>NW_006443124.1:7366075-7383747 GCF_000325575.1 Pteropus alecto
CTCTAGGTCCATCTATTGTGTTGTGAATTGTAGAATTTCCCTTTTTTTTTTTTTTTATGGCTGAGTGATATTCCATTGTATATACGAACCATTTTTGACTCTCTTTCTTCGCATTATCATGGAGGAAGCTGTGATGATGTGGGTGACTGGAACCTGTCAGAGGTTTTTTTTTTTTTTTTTGGCAGTCCCTGTTTTATCCTGCTATACCTTCCTTCCCCAGGAAAACATGCAACTTTGATCAACTCTGCTTTGTTTTGTCTGTGGGTCTTACCTTACAAATCCATCCTGGTGTTAGGTCTGAAGAAAGCAGGGCCAGAGGTGTGCTGTTCCCAGGGCTGGCTTACAGCTGACACTCAATTTTGGAGCATAATAAACGTGTCACCAACCCCTAAACCTTAATTGCATTATTATGTATGTATTGACTACCAGCAATGTACTAGGCATATTCACAACATCAGAGGGAAGATGGTCCTTTGTTAATAGGGTTACAATGTAGGCCATTTGTCATACGTATCTCAGCCCAGGTTATAAATTTCTTTTCCTATGCAAATGTATCAAGTTTCAGACATGGAGTAGTTGTTTGACACTTGAACCTACAGCTTGCTGGTAAGCAAGAGAGGGCATTGAACAGAATTTGAATGCCTTAGAGGAAAGTTCTTTATTTAAATCTCCATTGGGCTGCATGTGTTTCTGGGTCTGTTCTCTAACTTTGGGAATCAACATTAAAGCATCTTCATACTGAGCGTTTCTGTCAGCCTCTGCCATGGATCAGCATTCTCGTCTTCTCTTTAACTCCAAGAGTCATTAGGCAGCATTATTTCTGAAAAAATTGATTGGATTTAATGAAATGGAATGATAAGGAGTCTTCATTGTTCTATGTGAGTGCTTTTGGTTAGCAGTAATTCATCGGAATGAGATTTGGGTTAGGGGTAATATGTCCTATTATGAAAGCCTGCCTTCATGGACAAATTATTAAAATAACCCTGAGCCCCTAAACACTGGAGGTTTGAAAGTCTGGAAGATTGAGACCAGAGTGGGTTTTATTAATTGTTTATGTGGTAGTTTGTAGATCTAACCCAAACCATGGAGGGCCAATATATCTGAATTGTGTTCTGTGAATTCTGTGGACAGTGCCAATAGAAACTTTCCCATTTAATGTTGTTTGGACACTGTCCTGCCTACATCCCTCCATTTATTGAGTCTGTAGTGTCTGACTTCACAGCCTTCCTTTACTAAGTTCCTTTGTGTCAAGACCTCTGTTCTCTTTCCTGGCCCTGCCTTCGCCTGGTTAATGCTTGCTCATCTTTGGTCTCAACCTGGCTCTCTTCTTCAAGGAATTTTATATGATGTACTTTTTGTTCATAGCACCTGTCACGACTTCAATTCAATAATAATTTGTCTTATTTCTTTAATGTCTGTTTCCCCTGCTAGATTATCAGCTTCATGAAAGCAAAGACATGTCTCTGTTCTTTAATATACTCTCAGGGCCTTTGTACAGTGCTTGGCACAGAATAGGTCCTCAGATGTTTATTAAAAGAAGGAAAGAGTCTGAAGCTTATTGCAAAGATTCTGGCTTTTCAGATTGTAGTACGCAGAGCTCTAAGAGGGTCCTCAGTAATCTCCACCTCCTGGTGTTTATGCCCTCGTGTAATCCCCTCCCCTTGAATGTGGCTGGACCTGGTGACTAATTTCTAACAAATAAAATATGACAAACGTATGGAATATAACTTCTGAAAATCAGGTTACAAAGAGAATGTAGCTTCCATCTTGTGTGCCTGCTCTTGCTCTGTTTGCTTGTTCTGATGGAAGCCAGCTGCTGTGTTGCAAGCTGCCCAGTGAGAGGCCCAGGCTGTGTGCAAGGAACTGAGGGAGGCTTCTGGTCACCAGCCAGTGAGGAACTAAGACCCTCAGCCCCATAGCCTGTGAGGAACTGGATCCTGCCAACAACCATGTGAATGAACTTTGAAGCATTATCCCCCCTCAGTTGAGCCTTCAAATGTCACCCTGGTTGATACCTTGCTTGTGGCCTGTGAGAAACCTTGAGGCGGAGGCACTGAGCTCAACTGTGCTTGGATTCCTGACCCATAGAAATTGTGAGATTATAAAGGCTTATTGTTTTAAGATACTAAGTTGTGGGGTAATTCGTTATACCATTATAGACAACTAAATATGCAGGCTTTTCTCTATTAGGTTATTAGATGATATTAATGATGATTATGGGAACTTAATACACATCAGGTCTTGTGCTAAACACTTAATATGTACACTCATCTATTTCTCATATTAACTCTGTGATGTAGGTTCTATTATTATGTCGAATTTACAGATGAGAAAAATGAGACAAAGAGAGGTTGAGTAACTTGTCCCAGGTGTTGGCGGAGCACTGGTAGTGTAATCCTGACGTCTGTGCTAAAGGTAGAATATAACCTAGAATGGCTTTGGGCTCCTTCCTTGCCCAAAGACCAGGGCTTCTGACTCTACAGGCTTCCAGGACTCAGTGCAGTGAGATGTCACTGACTGTTCAGTATAAGGATTTGGGCAATGGCTTAGCTTGGACCCTGTCTCTTTAAGGAGCTGGACAGCCCCTTTAGGAGAGATCCAGCCACCTTATTTAGGCATGCCCTCTTAATGCTCTGTGAATTTGCACGCTTGGTGTAGAAGCCCACTCCTCTTGTGGCCAAGAATAAAATTCAATCAGGAACATAAAAGATGGTGGCTTTTGGAATAAAATGAACATCCACTGTGATTACAGCTTATTTTTCAACTTCTGCAAGATGAAATTAACTTGAGTAATTGTTTGCACATTTAACCACATGACTCTGATCTGTCTGCAGCAGATTGTGGCATTGTGAGTATTTAAACCAGCAATAAAGCCTTTTAAGCTTATGTTCCATTTTATCTCATTTATCTATAGACCTAAAAATGCAACAGAACAGAATGTAAGATGTTTTTAGGGAAAAGGCTAATGTTGTATAAGATCATATGGATTTAGGTTATGATATTCCAAGGCCTTGTGTTGGGAACTAATTTCGTGTACAGAATAATTCTGAGCCCTGGCTTCTGGAATATACATTCTTCCAGAGACATTATGGAAGACCAAGACTTCTCTGTTGTCTGTTTTTCTGTCCTCCGGTGTGCTTATGTGTCTCTGGCCTCAGAATTGATAGATTTTTGCCAACTTCTTGACTATAGTGGAGTTGAATCAAATTGCTTCATGTAGATTCACTTTGAGTGATGGACAAATAACCAGGCATATACAGATTGCACATAAGTGTTGGGTATAAAACATATATTGAATGTGTAACTATTTGAAATGTTGCTTCAGGTAAGTTCCTGTCTTCTGGAAACATACTTGTGTGGGTGTCTGATAGTAAAAACCTTTGGCATTTCAACAGAACTTTTCCAGATAAACAAGAATCAAGTTTGGGCTCTTATGAAAAGATCAGTTAACAACTTGTCAAAAGTATAATCGTGCACATTGGATTTATGTTAAGAGAAGGAGTGTGGATGGAACTTGGATTTCGTATTCCGAGGCTCTTCTTTGCTCACAATGTTCAGCTGTCATGATTTGAATTTGTTTTCAGCTGTCATGATTTTGGCAGCCTTTCGTCATTGGAATTGGTTTCCAATCTCAGAGAGATCACACGTGAACTAAACAAGTGTTTGGTTTGGTAGTCTCTTCAACTACCTAAATTTGGAGAAATGCATTCATCTAGATTGGTAAGTTATATTTTCCTCATGGAAGTGTTGTATAAATATAACCAAAATTGGTGGCCTGGGTGCTCATTAGTTATTTTCTTCCCCCATCCAGTCATGATCCAGGACTCTGGTCTTACATGGTATTTCTGTTTTCTATTGGCTTCCATAGCACTGTTCTCTCCTGTTTTTCGGACATGGCCTCCCTGATTGAGATCTCTGTCTTTTCGGGTCCTGTTTTTCCTCTCCACCTTTAAATGTTGGTGACTCCCCAGGTTCTGTCCTCAGGCTTCTTCTCACTTTCTTAATCTCTCCTGAATAATTCAATACACTAGGGATGTTTTTACAACCACATACGTGCTCACATTCTCGATGTGCATCGCCATTCTCAGTCTGAGGTTTAGGACGCTGATGGTGCAGTTGCCTCGTGACATCTCCAGCTGGATAGCTTCTCTTCAGTGTCAGTTCAAACTCAGCATTTGCAAAAATGAGCTTCTCTTCCTCCTCTTGTTATTGTGAGTGGCATTGCCATTCATCTGTCACCCATGTCTGTGGGCTGGTTTTACCCCTGGATCCCCCATCTGCCTTCCCCATACCCAAGTGTGTGCATTATACCTCCTATGCTCTCAAATCATCTTTTCTTTCATGGCTTCTTATCAATCTTTTAATTTGGTCCTCGCCCCCCACACCATCTTTAAGTCAGCTTGCTTCCAGCTTCGTATTTCTGAAACCAACATCTGATCTTGTTATGTCCCTGCTTAAAATGCTTCAGTGGCTCCCTACTGTCCTCCAAATTCTTACTGTGGCCTGTGAGGCCTCTGTGATTTGCCTCCTGTTCACCCCTTTAACTTCATCCTTTGTCATTCCCTGAATCATATACTATCTATCAGCCACATCAAGTTACTTGTAGTTTCCCAGACCTGACATGTCACTGCCTGCCAGGGTGCCTTGGGCATGTTCTTCCTTTAACCCAGTGGTTCTCAGATGTAGCTGGTTTTTGCCTCCAGGGACATTTGGCCATGTCTGGAGACATTTTTGGGAGAGAGGGTGTTGCTACTGGCATCTGGAGGCCAGAGATCCTGCTAAATTTCCTATAGTGCACAGGACAGCTCCATGACAAAGAATTATCAGTCCTAAAATGTCAGTAGTGCTGGGATTGAGAAATACTGCCATACTGCTCGGTGAATTTCTTTTACTTTCTCCCAGGTCAAGCACAATCAACCCCTGTAGCCTTTGACTAGCTTTGTAACCTTGGCAAGTGACCTAATTGCTCTGTCTCAATTTCCTCATCTATAAAATGCAAGTAATAATAATTCTACTTCATATGTACATTGCGGAGATTAAATATGTGAAGAGTACATTAGGACAGTGTCTAGGACATAGTAATTGCTCAATAAATGCTAATTGCTGATATCATCATCATTATTTTAAAAAATTTTATTTTTTGACCTACTCAAGCAGACTTGGTTCCCCCTTCCTTATGTTATACGTAGACTGTGAGCACCTGAGGAAATGATCTGTGGCTTATTCGTTGCTACCTCTCAGTGTGTGGCACAGAGTGGGCACCTAATAAATGTTGAATTAATGAATGATTCCATATGCGTTTGTTTTTTATATTATAAATTCAGAGTTCTCTGCTGATGCAGAATCAGCAAAATGCTAGCACTGTTAAGCAGGGGCTTCATAAATGTTAGTTTTTGCCATTAATATATAATTATTAATATGATTTGTAATTCTATATTATTACATTATCTATAATTCTCTGGTATTACATATTTATATATAATATATGTAATTCTCTGATATTATATAATTCTTAATTTTCAAATATATTTTTTTCTATTGAAATGTTTTGATGTCAGCTCTTCATTACAAGTGAATTTTCCCCGTGTTGGCTGTGGCTGGGGAAGTGATCTTACAGTAGACCCTGGATCCCTTGGGATCTTGGTGGTTTGCTGGAGGAGGCCTGTGATGTGATGAGGGGACGTTGCAACCAGCCATGGGAGGATGTGGGACAGACCTTGCCAAGCAAAGGGAACAGCATGTGCAGAGGTCTGGGAGCTGCCATGAGCTTGATGTTCTCAGTGAACCTTTCCTGATCTCTTCCGGTGAGTAATGTTGGTTTTGTATTTGGCTCCTAATCTGCTTTGTTCCTCTTTCTGCAGTATTAAGCACACTGCGTTGTAATTTACGTGTGGATGGGTTTCTCCCCATTCCTCACACTCTGCAGACTCTCTTACCCTTTCAAGAACATTGTATCTGAAATGAGAGCAATTAATGATCAGGTTTATTATACCCTTGCCTAACAGTGATAGACACTGGTTTAAGTGCTTCGCAGGTATTTCCTCATTTAATACAGTAACCCCGTGAAGTTGATATTACTGCAGTCCTCATTTTTCAGATGAGGAAATGAGGCACAGGCTAGATGACTGGCCCCAGGTCACACAGCGAGGAAGTGACTAAGCTGGGAGTCTGAGCCAGGCAGTTTGGCCATGAATCTGCCCCTTGACCAGTGCACTGTCCAGCTTCCCAGAGCTTGTGGTGTGCAGGAATGTGTTTGCCCAGAGGAGGCCTTTGTCACCTACGTGTGAGAGCTGCAGCCTTTTCTGCACCCAGCTACAGGGGCCCTAACAACCTGATGGACTGGAAGTGCCGGGCTCTGGATGTTGCTAGAGGAATAGCAGGTGCAGTGGGCATGTCTGCTGGCTTCTGGGCTTTTCTGTGTCCTGGTTGTTGAGGAGAAATGAGCATACTAGTAACAGTTGGAGGAAGTTATAAAAACAAATTCCACCAAAGAAAAATGAGAAAAAATAAAGGCAACTGTGAGGACTTGGGGGCTGCCCAGGTATGAGGCTCCTGGTCCTGGCCTGCAGGACCTTCCCATGTACCCTTGCTTTTAGTGAGGAGGTGCAGGCCCTGGTGGGGAGCTGATGCCCTCAGCAGGCAGAGGGTCTTGCTTGTCAATCTGCCCCCGTCTGGGCAAGATGCTGTTGATGCCAGCACCAGCCTCACGGGAGGTTTAAGAATCACATGAGGCGATGGGATGTGAAAGTGCTTTGTGAATGATCAAATGCTACGGAAATGGAGGTAGGTTTTAAGTATTAGATCATAGAGAGGTTTGTGGGAAGATGTTTCTGAATTATCTGAGAGTTTCATTAATTGTCTCTCAATCTCGTTAGTCCCAGTAAGTGAGACCTGGCTACATTTTACTGTTTCCAGGTTAGGCTGAAGTTTTCTTAAAGCAGCTCTGCTTTTCATAAAGCCTCATTAGAGCCCAGACACAGGAACAGAACACAAACACAGGCCCGAGAGCAGGCATGACTTATGGCCTAAGCCTTCCAGAGACTCTTATTTCAATTGTAGTGGAATTCCAGTTAACCTGACTCCTCTCCCCTGCCCTTAATTCCAACTATGTTTTATTACCAACTATAATAGAATTTCAAGGGGCTGCCCCCAAAAGCTGCTCATTAATGAAGACATTTAAAGAAGTTTCTTTTCTTACTGACTGTGTGTTTAGCAAATTCCCTGTTGCTTTTTTCTCATTTGATGTGAACACATACAATACTCAACTGCCAACATTTTGGATGCAGATGTTTTAAAAGAAACTAGTCTCTATAGCTTTAGTCTCTAAGATTTGCGTGAGTCTCACATACTCTTAAATAGATTTTCTACTCAGGGGGGTGAAATTTCATGGATCTGGATTGATTAATTAATTATTTCACTGGTTCAGCAAACATTTATGGAGCACTAATATGTGCCAGGCACTTTTATAGACGATGGAGAGACAGAAGTAAATAAGACTGAAAAAGTCCCCGCTCAACTGGGTTTTTAATTCTACTTTAGGGACACAGACAACAAACCACATATTTAGATGAGTAAGAATTTCTGATAGAGCTAAGGGCAATTGAGAAGATGTCACCAGGTGATGAGACAGAAGTGCCGGCGTGGTGTACCTCTTCTGTGGACACTAAAGTTAAATAAGAGTGTTCGGGAAAGCCTCACTGAAGAGCTGAAAGTTGAGTAGAGGCAGCTGACTTAAATCTGGGGAAAGGCATTCCAGGTAGAGGGAGCAGCAACTGCGGAGGCCCAGAGGTGGAATGAACTTGGCACATTTGAAGAATAAAAAGTCGTATGTCCGAATATATTAAGTGGACAGAAGTATGGTGGAATAAGTCAGCCGGGCTTTTCTAGATCATGTAGGGCCTTGTAGCCAGCGTTTGAAATTAGAGATCACTTTCTCTACTTCTCAAGTATGGCAGAAGTTCAGGTGTGTCAGAAACTCACCAAGTAAACTTGCCTGGAGTCTTTGTGACCCCGTGTTACCTGTCTCTCTACTGGAGACAGTCACCATTGTCCTTTCTGTGTGTGTAGGATCTGCCCGGAGCCTGGCCTTAGTTTGTTGGCTGTCAGGACAAACTGGCTTTGTCTAATACAGGGATGGGTGTACATGGAAAGGGGCAGGGAGTAGCTGCTGAGCCCATACTCCTTGGCTCCTCCATGTTCCCTAAGTGTATGAAACAGGCTGGTTTTTGCCTTGTTCTTTGACTTGGAAGAGGCTCATTGGGTGCCTTGCATCTTAGGGCCTTGCTCCCCTGCCAGGGAGATGGTAAAGCAGATAAGGCAGGAAGGTTCAGAAGAATCATGCTCAATAACATCCTCAGCCCTGCAGATGCAGGAGCCAAGCATCTCAGATTTCTTGAGCCTTTCTCCATTCTCCAGCTCAGGCTTTCCCCACCCCAGACCATCTGGCAGACTTTCCCCAGATCTCGCATGCTGCTCCATATTAATTTTCCATTTCATCCTTAAAGGGACCTGCTTGGGTGCTTTTAAAGACTTCCCACTGTTGATGAATTTAGTCGTACTTACTGCCCGATTCTTCTCGCTCTTCTCTTATACAAATTTGCTCCTACATCCGAGTGTTTACTTGTAATCTCTAAATGCCTTTTGTACTTTCTGGCCTCATGCATTTGTGCATGCCACGCCCCATCTCTTAGCACTCCTTTTTATTTTCCTCACATTCTAGTTTCAAATTTGCCCATCCAGGAAGCCTTTCCTGATCGCTTTAGTTCATGAGGATCTTTCCCGTACCTCTGAACAGCTCAAGTGCTTACAGTTTTCATTTGTAATAACTCACAAGGTAGTTTATTTTTCATTGTGTCCCCCTATCTCCCACCAATATACCATCAGCTCCTGAAGGAAGCAGGTGCCTCATTGATGATCTCGATGAAAACCTCAGGGGTGGTAAAAATCTGTGAACAGCTGGGAACCACATGTACATCCTTCAGATCAGAGTGGGTGTCTGCTCCAGATGGAACAGTCCAAAAAGAGAGAGGAGCATCACTTAAATTTCCAAGAAGTCCGCATTAGCTTTCCAGATCCAAAAGGAGTCCCTTGCTGAAATATTTCCTCAGAACTCCAGCTGTGAGTAAAGATGTCTTATGTTACCCATAGCCTTGAATTAGCTTCTGTCCCTTTGTAGACTGCAAGGACATCTTGCTCTTGGAGCCACTGATGGGAAGACTCCCCCCGCCTGCCCAAGGCTTGGCGTTGGAGGTGCCCTTTTTGTCTGAGGAGGAAGGTCAGTTCTAGAGATGGTCGGGCCCGGTCACAGAGACTGTCTTGTTGCTTCTGGCATTGATTTGATAAATGTTTTTGTCTCAGACCTTGGGGAGCTTTCCCTGCCCTTGAATTCAGTAATGAGTCCGGTTTTTTAGTTCCTAGGAGATTGACTGTGTAGCACATACATCCATACCACTCATCTTGAGCAAGAAGAGGGCCCTCCTTGTTCAACGTGCTGTCACCAACACACCCACTTGGGACAGGGTGTTTAACCTGAGCTCACAGAGCTGCTCACTGACTTTCAGTTGCATGTGCAGTTTCTTTGAGGAATGACAAGACATGGCCAGAATATGAGGGATGCCCACACTTTCCTCCTTGTGTGTATTCTGTTTCTCTGTTGGTAAAAATCATTTCAGTAAGCACAATTAAGTTGGTGATCTACCCTTATGGGCTTAAAGAATAATAAAACCATCCAGATTCGCTTCCTCTAATATTCATTTCGACATAAGCTTTTCTGTAGTATTTTATATTAGCTGAGTGGCTAATCACTGTATTTTTGTTTGGTGGCCAAGTCCCCCCTTAGAGCGCATGTGTCTTCTCAAAAGGACAATATGGTATGCTCAGGAATTTTAGATGTTTTCTTGTCTTTATTAGTAAAATCAAGAAAACAAGACATAAAACTATGACTCTAGGAGAAATTTTAATGGGGGAAAATGAGATAATTGAAGAACAGAAATGTTCCCTAAATTTTATAGCACATGAGTTCTTACTGTAGAAGCTTGACTGAAGGTCCGGACTCACTGACTTTTTCAAGTATGGCTTGTGTTGCAATGTTAAGGCATCCAGGGCTGAAAAATGTGCCCCAGGTAGTATTTAGTGCTTTCTGTCTTTTTATTTTAAATTCACTTATTACAAAAGTAATAAATATTTATTGTAGGACATTGAGAAAATAGAGACAGCTCTTGTTTTTTTCTGAGACTCTCCCAGGCTCAGCAAGAGAACCTGATCTTGGAGCCATTTTTGGAGACGATGACTAAAGCTTGTAGCCTTCAGGAATGTTTTGCTGACCCAATGCATGTGTCCTGAACCTTGCAATAAAGCGTGTCTGTTTACATAGGTCCTTTGGCAGGCCCATGGCCTGCTTTCTCTGAAATGTACTGCTCTGACCTGTCAATGAGCGCTCAGCCTAATCTAGAGTAAGGGGTCGCTGGAGTGATACTGCTTAGTCTACAAAGAATGTTGTGTCTCTTTAGAAGACACCTCAACATTTCTCTAAGTACCTGCTCATATTTCTTGGCAATCCACTGACTGACACTATTTTCCGTTTTCAGTGCCCAGTGAGTGATTTCTGTGGATTTTCTCATTTTGTGGCCTTCAGTTTATCCCTCACCTGCAGCTCCCACTCTGTTCTGTACCTAAAGAGATTTATCTTGTTCGAGGAACAAATGCCTCTTTTTGTTTCTCTGAGGTAATTAGAAAAGCCTACATATTTTTGTTGAAATAAAAGGGATGTGGTAATTCTGTGAGTGCGGACTCAAGCGCTTTTTAATCTTTGCATCTCCAGTAACTTTCACACTATTTAGCACCTAGTAGGTACTCAAATAAGGCTAATTGAATGACTGAATTAAACACTAACACATACTTATTGGTTTATTTCCTTGGTACAGGGCTGTCACTCTGTATAACTTTCACACACTGTCTGGCCTGTGTGGCTGAGTACCACAGCCTTGTCTAGAAGCAATAGTCAGTCCAGGGGATGAAATTTGAATAACTTCTTGATTTTTGGTATCGTTTTAACACTCTGTGGTGGCACTGAGTTGGGATGTTCGGGAACTGTTTATACTCTGCCACTGTCCCACATTGATATGACTCATTTGTCTCAGGCCCAGGAACATTATACTCTCCTCAAGCTCATCCCGCATGGATAGACTTTATCTAAATTCCAATCTATGCCAGCATTCTTTCCACTTCATATCATTCTGCTCCAACCCATTCATGTCTATTTTCTCTTTGATCTTCCTCTGAAAAATTTATAAGGACCTCTGCACGTATCTGCTTATATGTGGGTTTCTGCTCAGAACTAGCCATATGTGAAACTCCTTCTTGATAGTGAAGCCTCATCTTACCTAGAGATTTCTCTATCAGATGAGTTGCTCTCAAATTTCAATTTTCTCTCTCTTAGATATCAAACTGAACTGAGAATCCCTAGACCATTAAATGGGAAGAATACCTAGAAGACACTAGGGACTGAACAACTTGCAAACTTTTTGGAATTTATTGAAAAGTCTCTTGAAACAAGGGTTAATATACTCACTAGCAGATGTATAGTAGTTGGTAGTGTGTCTTAACAAAGAATTTCTTATATAGATGTTGAGCTATCTTATGTGGAGTATTATATTTTGAATTATTATTATAATCTCATAGATAAAATAGAACTTATACAAATTTCCCATTGGCTTTAGGTGGCCAGTTGTTGTTTGGTCCACCATGGCATTCATTGCAGACTTCTGTCGTAGTTCCTATAGGTCATCCTTTTACTGGTTATGGGTTCTTGCCTCATCATTTATTATCATCTCTTCAAGGACAAGAATTATCTCTTTTTCATAAACATATCCAGAACATATTTATGCCAGAACATAATTATGCCAGAACATATTTCTGTTCAATAAGCGTTTGTTGATTGAATAAATACATCAAAAGTCTTAAGCTGGTGGGTCAGAACATGAAGATACCATGGGATCAGGAGTTATTGAGGTTCTTTAGCATTTAATATAGTTGGAGAATCAGAGGGAAGGCATAAAGGGCACATTGCCTCTCAATTTCCCAAAAAAGGAGAAGAAATCATTAGTAAGTATTAAAAGATGTACAAGCAGCTACATAAATCGTGACATATGAGTTATTGGTTATGTTAGTTCTGTGGCACTTTAAAGTCATATTTTTCTCTCCTGTCAAAAGGAGAGCTGTGAGCACTGGGTTGGGCAGGATTCACCAGTGGCTGAAGGTTAGGAGAAGCAACTGAGCCTTGGGAAGCAGTGATGATCAAAGACCATGGACAATTACTGATAGAGGTTGCTCAGGCTCAGCCTGTGGCCCCTCATGTGACCAGTACGGTGTATTAATTTAAGCTGGGAAAAGAAATTAGTCTGTGAATTCTCAGCCATGAAGAAAGGTGGTGGCTGGCACAGAGGAGAGATTCCATTTCGAGAGTGAATCCTCCAAGTGTCTCAGATTCTGCAGCTGCAGGTACTAGAGACAAGGAGCAACCTGTTGTGGACCACATCAACACACACCCTCCTGGACAATGGTTTCTACCATTCCATGCTATTCAGGCTCTGACTTTGTCCACTCACTCTTTAGTATCTTTATTAAGGCTCCATGAAGCAGCTCTTCCTGTCTGTCATATATCCTATTAGGCCAGCATGGCTTCTGTCTCTTAGGAAACATGCTTGATATTCTAAAAGCAGATACCTCAGTTTGATTTAGAAAGCCTGGCATCTACACTGCTTCCCTGGAAACAAAACCACCTGTAAAGAAGGGTCCTTCCTTCCTTGATGAGTTACTATGGGACTCTGGGCAAGTTCCTCCACTTCTGGCCTCATATCTATCTCAGTTGGAGAAAATAACTTCTTTATTGTACTTAAAATAAGGTGGTATCTCTCAATTGACCCAGATCTTCAAGGAAACATGCTCTGGAAGATAGTGGAGCAATGTCATCATGATGAAAAATGGGTGCATTCTTTTATATAAAGTGCAAAATCTCCTCAGTTCCTAGCTGAGTAAACTCATATACAAATTTGAGAATTGAACTTGTATCTGATAAAGCCCTTTAAATCAATGGAGGTCTGGGTTGGCGATAAATTTAATTTGGAAAAAAGAGACTTTTCTTGCATATTATTTTCTCTGGGTTTTTAAAATGTAACAGATAGATTTATGCTTTATCTTCAAGTGTTCCAAATTACATTCGACAGCTTTTCAAAAAGCTTGTCTCTAAAGGCAAAAAATCCCACATTCTTCACATATGTATATGATTTGACACCATTCTTGAAGGCCTAGGATTGTAGAAGATTTATCATTTATTGTTATAGTTCACCAATTATGATTATTTGTTCAAGGACCTTCATGGTACTTTGCCAAAACAAAATTAAGAGAAAACAGCATTCTTATCATGCAAATCCTATAACTTTTATGTTTATTAATACTTCTATGAGGAATCAATATCCACTTTTAAAAGAAAGTGCTAATCACTGAGACTCCCTTTCCCAAACCAGAGGATGGGCGAGTTTTCAAGTAGTTATTAATGGTATCTTTTATTTCTTTACCTCTTTGTATTAATTTTAATTGTAAGCTTGGCTATTATTTCCTCGTAGCAACTCTGAGTCACAGTTTATAATCAACATTGGAAGTTGATTTTGTGCATAGTTGTTATACCATAGAGTGCAATAGCAATAAAGCTGGGTCAAGGGCACCAGGTAAAATAGGATGAAAGAACTGAAAGGAATGAAAGGAGCTTGGTTTTTGCTAGCTAATGCTCCTTTTTGAGAAGAGAATTCTGAGAATTTATATGTATCAGTGTCACCCTAGGGGAGCATCTTCAAGTAGATGTTTGCAGTCTTAAGGAGGACGACTAGGGTGGGGTTTTTTTGGGGGTGGGTCCGAGGGAGGTACAGTTATTTCATGTCAGTTTTACAACCCTTGCCTTTTTTTTTTTTTGGCTGATACTCAGTCTGTTGAACAAAGTTAACAAAGCTCTTTTTGTTGAGCGCCTCTTCCTTGCCAGGTATTGTTAGCTGCAGGTGTGAACAAGAGAGAAGCCTGGCTGTCCTGGAAGCCGGGGCAGGGGGACACCACTGAAGGACCCCTGGAAGCTCTCTTCACTCGGCCTCAACTCACTCCCCCTTTACTTTTCCTTTTTGTCCCCATCAAGGTACAAGGGGTGGGGAGCCAAGACAGAGAAACTATCCAGTGGTTTTTTTTTTTCTGCCTTCATGTTCATACTGCACAGAAATGGTGATGACAAGAGAGATAATTTTGAGGGAAATAATTTTGAATTTTTCTAGGGGACTCACCTCATTATCTCAGCAAGTTAGATTTCTGTGCACTCCCCGAACATTAGCAGGCTTTTGAGGTGTTTGTGTGCATTTACAGGGATGCGACATTTGCTTCAGAGTCTATTATTGGTGGTGCAAGACATTTTAAATATTCCTTCATGTGATCGTTATTGAACCACGTCTAAGCAGCAACTCAGTGATCCTCTGAATGTGTGTTCCACTCTCCTAGGTGTTTTGGAGGGTCTCTGTCGTTGACTCAGAAACCACCCAGGGGTGCCAGAGTGGGTGTAGGCACAAGTGCCCTCTTAGGCCTGTCTTCCTCTCAGTTGCCAAGTTCTCATCAACACCCATCCAGGGCCAGGTTTTGCTTGTCGTATAAGCCAGTCAGTCTTCAGTTGTACAAACTGGACCACACTAATAGGGACAAATATGATCCTATTTTATCCTGTGAAGATTTATATTCCCTGTTCTTACCTACTTGTTCCTTGAATGCAGTGGATAGATTCAGATTTTGTCTTCTCACATTTTTTTCCTCATCCCAAATAATATCTGTCTTCTCTTCTTGCTCATGACATCCTTATGCACTGTAATATTTGCCATTAGGGAGCATGGTAAGTGTTTACATTAATCTATACGCAAACGGCTACACTGAGCTTGGAGAAGTGAAAGCCAGGATGTAAGGGAGCTCTACCACAGTCACAGTAGAGTTCTAAGATCTTGATTTTTCATTAACTGTTTATCCTCTTCTGCATCGTGTCCTCTCCCAAAGAAACAGGGCAAACTAGAACACACAATGACATCTTGATCTCCTCTCTACTCCCTAATTGCCTCACTGTTCTGACATTTATTTCTCAGTAATACTACTCTGAACTATCCATGGTGCTGATAAACTTACACTAAAACTGTTCTGGAACACAGCCTCAGATGAATGAAATTTTTTGCTCCTTGAACTTCAAGCTTTAGATTCCCATGGCTGGGTTTTGCCATACTGAAAGTGGGTGTAGGCACAAGTGCCCTCTTAGGCCTGTCTTCCTCTCAGTTGCCAAGTTCTCATCAACACCCATCCAGGGCCAGGTTTTGCTTGTCGTATAAGCCAGTCAGTCTTCAGTTGTACAAACTGGACCACACTAATAGGGACAAATATGATCCTATTTTATCCTGCGAAGATTTATATTCCCTGTTCTTACCTACCTGTTCCTTGAATGCAGTGGATAGATTCAGATTTTATCTTCCCCACATTTTTTTTCCTCATCCTAAATAATATCTGTCTTCTCTTCTTGCTCGTGACATCCTTATGCACTGTAATATTTGCCATTAGGGAGCATGGTAAGTGTTTACATTAATCTATACGCAAACGGCTACACTGAGCTTGGAGAAGTGAAAGCCAGGATGTAAGGGGGCTCTACCAAAGTCACAGTAGAGTTCTAAGATCTTGATTTTTCATTAACTGTTTATCCTCTTCTGCATCGTGTCCTCTCCCAAAGAAACAGGGCAAACTAGAACACACAATGACATCTTGATCTCCTCTCTACTCCCTAATTGCCTCACTGTTCTGACATTTATTTCTCAGTAATACTACTCTGAACTATCCATGGTGCTGATAAACTTACACTAAAACTGTTCTGGAACACAGCCTCAGATGAATGAAATCTTTTGCTCCTTGAACTTCAAGCTTTAGATTCCCATGGCTGGGTTTTGCCATACTGAAAGAAGTAAAGAATTGAGGACAATTATTTTATAGGCTTTAGTAAAATAATAGTTTTAGCTTTCAGGACATTGATAATTTGGGCCCAAATTCTCTTGGTCTTAGATATGGGGAAAGTTTCTAACTTCTGGGCTGGTTTTGGTAGCTACAGCTCATGTTTTCATTTTTGTCTTTCTTGTAGCTACCCTAGAGGATCACAGAGAGTGCACAGGGAATTGACAATTATTTTTAATGAGAGGTGTATATGAAATGGTTTCTCATTCTGAATTCCCTGCACTGCTTTTTAGTGGAATCGGGGTTTAGGATATGCTTCTGGTGCTCTTTGCATTGACAGTGAATTCTATAATTATTTTCTGGCAGGACCAAATGAACTTTCGTTTTGAATTTTATTTCAGAAGCATGCCTTGTTTTGCTAAGCAAACCAACTAGTTGTGACAGTTGAGGAAAACACAAGCCCCCTAATATTTGTCTTTGGGTTGAATGAAGATGAAGAACATGGTAAGGAGGAAAGGGGTTTAAAAAGTAAAGTAAAAAATTGACTTCTCTTTCCTAAACTAAGATGCATGGACTTGAAGGTATCTTGGATACATAAGTTACTGGTGCTCTAGAAGATTCTCAGGAAATAAGGGAAGGCTTTCTTTTCCATGCTCATAACTGTACTATTTTGATATCAGCACTGGGATCAAAAGTGATACTCAGTTTTATATATTTATGATTTATAGCTGAGCTCTCATAGAGATAACTGTGCAGTAGAGAAAAATAGATATAGGATAAATAATTGCCCATGTACTAAGAATGCCATATAAGCAAAGAGTGAAGCTATGTATTTGCATCTGAAATGCTAGTCATAACAATATAAGTACCATTGTAAGAACTATGTCCTGGGAATTTATTTTTTAACTAGGAATTATTACATGAGTATTGAATGGGGCGTGTCATCTATGCACATTACAGTCTCAGTAGGATATCTGCTAGACACATCCAAATTAAAAAGGGGGATTTTTTCCAAAACTAATATGTTATAAACCTTGACCGCAAATCCACTTTTATTATGTTCCCAAGTGGCATTAGGCAGTAGCCAACTCAAATGGGAGAAAGGATAACTGAATCACTTGGGATCGAATAAGCTCTACTCTTTCAAAATGATAGCTTTATAATAACTTGGCAAAACATTTGATTTTTATTTATTTTATTCTGTGCAACAATAAGCAGAAGAATTTATACAAAAATATATTTCCTTGGCAAAAAGCTCATCTAATGAGGATACCATTGTTGTGATAAAAACGCACAGCACATGGTGGTGAGATTATGTACTGCAAATGTAGATCATTACATATTGGTTTATTTTACAAAACACATTTTCAAGGTTCTCTATTGGTTAGTGGTCTAAAATATGCAATTATTATAGTGTCTGTAGTTATTGTAATCTGTAGAACTAGAAAACATACATGCATATTTACTGAGCTGAAAAGTTATGGGACTCACTGAAGGAAACTAATATAAATGGATGAAGCAAATCAGTGGATTCTGCTGGCAGCATTTCATACAAACCAGAAATGATGTGGTTTCAGATGGAGGCATAAAATGTACGTACATGCAGGACCAAACACAGTCTGAATAGGCTAAATCCATTTTTTTTTTTAAATTTCTACATCGATCAAGGG
>NW_006443124.1:7383762-7386511 GCF_000325575.1 Pteropus alecto
TTTACCAAGATGATGCTTGTTAAATATTCAAATGAGAACTAGATTTCAATGCATGTTGGTGGGAAAGCACATTAGCTGGATTAGTAAAGCTCTTTCATATTACTTTGAGGTAGATTTCAAGAGTCTGTTTATACTTAACGTAATTCGTCTGTGTTTATTGTCACTAAAAAAAAGGTAGGAGAAGAGGTGACAGATGTCCTGCAAAATTGAATACATTGTGTAAAGTACTGTGATAGTACTGAGTATACCCTGCCAAGGCTGAAACGTGAGCTTGGGGCAATAGTGACAAACTGTGTTGGGAGCAGTCACTTTTTAAAAATTCTGCATTGTGCTGGAATGCTTGGGGTAAGCAGAGATGGAGTGGATCAAACATGCATTCTGACCGCAGAGAGCATACCATATAATAAGGATAGTATGTAAATTAGAAGGGGGGTCCTGTTCTGTTGTAGAATTAGGATTGAGGAAGGGAAGGGAACCTTGCTCCTGGCCTGTGGCTCTCCTAAAATGTTTACAAGTTCTGGGCAGGGTGGGTCTGTTCCTAGACTGGGCGGTGGGTGAGGTTTCCTGTGGCTTCAGAGCTGCTGCCGTAGGAGAAAGTGAGGTGTTTTGAAGGACTTTGGGCAGGAGAATGCTATGATGACTCCTGCTTTGGTGAGATTAATCTGGCAAGGGCAGGCAGGGTGGATGAGTGACAGAAGAGCCCAGAGGATGGGAGACTTATTTGGGAGGATATTTTAATAGTCCAGGTGAGACATCCCACCATGGGGATGGAGAGAACGATATGGATGCAAGATCAAACTAGAATTGACAGCACTTGGCAGCTTTTGGGGGGCGGGAGCGTTGTGAGCAAAGAGGGTCTATGATTTCAAGCCCAAGTAATGGAGAAGATGGTAGTGCCATTATAAGGAACAGGGAGAGTAGTTTGGGGAGAAAAGCTTAGAGTTGTGAAGCTCAGGACTGTCTCTGTAACTTGTGGGGTCCAGTGCAAAATTAAAATGCAAGTCTTGTTCAAAAACTAAGACTTTCAAAATATGCGATAGCAGAGTATGGCCCTTGTAAGCATGAGGTCCTGTGTGAATGCACAGGTTGCTCACCCATGAAGTTGTCCCTGATTGAACCAAAGGTGCTGAAATGCTTGTGTACCGCATGCCCTTCCTGGGTTCCCATCCCCAGCACCATGCCTGGGAATGCCTGAGTAAAGGAACAGAGCAGGCCTGCATGTACTCGTGCAGGACACCACAGGTGCGGGACCAGGGCTGAGATGTACAAGAATCATGACAGTCTCTGAATGGTACTGAATCTATTCTATTCTAGTATTGGTGATAAGCTTATTATCAAATATGAATAGGGGGAAGGCAGAAGTCCTTGGATATTTGTCTCAGTTGAAATTTGAGTGAAAATTATTAAAGCAGATGAGACTTTAGAAGTTTCCCAGTCTTTTTGCCCTCTCCCCATAACCAACATCTCACTCACCAGGTACATTGCTTGAAGATTCGCTGGGCAATTTTGCATTGAGGGAAGAAGGTACTAACCCTTTCATTGGGTGTCTACCATGTTTACATCAGACACTCTTCCAGAGTTTTTATGAATGCTATCGTGTTTGATCCTTTGATGTAGATATTATTACCTCATTTTACAGATAAGAAAACTGAGCTTTAGAGAGGCAAGTGGCTGTAAAGCCTCATGGCCACCAGTTGGCAGAGTCCTTCTCTCCTTTTGATGCTGCCCTCTTTGCTGGCCATGGAAACACAGATAATAAAGGCTTGCTCAAGATTTTTTAAAATAAATTTATTTATTTAAATCAATTTCAAGTATACAGAACATTGGTTAGACATCTATATTGTTTATAAAATGATCCCCCCAATTGCTCCCTCCCTCCCCTGGCCTTCCACCTAGCGAGCATATTAATGCTAACTGCATTCCCTCTGCTGTGCTCCCCATCCCAGTGGCCAACTATCAACTACTAATTTGTATTTCTTTAACCCTTCACCCCATTCTCCCAGCCCCCAATCCCTCTCCCCTCTGTCTGTTACCAAATTGTCCACTATTTGTGAGTCTGTTTTTGATTAGTTTGTTCTTTTTGTTCCTTAGATACTGCATATAAGTGAAATCATATGGTATTTATCTTTCTCTGTCTGACTTATTTCACTCAGCATAATAACCTCTAGGTCCATCCATGTTATTGCAAATGGTAGGATTTCATTATTTTAAATGGCTGAGTCATATTCCATTGTATAAAGATTTTTTTAAAAAGTTATAGTAAAACTAATGTTAAAACTATCTTCTGAGGGAAGTGACTGGTTTTGGGAGTGCAGGGCCTAGAGAAGAGGAGAGGAGAGGCTGAGAACGTTTGGGGGTAAAATTATAGTTGGGTGGTGATCATCTCTGACAAACCAGCGCAGGAGCACCTGAGGTCTGCTGGAGGAGACGAGCTCTCTTTTTGTCTCACTGGGCAGAAGTTCTTGGGCCTTTTGGGTCCGTTGAGGAGAAATCGTTTTCTAGTTTGTGGATTGTGATCAGCCATCAGGCTGCAGAGGAACCAGGGCAGCTGGTCCTCCAGATATCCTGGGGCCAAAGCCCAGCTTCTCCTTCCTGGCTTCTTAGCTGCTCCAGTGCCACGGAGCAGGCCCTGAAGGAGGGAGGTCGTTGGGAGGTTGTGGAAGAGAAATCTGCCCTTGAATGGAAAGGGCTGTCTCTCTCTGGGCACCCAGCTGACAACTCAGCAGAAATCAGACCTCAGGCCAGATTC
>NW_006443124.1:7387404-7392299 GCF_000325575.1 Pteropus alecto
GTAGGGGTGAGTTGGTGGCTGAGGTGATGGTGGTATGTGTCATCTGTGGGATGATTTCAAGTCTGTGACTCCATACGCCTGCCAAGTTTTGCTTATATTATTTATATCTCTTTGGGGATGCTCTTGATGTAACAGAATACCAATTATTTTAAAAACAACTCTGAATTACTAGTAGCTTTTTGTCATTGTATACTTTCTAAAGATTTTTTATGATGTTTAAAGAGTCTCTGTACATATAAACAGAAACACCAGGTAGAGAACGACCGGTTTAGGGAAAAGCTGTCACTGCTGCTGCTGGGTCGTGGTCTGGCCTTTGCGTGTGATGGCATGTTTAGGTGGATGATGACATTCCTTCAGTGCAGACAGGCTTCTCTCTGCTGGTGAAGGTCTTTCTCAGCTGTTGCTTTCCTCTCCTCCATTGTAGGCAAGAAGGAGTGATAGTTTGTATTAGGAAATATTAAGGAAAATTAGGCTGACTTTTTGGTCCAAAACAGGCATCTATTTGAGAATCAACTTATAAGAATCATTGCCACATTTATATACTCAGGTTGTAATCTAGGATTATTCATAGTAGGTAAGAGGTAGAAGCTACCCAGGTATCCCTTGACAGGTGAAAGGATAAACAAAATGTGGTATATCCATACAATGGAGTAGCATTGAGCCTTTGAAGGGAAGGAAATCCTGACAGGCTACAGCATGAATGAACCTTGAGGACATTATGCTAAGTGAAAAAAGCCAGTCACAAAGAAAACCCCCCAAAAAACAAGTACTATGTGATTCCACTTACATGAGGTACCTAGAATAGTCAAATTCATACAGACAAAGTAGAATGGGAGTTGCCATATTTGGGGGAAAGGGGAAAATAAGGAGTTACTGTTTAATGGGTATAGAGTTTCAGTTTTGCAAGATGAAAAATTTCTGGAGATCTGTTGCTCCATAATGTGAATGTACATAACATTGCTGAATTGTACACTTAATGCTTAAATGGTTAAGATGGCAAGTATTATTACTATTATTTTTTTTTATGTACCTGTGTTTCATTTCTTCCCTGGTGTTGGCACATTCCCAATTTTCTCTTACTGTGCATCTATCTCATATACCTTCCTCCTGTGGGAATTCCTCAGCATCCAGGTTAGACTTATCTTGGGATCTCTCACCTGTGGCATCCTAGAGAGACCAGAAGGAAGCCTGCGTGCCCGATCTGAGCCCTCCTATGGTGGTTTCTGCTCTTCATCACTGAGTACCATCTATGACTTGTTTCTTCCTGGCCTAACCACTCTCTAAAGATATTGTGTTGTTCTCTGCGGCTGCATCGATAAGTTGAATCACTGGGTTTGGTTTAATCGCAACTCTGCTGTTAATAAATTTATACAGGGTACAGCAGGAAAGTCTTTGGGTACTTCCATCTCCCCAAAAGATAACATGTAACCATTTTTCTGCATAATATGAATTTTTATTGCTAATAAATGCCTGGCACTTTTTTTTTGGTGTGATGTTTAAGTCCAGAGAGATATTGTGGAGCCTGCATATACATAATTTAATGTAGAACATAGAATTTTAGTGCTGGAAGGGATCTCTGAGAGTTTTTATTTCAACCTCCTCATTTATTATAGAGGAGGAATTGGGGTCCTTATTAGGGAAGTGTTAATGGCAGAGCCAGAGCTAGGCCTTGGTCCCAGTTTGTATTGTGGGCTTCTTGTATTCCTTAATGCACCCTCTCGAAATTTATAAAACTATAAATTCAGATACCAGTGCCAGGTATCTGAATGCCATTCATGTCAGAGCATAGTATGTCTATTAGTTTCAACTGATTGCGTGCTGAATCTGTCAGTGGTGAGAAGTGGCCGTTCACCACATTTGAAGCCCTCTGTGGCTTGCCCTCTCTTCACTCCAAAGATGTACTTCTGATGCCTTGTGCAAAAATCAAATTTTGGACTTAATAAATACCATGAGCTGGCTAGTAGAGGACTGCTGGATTAAATCATTTTGAAAATGGAAAACTTGTTCTATAATTTGAAAAGAAAAATCACCCTCGAATTAACCTTTCTTGGGAAATAATGTTTGCATCCCCTTCAAATCCCTTTTATTTTTGCGTACTCTAATATGTATAACAGTCTTTAGAGACCTTGTAAGTTCTTATACGATTATAAGCTTTCCGAGGACCTCCTGCAGCCTCTAGCTCATGCCCAGCACAGAGGAGGGGCCCTTAAGTCTGATTATACTGTATTTAAGTAAACCATTCACAGAGCTGAATGGAAAGCATGACCACAAATAAAATGCAGCTTCCTTACACCATATGAATAGTGTTTTGTAACCAGATAGAAACAGTCTCACAGGGGTTGGTGGATGAAGTGAGATTCTGTCTTAGTTCTGAAGATTGGGCAGAACTTTCATGAAGACAACTCTAGCAGAGGAAAAATAGCCTACTTGAGAGGAAGGGAATGTAGAGAGAGGAAGGAAAGAGCCAACTGTCCAGGGTGGAGATGAGCAGTAGAGTTTTCTTTCACATGGTTTACCTAACTTACAGTGAGCCCTGTCACCCCACCTCACTCCCCATCATTTGTAGTAGTGGGCCCCTCTGTCTTGAAGCATCCTACCTGATTGCTACAGTTGATTGAATCTAGGTTGGGTCCCTGGCCCAAGCTGGGCCAAAAAGAGCCTCTTTCCTGGAAATTTGGACTAGGAACTAGGAGGGACTTATGTCACTGTGTCTGTGTCATTTGAGCTCAGGAGCTGGGAGGGGTAGATCTAGTACCTGCCTGGAGGTGGGGAGGAGGATGGTTAGAAGGAAAGGAGAAGAATGAGAATGAATCATGATTTTCCAGTCCCTAGGACCCAGCCTTGTCCCAGGCCAGGTTACAGCCCTGCCTCCGGACCCCTGTCAGCATTCCTGTGGCTGCTACATATTCTCCTTTTCTCCTTAGGTCATCTCTGGGGTGGAGTGAGGCTGATTCTCTTGGAACTAAGAGTTAAGGTCTAGAGGGAGCCTCAGGAAGAAGGACTAGACTTCTGGTTGCATCTCACAAGCTCGTTGGGGAGGTCTGGGTTTGGTCTCCTTGGCGGCCAGGCTTAATGGCTTAGTCCTAGTGTACCTGTGTCAGTCCTAGTATACCTGTGTCAGTCTGCCACCTCTGCTGATCTCAGAACCAAGAGGGGATCATTGGGTGGATGCTTCCATATTCATTTGATGAACCTTGGATACTTACACTGCATTCCACAGTAGATGCTGCTGTTACACACAGCTGGAGTGCAGTAGGAACATGCAGATGGAATCCATGTGACAAGTGCTCAGATGGAGGTGTGTGGAAGGCACTGCGGGACATGGGTGTGGGGAGGATAGCACAGGAGTAAAAGCTGTAGGAACCCCCTGGCAAACAGTGGGAGCAGAGGTAACTGGGCATGCCAGATAGGGAAGACGACTCATTTGAGGAGGTGGGGAAAATTCGTAAGGCCAGAGCAGCAGGTGTTCGGGAAAGAATGGGAGGTAAAGTTGTGTTCATAGGCAGGAACTAGATTATGAAGGGCCTCAAGAGCCTGGCTGAAGCTCACTCCTCAGAGGTAACATGACGATTTGCCCGGGGCAGCCCCAGTTTATGCCTGTTAGCCTGATATAATTTTGAACAGTGCCACTCCTTTCATTCTACAAGCGTCCAGGTTTGATAATAAGTGATATCTTCATCCTACTTGTAGGTAATGGGACCCACTACAGGGTTTTAAACTTCAGAGCGACAGAGTGAGATTTCAAGTTGGGGATATGATTCAGGAGGCAGTGGCGAGGGCGGTAGGGTAGGGAGCATGTTTGGAGGCAAGATTAGCAAAAATGGACTGCAGTAAGCAGTGGCAATGGAACTGGGAAGAGAGCATCAATGGGAAAACTGGCAAGAAGGTACAGACCATAGGGCTTTGTGAACCCGTGGCTGTCCAGCGAGGGGACTGCTAAAGCTAACTCAGTAAGAACAGGCTTGGTGAAGTGTACTGAGATTTGTTTTTGACATGTGGTTTAGGGAACATGGGGCAGCCAGATACAGAAGTCAAATATGGAGCCGGAAGCAATGCTCTGGGGTTTAGAAGAGAGGACTAGGCTGGACACAGCCATTTGGGAGTCATCAGGCTGTGTGTGATCTTGGAAGCCATCAGTGTGGGTGCAGCTGCCTAGGGAGAGAATGTGTTGAAGAAGACGAGGAAGTCAAAGACTAAGCCTTGAGGATGAGCCTTGAGGATGCCAGTGTTAAAGGGGAAGCCAAGAAAAGATGAGTCTACAAAGGATGCTGGGGAGGACTAGCAGGAGAGCCAGGAGGAAATCTAAGGGCATGGCCGGAGAAGATGTTGTCATTAATCGAGGGTCTGTTATGATTGAAACACTGCTGGGAACTTCAGGTATCTCACGCTTTAAACCCACAACAATCTTGCAGGTGGATGGTATTAGCCACAATTTATGGGCTCAGTCTAAATAACATGTCCAAGGTTAGCCATCCGGCCAAAGTGGCAGATCTGCCTTTTTTTCAAAGCCCCATGTTCTTTTTTTAATCTCATGACACTAGTAGTTGCAATAGAGAGGGAGGCACCAGAGTCCAGAAATCTCTCCTCCTTCAGGTGACCTCAGCTACTTGGGCAGATGCCAAGTTCATGGAATTTGACCACTGCAGGTACAAATCTGAGGTGGTGGCTGGTCTGCTGACCTCCTCACTTGGCTGGCCCCACTGAGCAGGCCACACAGTGGAGACCTGGAAAAGGAGGCTGTTTAAAATGGAACATGGAAAACAATGCCAGTGATTTAATTGCACCATGAATTGTGGCCAGAAAAGGAGCCTAGCAACAAACTCATTTTCTTGTTGGGCACAAGACACAGAGGACCTACTATAATTAGTTCTGTTTTTTTTTTTTTTTTCTTGTTG
>NW_006443124.1:7392438-7408641 GCF_000325575.1 Pteropus alecto
CAAGTGCCTCTTTATATTTTCTTCCCTGGGTGCACATGATGGATCAGCTTTTATCAAAGATCCCGGTGGTAAAATTGTCTTGCTGTGTTGTGAAGTGTTTGTGGGGGTCCTCAGTTTGTATGAGTGTGGGTGCACACCCTTGTCTAACATTTACTGAGCACCTACTGGATGTAAAGTAATGTACTTGAATGTGGTACATGTATTATATTATTTACTTATTGGCATAACCCTGTGAGTTAGGTAGTATCTTCATTTTCCTGGCAGAGATACTGTACTGAGGGAAGTTAACATGCCCAAGATACTTGGCTAATAAGTGGCAAATGAGGGATTCGAACCTAGCTCTCTGTGACCATCTCCGGTTAATCTCTACATCTTCCCTCATTTGCTGTGGGCTGGTATCTCATCCCGTCAGTATCTCCTTTAACTGAATCTATTTTTTTTTTTTTTTGGCCCTACACTATGATTGTCCTTGAAGACCCTGGAAGGCTAACAAGACTGTTTAAGAAGTAACTGGCTGAATGACCCAGGAGTTAGAGCCCCTTGTGCAGAGCTGAAGCTTGGGGAATAGCCGAAGCCCCATGGTCTGCAGGGGCATCATCAGTAAGCGCACACTCCAGACCCATCACTGACGAAGCTTCATTCTTTTGCTTCTTTAGAGGCGGAATGAGGCTGTTTCTGAGACTCTGGAAATTGTGATGCCTTTGAACAGTCTGTGGTCCTTTAGCGGCAGCTGTAGGCAGCTGTGACGAATGTCTTCCTTCTTGCAGGGAGCATGCTTTCTGCCTCTGCTGGGAGCTCTGCACCTGCTTCGTTGTGAATAGGTAACTGCTTATCACCGGAGACCTGGAGTGAGTGTCCTTTTAAAAGTCAGTGTCTTCACACTTAGAAACATTTCCTTTGTTTGAAGCTTCTTACTATGGATTTTCTTTCGTCACCAAGGTGGCCCTGCGCTTTCTTGCTAATGGTTATCTAGGAGTCAGTGGCCCATACACAGTGGATTGGCACTGCCATCCATGCAGCATGAGACACAGCTGCCAGCCTTGTGTGACTGGAACCTGAGGTCAGAGCCTCTGAGGTAATTACAAAGCTGTGCCATTAGCCACTTTCCCATTTCCTTCTTGTATATGAGTCCTGCAAATACACGTTTGCTCACTGGCCTGTGGTGAGCAGTGGTTTAAGCCTGGCAGGAGGCTGCGACTGATGATTGGATTTATCTTACTAAGTAGTGTGATTTAATAAAAGATGGAAGCACAGACTTTGGGAGCTGCAAAGACCCTTGGTTCAAGCTCTTTATCTTGTAATTAAGAAAACAGAAGCTGGAAAAAGGAGGGAATTTCCTTGGCCATGTCTTGAAGAGACGCAGTGGTCAGAACTGAGGCAGCCCTCCTACCCCTGATTTTTCTGGGCTCTGACTTCCTATATTTCAGTGGCAAATCCTTCTGAGGTTTGTCCTCTTGGCCAAGAGAATTGAAAAAGAATGTCCTAAACAGATTAGTGAAACCTCATCAGTCTTCTGATGAATGTTGGGTGGGTTCCTTCTCAGATACTCTGAACTCGAACATTTGATTTTGTTTCACTCATCTATCCAGAATCACAGGAATAGTTGTGACGAATGCCTAACCACTTTCAGACAAGGGAGAGAGGATCAGTGGTGATGTTAGGAAACTCCCTTGCTCTTCAGGGTATTACAGAACTATTAGTGCCCTCTGACAGGCCTGTACTAAGTGAAGCCTCCTGAGTCTGGAAAAGCAGTAATAAGTGCCTCATTTGCACCCAAGGATTCACTTGCTCACTCAGCAGGATCTGGGTCAATAGACGTCATTTTCATAAGATATTTATCTTTATTTTTTCAATAATAGACAGGCTTTTTTCCCCCCCTGGAATTTGCTTTTGGGGTCATAGGCTTCGGAGAAAGAAAGAAAACTGGGAGATTATAAGAATAAAGCTAGAATCAGATTTAGATATTAAAAAACAAAGCATAACTTCCAGTGATCCAAATCTGTACTTCATCATAATGAGACTGAGATTCAAAATTCAATTCTGAATTCTGGAAGATGATTGCTCATGATGAAAAGTACAGATAGGCCTACTAGATGGTACTCAGGGAGGTTGGAGGGGCATTTAAAAAAGTGGTGAACTGCAGGTGGTAGGGATTAACCCCAGATGTAATCAGAAGATTCTACATTTGAGAGTCCCAGGTACCTAGTCGTTCCCGTTGATCTTGATTTTGCTCTTTGATGAACGTTCTTCCAAAGCTAGATGTTCATATTCTGCCCTATCGGTACATTCTTGGGCCATGTAAACTCTGTCCCTCTGCATAGACTGAATCATGTGTCCCCCAGACTCATGTGTTAAAGCCCTAACCCTAATGTATGACTGTATTTGGAGACAGGGCTTTTGTAAGGTAAATAAAGTCATAAGAGTAGGTTCTAATTCAATAGCATTGGTGGTCTTAAAAGAAGAGAAAGAGGGATCTTTTTCTCTCTGCCATGTGAGCACACAGTGGGAAGGCAGCTGTCTGCAAGCCAGAACCTGACCATGCTGGCACCCAGATCTCGGACTTCCAGCCTCCAGAACTGGGTAATACATTCACATTGTTCGAAGCAAGTTTAAATGGAGAGTTTCCTTTCCACCCCACCCCGCATCTATCCCATTTGTACTGTTGGCTCCCCAGGTAATCATTTTTATTAGTTTATGTGTGCATCACATGCATACGTGTGTATGTGTCCATCCTTGCACAGTTCTAGCTCAAGAATGAAAAACAAAAATAATATATATATCTTACTTCCTTCACATTTTCAAAAAAAGGTAGCCTGTTATAACACACTATTTTGTCTGTTGCTTTTTTTTTTTTCACTTCACAATACATCTTGGATTTCCACAGCCATTGTGGAGAGTGTCCTCATTCTTTATTATAGATAGGTATATAGTATCCCATTTTATAAATACACCCTAATTTAACCGTGTAGCAAACCATGTTTACTTTTCTTTCCTCCAGAACTTATTGTTTTCTCTGGTACTAATGCTTGTGTTACCTTTATTTGCTTGGTTTTATACATAGTTATCACAAATTTAACCCCCGAAACATTGTAAATTATAAATCTCTTCTGCAGATAGTCGGATACATCTGGATTTCCATCATTTCCTAGAGCCACTGGACCATGGCTACCGTGGACTGCTCTCCTTCCAAGCCTGGCACATAGCTGTCATCCCCACCTTTCCTGTCGCTATCACTTTCGGACTCACTTTGTTTTTTTTTAAGAGAAGCTCTCAGCAGCTACTTGACAATTTCTCCCTCCTTCCTCTGCCCTCTGCAGTCTTCCCTCTCAGTCAGAGTATTATGGGGGAGTATTCAAATCCTCCATCAAGACCTGCCATTCTGCCTTTAAATATAGTTTAATAATTAGAAGTATATCTTGAATGCATCTACTACTTTCCATCTCCCCATCACTGCCTTAGGGCAGGCCACCATCACCTCCCGGTGGGCCTAGTACAGGAGCCTCCTCCTTCCCTGTTTCTCTCCTTGCCTCTTTCACCCTCTTTTTCTTCCCTTTAAAAGAGCTTATAATTTATTCATCCTTAAAATGAAAGGCAATCCTGACACATGTGACAACATGGGTAAACCTTGAAGACATTATACTAAGTGAAAGAAACCAGTCACAAAAAGACAAATATTGTGTGATTCCACTTACATAAGGTATTTAGTGCAGTCACATTCATAGAAACGGAAAGTAGAATGGTGGTTGCTGAGGCTGGGAGGGAGGGGAAAATGGGGGAGTTGTTGAATAGATACAGAATTTCAGTTTTGCAAGATGAAATGGTTCCAGAGATTGGTTGCACAACAGTGTGACTGTATTTAACACTACTGAACTATACACTTAAAATACTTAAGATGGTACGTTTTATGTTATATGTATTTTTCCACAACTTAAAAAAAATTATTATGATGGCTATAGCGTTTCTTTTTGGGGTGATACTTGCATAATACTGTATACTACAAACCATAGTTTAAAAGTGTGAATTGTATGTGGATGGTATCTCAATAAAATTATCTTTTATATTTTGATAGCCATCAGGGCTGACACCATCATCCTGACTCAGTTCCGAAGGCCAGTGTCACTCTGTTCAAAACTGAAGTTCTCTAGAACAGGGGTCTCCAACCCCCAAACCACAGACCAGTCCTGGTCTGTGGCCTGTTAGGAACCAGGCCACACAGCAGGAGGTGAGCAGTGGGCAAGAAGAGCTTCATCTGTATTTGCAGCTGCTCCACAGCACTAGCATCACTGCCTCAGCTTCACCTCAGATCATCAGGTACTAGATTCTCATAGGAGCACTGCTCCCTGATGCCAAAAAGGTTGGGAACCGCTGCTCTAGAAAGACCTTGGCTTCGTTTTGGCCATAGCTTTGGATGGGGTAGAAGATCAGCAGTAAGAGGGAGAGTGCATCATGATGGGCAGATCGGTCAGAGATAGTTGTGTGACTATTTTAAGATGATTTATTTTCATTTGAAAGTATAAAGTTGCTATTAAGCATCGTGGTGAGTTGCTATAACCCAGTTCTCCAACACCAGGGCTTTTGGACTCATTTGTCATTCATTCATTCATGCATTCATTCATTCTTTTGTTCATTCATGAAACCTCAAGCCTCTCTGTCAGGCCTTGGAAAGATAAGCACATCTTTCACTATGTGGCACTGAAATTTAGGCATATCATTTCAGACTTTCCTTGCTTGGTGTAGTTTACTTAGGAGTAAAAATATATAAAACATGCAGGAATAACATAAGAATTGTTGCAGAATCCATATGAAGAAAATCACAAAAATTTATTGACTGGCATAAAAGAAGAGTAAATGGCGATGTGTCATGCGAGTTTCTCTCAGTGTGATAAAGATGTCAGTTCTTTCCAAAATAATGTATCATTTTACCTCATTCCAATCAACATCTCAGCTGGGGTTTTCTTTCTTTCTTCTTTTTATGGAATGTGTCAAATTATTCTCAAATTCTTGAAGAATAAGCTGGCTGGAATTGCCAAGAAAATTTTGAAAATGATATATAATCAGAGGAGATTTGCATTTCTAGATATAAAATGTACTCAAACTATGCTAATTAAGACCATGTGGTTATTGGTGCAGGAACATACTGTTGAATGGAATAGAATTGTCTTGAAAAAGAGCTTATTATGAAAGAGGGTTTAGTGCATGATGAATTATTTAATAAATTATAAATTAACTACTTGGAAAAAATATGATAATAGCCTTTCCTCACACGATATACTCAAATAAATTTTAGTTGGATTAAAGGGTTAAATGCAAAGATTACCATCATAAGAAATAAAAAGTAGGAAAAATTGTGGATGGTCCTTTGGATATTAAGGGAATCAACAGAAAAAATTTCAAGGGAAGAAAATGACTGATTACATTGAATTAACATTTCCAGAAGTCAAAAAACTTCCTCAAGAAAGTAAAATGCTGATAAAAAAATTGGAAAAGCACACAGCAAAGAATTAATTTTGTTAATATATAAATAACTAAGAACATTAAAACTCTGGAAGGAAAATTGGCAAAGGATATAAGCAGGCAATTAACAGCTAATTTATTAGCTAATAAATAGCTAATAAACATGAAAAAGTATTCAACCTTTCAACACTTCTTTTACTTAAAGAAATACATTTTATATAATGGTCTGTATGTGCTCATTAAGAGAATCCTGTTTTTAAAGAACGTTTAAGACCTTACTATTAATTGTAATGTTAGTTGAAAACAGGGCAAAATAGTATATCAAAATTTGTAAAACAGAAACATACAGAAAAATTTGGTAAAGCATTTACTGAAAATTTAATAATTCTGTTGGAAAGAAAAAAAGATAGTTCTCGATTTGGGCTATTCATTACACTATTGGTAGAAATGCAGATTGATATAACTTTGAGTTAAAGCAATTTGGCTTGTCTTATTAGGAACCTTAAAAAGTCAATGAGCACCATCCCAAGAGTTTCTTCCTCAGAATCCCTCCAAAGGAATTAATCAGAGATATAGGTTTAGGTACGAAGATGTGAGTCAGTTTATTGATGAAAGTTTTAAACTTGGGAATAAGCTATACATTCCGAAATAGGGGATTGGTTAAAAAAATAATGTTACATGTGCTTGATATAATGTTTAATGATAAAACAAGATGTAAGATAAAATAACATGGTCACATCGTAATAAAAAATATGTACACTTAGAAAACACATTGGAAGAAAGAGACCAAAATGTTAATCACGATTATATATAGTTTGTGGGATTGTTGGCAATTTTAACTTCCCTTTCTGTACTTTTATGTGTTTTCTATATTTCTTCTTTGAGCATTGTTAGTTTTATAATTAGAATCTTGTCCTCATGGAATACTTGAGTATTTAATATTTAAACAAGGAATTCATTGATATTCAGGAATTATAGAACTTCTTGAAGCTATTAATATTGAGCTGTTCTTAAAAAGTTGAGGCAGGAAATCTTTTTCTCAGCTACTTAATGATTTGTACCTGCTTCCTTGAGACCTGGCATAGCTGGGATGTAAGACCGGAAAGGTGAGTAGTGAAGGAGTTTCCGTGTATCCTAGAGATCTATCAAAGATCACTGGAATGGGGAATGTGTTTCGGGAGTCGAAGTAAATTCTGTTGTAAAGGACTGAAGATCAATAGAGAAGTGTCTCTTTTTTTTTCAAATGACAGTTGAGGAAGAAAGATATATCATTACTCATTGCCTATTTGGAGGCCGTTCACAAACTCCTTTTAAAAACCAGGGCACAGTTTAGCAACTTTGCCTTTTTTTCAGATGGCCAATTTTGGTGGATCTACTTAATTAGATTTCAACACAGCATCTGTAGCCCCAGTAAATTCAAATAATTAAGAGTCATGATTTCTTGTGTGTTATTAACGTCATCAAAATTCCTCTTGCAGAACAGATCACTTCTTTGGTAATTGCAGCTTCTGTCATGAATTGTTTCATCACTTATAACAATTAGAACTTTGAAATAATTTCTTAAAATTGGACTCAACTGAATACATTTTTTTTTCTTTCGCATTGGATATCCTTATCCATTTTTCTCCTTTCCCTTCTTAATTACTTGTGCTAGTTTACTTGCCTTCAGTGTAGAGAGGGACACGGGCAAATGCTCTCAAGGAGCCAGATGTCCAGATTTGGAGTTGTACTAGGAGGAAGGTGGGCCAGTGCCCCTTTAGAAGGGAAGTCCTGCTCTGTCTGGTGGGGTGGACCGCCATCTGTGAGCATGCATGATAAAGGCTTTTGGGGGCTAGGACTGGCCTGTGGAGTCCACCAGTAACTGAAGGCCTTTGAGGTGTTTGTTGTGGTTCTTTAGAAGTAGCCCAGGTAATAACAGCATGTAGGAGGTGGTTTGGGAAGCTGAATGGGGCTTGCCCACCCTGATAACTGGTGCTAGTCATTTTGGAGGACCCTTCAGATGCTGCTGGCCACTTGGTGAGTTATCAGTTTTTGAGAACTTGTGCTTAAAATAGTCTTAGGTGCCGTGATTCAAACACACATCTTTATCTCCTGCCTTGCTCTATGAGAAAAAGATTCAGCTTCCTTGCCTGGCACTTGAGACTTTATCTGGCTGTTGTCTCTCTTGCTTATCCCAATGCATAATTTCTTCTACCCAGATGAGATACTTTGCCATCTCAGCTTCTTACATTGCTGTTATTGTCAGTTGGAAACATCTTTAAAACACCTTGTGTTTCAGCAATAAAAGTTCTCATTCTTCAAGTCCAGCTCCAGTGCCATCTCTTTGAAACTTTTCTCATATATCCCAAAGCCAAGAGCAGCAGCTCTGACCTCTGAAGACACTACCTTGTTTCTACTTCTCTCTGGGGCGGGTGTTACATTCCACCATGCAGTGTGGCTATTTGTGAGTATCTTTTGCCTTTCTCAAGGCAGAAAGCCATTTGACTCATCTTTGGTTTCCTGGAGAGACACGTGATTGTGCCTGTTTGCTGCATGTATGTTATACCTTTCAGATATGTTGATCTGGGGCAAATCCACAGTGGGGCCAACATTGCAGGGCTTGACTCAGATTGGTGGTCAGCCAGTCATGTAGTCTGATAGCCTATGAACTCATTAAAATGTTTTTTTCATTTTATTTAATTTCTAAAATTATTTTTAAAATTATTATTTATTAATTTAAAAAACTACTTTGTGAAAATTATCGTAAAATAAAATTATCGTTTTAGTCATTTTGAAGAAGCCCTGGAACAGATTCCTCCAGGTGTTGCAGTGGCTGGAACTAGGCTGTATGATGACCCCTCAGTGAAAGGGAGGCTGGCAAGTGGCTGACTATTCAATTTCTGTCACGAGAGACAGGAAGGGAAAAGGGGGTTTACAGTGGCTTATGAGCAGCCACTTGACAGTCTGCCACACTGTACATTTTCTAGAGAAATCCGTGATGTGTTCCTCCCTTAGAATTCTAAAGCCCAAATGAGGATAATCAAGCTCCTCTGCCTGATTTTAACTGGAAACAAATTTTACATCAAGTTCTTCCTGGACGAAGGAAGGCATATACAACAATAATAAAAATACCAGGAAAGATGGAGAAAGGCTTAAGGAAAATCACTTTGTAGATTGTGAAGTGCTACACAAATGTAGTTCCACTAGACTCTGAGCTTCCTGGAGCAGAGACTGCGTGTCTTTACTGCTGAATCCCCAAGGCCTTGCATAGAGCAAGAAACATCATGGACAAAAACAGGTGATTGTGGAATGGGCTGAAACATCATTTTAATTTGCCAGTTGTGGGAAAGCTCCCAGGACAGCTGACTTTCCTGCATGAAGCTGAGGCTCTCTGGGCATTGGCTGAGTATGAGCTGGGATGATGGATTGTCTTTTGGTCCGCGTGATGCTGAGTACGCTCAAATCAAGATTTAAATTCCTCGTAAATACATGGCTGTCAGAAATCAGTTAGGTAGCAATGCTGCCTTTTTAAGATGGATCACCTGCCACATGTCTCTGTGTACCCGATGTTGAACACACATTTGCATGGTAAGATCAGTATTGTGTTTATCACCTTCATCGAACACTGTTTGCTACTGCCTGGGGGGAATAATGACAGCTCATTATGAATTGTTTTTCTGCCTTCACGAGGACTTGGCTATTCTAGCCTGATTAAGGTGGGTCCATGGGAATTGAAGAACACTTGTCACAAGCTGTCCTAGGAACAGCTAGATCCCTAGAGCGATCATATGCGCAGTCCTGCACCAATTGCAGTGTACACATTGCCGCATTTAATTTTGACCACAACCTTGTTAGTTTTAAGTGGCAAGTCCAGGATTTAAATACACTCTTTGGTCTCAGGAGTTTAGATTTTATACTCTCTTTTGATTATTGATTGATTGATTGATTGATTGAGACTAGAGCGACTTAGGTGTCACTAAGGATTGGATTGTGGATGAAGAGTTTAGGGTTTAAACCCTGGCTCTGACAAAGATGGCAAGACTTTGGGAAAGCCCCTTCCCTTCTCTGGGCCTCAGATTCTTCTTTCACCTAATACATGGGAAGGCTGAATTGGTGACTGGGCCTAATCAGATGTATTGAGTACCTACTGTGTGTGGAGGTGCGCTGGGCACTGAGGATGTAGCACTGAACAAGATCTAATTTCTGCCTTCACAGAGCTGACATCCTAGCAGGGGAGACAGCTAATAATCATCCACATAAGTCTTTAATTATAGTTGTGGAAGGTGCTACAAAGGAGAAGTACAATATAATGGCATTTCATGTATTTACCTACATGTTATTACTTACATTAACTGCATAGAATCGATTGGTATACGGTATACTAAACACAGTATAACATATATTATATGTTATGGAAGAACTGAGGTAATGGGGGTTGGGGACGGGGGTAGCTGGTGAGAAAGCCGTGCCTCAAAGGTGAAGGATAGTGGGAGCAAAGAGACACGAAGGGCGTGCTCATGGGTGTATTCCCAGAGCCCAAGCAGTAGGAGACAGTGAGACTCTTGTGACATTTCAGGAACTGAATGGAGACTGCTCTGTGGGAACAGAATGAGTGAATAGCAGGAAAATGGAAAGACTGCCGGAAAGGTAGCTAGGGACGAGATCATTACAGTGTAGTGAATGCCATATGGAAATTAGGTATTTATCCTAAGGATAAAAAAAACAAAACAAAACAAAAAACACTTCAGGTTGTAAGTAGAGAGTGCCATGATTACATGTTAATTTTTGTCATATCGCAGTATGGAAAGTAGGCTGGAGGGGAGCAAGAGTAGATGTGCGACCTCCGGGATGGGGTATTTCATCAGTCCATGTGGGAGCTGCTACCGGCTTGGATTGTGGTGGCAACACCAGAGAAGCAGAGAAGCGAATGACCTTGAGAGAGGTTCAGGAGATAGAATTGATAGGGGTTGGTGTTTTACTCCAAAGCAGGAAAATTAGTGAGGAAGAGGTGTTGAGACAACTCTGATGGGTCATCTGATTGGGGGTGAGGTGGAGGTGGGCTAGGGCCAGTGAGGAGGGCCTGGAGGGGAATCAGAGGGGATGACTTAATGTCTAACAGACGGATGACTCCGTCTTTAAAGTGCCTTTGAGGGAAAACAAAGCTCCCATTCAGTGAACAGGCAGAGCCTAGACATTTTTCAGAGAAAGATGCAGGATGAGGATGGATGATACAACCAGTTAAGGGCTCTTAGAGCCTATAAATCCCAGCACATCATAAGTAAATCTAGAGAAGTTGAGGGATTTGAATGGAAGGACAAGTTGGGGACTGGTTTCCACATGGCTATCTCTCCCGGGTGCCTGTGACAGCATCCTGACTGGTTCTCTGCCTTTCTGTTTTCCCCACGTGACTTTCCTAGTGAACACAGATGTGATTGTATCTTAGGATCCTCTTGCTTAACACCTCTGAAGGCTGTTTGTTATGGAAAGGACCCAAGCTAACTTCTCATCTTCACTTCTACCACTGCCCTCCTCACTTTCCCTCTCGCTTGCATGCGGTAGCCCATTTGTCAGCTGAATCCAGGCCAGGTTATATAGAGATTGATATGTCTGCTGGTGGTCCCAGGGAGCAGCTTGTGGTAGATAATAGCTTGGCTTCTCCATGGAAAGCCCAGAAGTGGAAAGAAGTGGAAAACTCCTGGACTCTATGGCACAAGTAAGGAGAAGTTACTCCTGATACAGCAGTGACTCAGAACATGGAACTTGCAGTTTGGCCAGGGCCATAGGACTTGCTGAATAGCCCAAGAATTGCTTTTTATAGTGGCCTGGGTTGTTCCTGTGTTCTGAGGTGGTTGGGTGGTAGTGAGACCACAGTTCTGAGGTCCCTTGTTCTGGCGGGCCTTTTACTCCACAGGGCAGTCCATGACCACCAAGCTCTGTATAGACCTTTGTGAGAAAACAAGGGAGGCAAAGGAGAGTTTGGCCCTCACCGGCAACCCTGGCTTTTACCTGCATCTTTGGCCCTCACATGCAACCCTGACACTGCTTATTTGTTTCTACCAGAGTGAACTGAAGAAAACTCTATCTTGCTTTCATGGGGGCTTTGGGAGACTTGTGAGCACCATACATACTGCTTTGGGGCTTAAGTAAGCATTCTCGAAGGCTGTACATCCAGATTGGGTATCTGGATTCTCAATGCCTTCCTCTAAGAGTGAATAGTCAATAATTTATTACTGAATGGAGTATGATTGATATGTAAAAAGGTTATGCCAAAAGGTTATGTAAAAAGGTATACGGAGATTAAAAACTATAACAAAACAACGATAATGATGACAGGTAGCTGAAATGCATAGTACTTTATAAACTGGGTACTCTTGTCATCTCTGGTTTATGGATGCAGAAACTACGGTTGCTCTTCAGAGGCAGAGATGTGGAGATGTGGCCAAGCCAGAGTTGTAACCCCAGATGTTGAGTCGAATATCTAACTAATTTCTGCATAGATACTGGGCTAGAATGAGTTGGTGGGAGGCTAGAAACATGCCAGAAGCTGCGTTTTCTGATCCCTATTAGTTCAGTGGCCTTGATCATGTTCTGGGTCTTTGGGCAGCCTATTTTTTTTCTCCTGGAATTTACCGTTGACAATATATAGAGAAAACATGTACCCTAAAGGGGTTTGAGGATTTGGGGAGTTTAACCTGAAGGAGCTATTGCAGGTAGGAAATATCTCACAAGTACCTTTTTAAAATCTTAACTAATTATGTGAATATTGCTTTCTGTTCCATAATATAGCACTATTTTACCATAAAAGTATTTTTTCCTTTTTAAATTTCCGTATTAAATTGATGCTCCAGAGAAGATGCACCTTGTTATTTTGTGATTTGCTGTGCTCCCTGGTAAAATGCAGGGCACCGCCAGGGGTAAGCAGTTCCCAGCTTGAGAAGCTTTGATACATGGTTTGCTAAACCAGAGGTTACAGATGTGTCATCAGCTTTTAGGAACTGGGGCGTGAACATGGATGTCTGGGCAAGCCTCCGTATTCTGCAGTACTGTGTTGTGTTGTGATTCATCAATATTATTATAGTCGCTGTTTGCTTCAGAAAAGGCAAACCATAATTCTTCTTTTGCAGAAGAATTTAGCCACAGAATTCCAGGTCATTCTCTTTTGTAGGGGAGGTTGGAAAGAATGTTTGCATGGAGGCACAGATGAGGAGATACACGTGTGAGCAGAAGATGTTATGCAGTGGGATAGATCTGTATTAAATATTTCTGCTGTGTCTCCAGCATCATAGTTTTTTGCCATACCAATGGCTTTATGGGACTCTAGAAAATAAACAACCAGGGCAGATCAATAAGTACATTAGTAATAAATGTGTCTCCACTAGGTAAGGTCATCTATTGTGCTAAGCCCAATCTTAAGTGTTAGTTTAAAATATTAGCCTTGTGAAAGCATTGTAGAAATAGTCGATAGAAATGAAGAGCAGCCAGGCATCTTTATATCTATAAGTGTGATCTTTCATACTTATGAGTGTAGACGGATCTTTTGGTAAACTTGTAGAATAGAAAGCCCGTATTGATAAAAGGAAGACTTCTTTTCAAAAATCAATTTTATTGGGGGAGTAATTTGCATGCAATAAAATGCACCCATTTTAAGCATGCAGTTTCAGTTTTAACAAATGTATACACTCATATAAGTACCACTACAGTTAAGATTTAGAGTGTTTCCATTACCATATGTTTCCTCTGGCCCCTTTGCAACCAGCCTCCTGGCCCCAGGAGACCTGATCTACTTTCTATCACTATAGATAAGTTTTGCCATATAAACAACATCATACAGTATGTAATCTTTTGTCTGGCTTGTTTCTCTTAGCACATTTTAAAAAGATTTCTTCATGTTATTGTGTGTATCATTAATTCATTATTTTTTATTGCTGAGTAGAATTCCATTGTACAGGTATAATATAATTTGTTTATCTACTCACCTGTTGCTGGACATTTGGGTAGTTTCCACCTTGGGATTATTATGAATAAGGTTGCCATGAATATTCAGGTACAAATATTTTGTGGACATATGTTTGAAATTTTCTTGGGTAAATATTTAGGAGTAGACTTCCTGAGTCATATTTATAGATTGTTGTAACAGAACAGAGTCCAGAAATAGGGTCCCATATTTATGGTCAGTTGACTGTTTTAAACAAAAGTGCTAAGGTAGTTCATTGGGATAAGGGTTGATTTTTCAACAAACAGTGATGGAGCAACCAGGTATCTGTATGGAAAAAAGCAGTGAACCTTTACTAATACCTCAGACCATATGAAAAACTGAAATGGATTACATACTTAAGTGTAAAAACAAAATTTAAAACTCTAAAACTTGAAGAAAACATAGGAAAAAAATGTTCACCACCTTGAAGTAGCCAAAAATGTTATAGGTAAGATACAAAAAGCACTTATTGTATAAGAAAAAATTGACTTTGTCAACATTAAAAACTTAATGCTTATTGAAAGGCTTAATTAAGAAAATGGGAAAAAACCTATAAAACTATATATATGACAAAAGACTCAAATACAGAATCCATAAAGAAATATTACAACTTCATAATGAGAAGACAGCCCAATTAGGAAATGAGCAAAAGATTTGAGCAAACACTTCACTAAAGGAGATCTACAGATGGCCAATGAGTACATGAAAGATATTAAAAACCATTAGTCATCAGGGAAATGCAAATTAAAACCATAATAATGTGCTATCTCACATCCGCTGTACTGGCTAACATTTAAAAAGACTGACAGCACCGTGTTGGTGAGGGTGAGGAGCACCTGGAACTCCCAGCGATCACTATCAAGAGGGTAAAATGGTACAGCTGTTTTGGAAAATGTTTGATAGTTTCTTATTTATATTTTTGATAGTCTTCTACCTTTTTTTCAGTGAGTTACAGGTTACTTTTTTTACTTCATGTTTTATTTTTATCTCCCCCCCCCGCCAATTTTATAGTGCTTTTGAGAGAGCATTATATTTTATTGAGTTCTTGTTATTGTTATCTTTGAGCAGGATTATATAAAGCTATTACTTTTGTTCTTCTGCTTAACTCAAGGTAATATCCAAGAAAGCAGTGCTATGCAGGCAAAAGTTAAAAGGTTAAAGTATTTTCAATAGGATAATTACGATAAGGAAAACAATTTGTATCTACGACAGTGTTGATTCTGACAACCCATGTAATTACCATTTTCAGAGTTCTTTGTATCTTCGTGTAGATATATATTTCTATCTGGCATAGTTTTCCTTCTGCCTGAAATGTTTTCTTTTACATTTTCGTGGTTCAGGTCTGCTGATGAGGAATTCTCTCAGCTTTTGCTTGTCTAAAAAAGTATTTCAGCTTCAAATTTGAAAGACTTTTTGCTGGGTATAGAACACTGGGTTGATAGGTTTTTCTTTCAGTACTTTAAAGGTGTTGCTTGTCAGGACATAGAAACCATAAAAAAGAACCAGACAGAAATGAGGAATACAATAACTGAAATGGAGAATACACTAGAAGGATTCAACAGTAGATTGGATGAAGCAGAAGATTGAATCAGCGAGTTGGAAGACAAGGTAGTTGAATACACCCCAGAACAACAAAAAGAAAAAAGAATTTTAAAAAATGAGGATAGTTTAAGAGACCTCTGGGACAACATGAAGCATAAAAATATTCAAATCATAGGAGTACCTGAAGAGGAAGAGAGAGAGCAAAGGATTGAGACTGTATTTGAAGAAATAATGACAGAAAACTTCCCTAACCTGGCAAAGGAATTAGACATACAAGTTCAGGAAGCACAAAGAATGTCAAACAAGAGGAATTCAAACAGACCTACACCAAGACACATCATAATTAAATTGCCAAAGGTCAAATACAAAGAGAAACTCTTAAAAGCAGCAAGATAAAGGAAGCCGGTTACTTATAAGGGCACCCCCATGAGAATGTCTGCTGACTTTTCAGTAGAAACTTTGCAGGCCAGAAGGGAATGACAAGAAATAGTCAAAGTTATGAAAAACAAGAATCTACAACCACAGATACTCTACCCAGCAAAACTTTTGATTAAAATGAGAGGTGAGATAAAGAACTTCCCAGACAGAAAAAAAGCTTAAAGAATTCATCACCAACAAGCCAGCATTGCAAGAAATGTTAAAGGGTCTTCTGTAAAAAGAGAAGGGGTAAAAAAGAAAATGGAAATAATAAATATGAATAATAAAATGACAGTAACAATGTACCTATTAGTAATCACTTTAAATGTAAATGGATTAAGTGCTCCAATCAAAAGACATAGGGTAGCTGAATGGATTATTATCCATAATGCTTATGGATAAGAAAACAATACCCATACATATGCTATCTACAAGAGACCCACTTCAGATCAAATGACACACACAGACTGCAAGTAAAGGGATGGAAAAAAAAAAATATTTCATGCAAAAAGAAATGAAAAAAAAAGCTGGATAGTAATACTTATATTAGACAAAATGACTTTAAAACAAAGGCTATAACAAGAGACAAAGAAGGAATTTTTATAATGATAAAAAGCTCAATCCAACAAGAGGATATAACTTTTGGAAACATCTGTGCACCCAATGTAGGAATATCGAAATGTATAAAGCAAATATTGAAAGACATAAAGAGAGAGATTGACAATAATACAGTGATTGTAGGGAAGTTTAACACCCCACTGACATCAATGGTTAGATTATCCAGACAGAAAATCAATAAGGAAACAGTGGCCTCCAATGACACATTAGGCACGATA
>NW_006443124.1:7413154-7473917 GCF_000325575.1 Pteropus alecto
ACCATTTGCAATAACATGGATTGACCTAGAGGTTATTATGCTGAGTGAAATAAGTCAGACAGAGAAAGATAAATACCATATGATTTCACTTATATGCAGTATCTAAGGAACAAAAAGAACAAACTAATCAAAAACAGACTCACAAATAGTGGACAATTTGGTAACGGACAGAGGAGAGAGGGATTGGGGGCTGGGAGAATGGGGTGAAGGGTTAAAGAAATACAAATTAGTAGTTGATAGTTGGGCACTGGGGTGGGGAGCACAGCAGAGGAAATGCAGTTAGCATTAATATGATGGGTGAGTGGAGGGCCAGGGGAGAGAGGGAACAATTGAGGGGGTTGTTTATGAGCTATATAGCTGTCTAACCAATGTACTGTGTACTTTAATTTAAATAAATAAATTTATTTAAAAAATTAAAAAAGACGTGGCCATCTTCTAGTTTGTCTTGTTTTCATCAATAAATTTGTTCTTTTCCTTTTCCCTTGTTCCTCTATATGTAGCATACCTATTTTTCTTCTGGCTTTTAAGATTTTCTGTTTACCATTGGTTTTGAGCAGTTGATTATGTTGCGATTTCAGATAGTTTTCTTCATGTTTATTATGCTTGGAGTCCATTGAGGTTCATGGATCTGTGAGTATGTAGTTTTTATCTGCTTAGGATTCTGAGAAGTAACAAGATGACCTGAGATTTTAGAATATTTAGAAATACATGATTTCTCAGGGTTGCCAAAGTAACAGTTAAGTGTGCTAGCTAATGTATTTTCATTTAGTTGAATAGCGGGCAAGTAAGTGGATGTGGTTCAGTAAAAGTTTTTCTTTTTCCTGAAGCAAAGTGGGCTTGCTGCCAGACAGTGCGTTAGGAAAACGAGGGCTTTCATTTTAATTTTGATTCATTTGGGCAATTGAGCAGTTGGAGATTTCCTGCTTGTGGATTTCTGGCTTAGTGCTCACTGAGGTTGAGCTTCTAGGATGTGGTGAAGAACTTGTCTGGACCAAGGAATGATGGCCCACTTGCCCCATTATGGGGATCCAGACAGTTTCAACTTTTCTTTACAATGGCAGGAGAAAGGAAGAGCCAGCTGTCACCTCGATCCCATCCTAGAGATCCCTTCCCACTATCTTCGGTACATGTTACTCAACTGTGGGCCCATGGAGTTCACAATTCCTCCTCAGTAGTAGCTTTTAACAGCCACATAAACACATGAATTGGATTTCTCCTTCTCTCTCACAAATCCTATTTAAAAAGTAAGTCCAGGCCAGAGTTACCCAGTAGCACTGATTCAACTCAGAAGTTTTCGTGTGATTGTTATAAGAAGGGACTGCTTTTTATTATAGGAACCTTTGTGAACATGGAGTTCACAATTCCTCCTCAGTAGTAGCTTTTAACAGCCACATAAACACATGAATTGGATTTCTCCTTCTCTCTCACAAATCCTATTTAAAAAGTAAGTCCAGGCCAGAGTTACCCAGTAGCACTGATTCAACTCAGAAGTTTTCGTGTGATTGTTATAAGAAGGGACTGCTTTTTATTATAGGAACCTCAAAATATTTGGGATAGTCTCAATGTATGTCTCTTCCCTAGTCCAGGAGTTATTCACAAATCTTTATTTATGTATTTATCCCCAAATATTTTTTTTTCTTTATCTACTTTAAATTTAAACCCCAAATGGCTCTTTTTCTCTAATTAAGAGTTAGAATGTCACCCTATATCTTTTCTGGTTTACTTAAAGCTGTACTAGTTCCCATATCAGAATGGTCTTAAGTGAATGTTTCTTTGTGGATTCAGGCCAAATTCAGAATCAAGGAGGTCTGTGGTGGAACAAGCTTTGATCAGCAGAGCTATAGCACATAGGGGACAGGATGTAATATCTTCCAGTTAATATGTGGATAGGGGCGATGAGAGAAATACTGGGGATCATCTTTGACTCTATTTAGCACTAGAATGTGCAGTATTTGAAGCTCTGAACCTTAGGGGTTAAAATATGAAGTCTTGAAAAATATTTTCTAACACCTCCCAGAAACACGGAGCACTTATTGCAGGAATTATTGAAAATGTAAATCTCTGTTGTTTTCTTTTCCCAGTGATGTAATTGATAGCTAGACACATGGTCACATCCCAATTTAATAAAATTTCTCCAGCAATAAATCATGACCAGAAGAGTGTTTTCGATGTTTTGCCACCAGCAAAAAGAATGTCTTCCATTTAATCTAGGGAAATGTAAACAGAGCAAGCATTCCCGTTTCTTCAGGTTTTAAAATCATTAATAAAGATGTCTTTACTCTCGAAGGGAAGGGTGGTGAGCAGTCACATTTTTATTATTCTACTGAATAAGTGAATTTACCCAGCACATAAATTAGCAAATACATTTTCTCTCTGCAGCACATGTTGACATTTTCCTGCAGATGGCTCGGCAGAAGGAGAAATGAGAAAGGTGGTTAATAACAAAGGACAGGCATGTTTGGTCAGTGTCTTTCACCACCCAGAGACACTGGCCTGCTCACCCTCTCACCCAGCCAGCGGGCTTGCTGGGAGGGGAAGGGCTTAAAATTGCAGATACTGTTGTAAAGGATGGAGCAGGGATAGGCAGGAAGTCAAACTTGCCTGACCCCTTAGAATTAATTTTTCCTCTTTTATATGAAATTTGGTCATATTGTTATGAGTTGGGCAAATAATTTTCTGTGTTTTCATTTGGAATCATTTTTCATAGTTTGTCTGCAGATGATTTTTTCTTGAACCATTGAGTGGGGATAGGCTATTTGACCTGCAAGTGCTCAAAGTTTGGTTTCAGGCAAATGGGAGGCAGGATTTAGGGAGAACAGGTGGGTGGAGTAAGGGTGATCTCTAAAAAACAATAACAAAAATCCAAGTTGGTGCAGAGATGAGTAAATACCACCTCTGTCTTCCACACACTTGTGTGGCCCTTACGATTGACAGAGTGGTTATTTATGGGAATAGGTAGAGGCTCAGTATGAGCCATTTGGTATTTCAAGATTGTGAGCGGTAAAGGTTTATTGAGGTAGCTGTGACTGAAATATGTCTAGAGGCAGAAGATTTCTATCTAGAACAGCGAAATCTGGGCATGGTATGGCTCCCTTCACAGGTCATGATTTCAGGGAAGCCAAGACTATAGCTCAAGTCTTGGTTGGAGGGCTGCGATTTGTGCTCAGGTGGGATTGAGCTCCTTCCAGGAGCTGGGAATGGGTAGGAAGAACCTTCAGGAAGGCAGGGCAAGATCAGCTGGGCTACCCAGATAAGTGAATATTAATGCCATCCATCTATCCGCTTACCCATTACTTATAAACTTATTAAAAATGTTCAACATCAAAATCACTTTTGAAATAAGAGAAGTTAGTAAAATTATAAATTATGGTATTTATGTATTTGTTTCTGCTTATTATTCTTTTACTTGTCATAAGCAAAGGAGAGTCAGTGTTTGTATGTGCATTTTAATTTTTTTGAGATTTCATATTTAGAATGCTGTATAACCCTGAGTAAAACAACAGCAACAACAACCACAACAACCACAACAACCACAACAACAACCACCACTCAAAATAAGCTAAGAGTCCTTGCACTGGTCCATGAAAAGGTTTGTGTAGTTTGTGATGTTCTCATTTGCAGTATAGTTCTGTATTTGGCAGAATTACCTGAGAAAAGGGTTTTGAGTTAATGTCCTTGGTTACAAAATGAGGGAAGAGTAGTTACTGCTCCCATAAAGGATTAAACAAGATGACGACTCTAAGTTCTTGGTACGGCACCCAGCATTGTGGACGCTTAAGATTTCGTAAAAATGAGATCAGATTGAACACACTCTATTCAAAAGTACCCCCCCCCCTTTTTTTTCACTTAACACTAGATTTTGGACAACTTTCTGTTAGAACTTTCAGATCTAGTCAGATGATCAGAGTATGCTTGGACTATAATTTATTTTCCAGATTTTCTGTTGAATGAGATATGGTTTTATTTTTCAAATTTTCTATTGAATGAGACAGTTCCTCTGCACTTGTCCCCCATCACAGGCTGGTGGAGAAAATCCTTACAGGCTTATCTTGGCGGACTTGCCACACGGCCTTGTAGGATGACATCTCTGCCTCTTGTGCTTGGGGCCTGTGAGAAGGCAACGCACATTCCCTGCCTTGAGTGGAGACTTGCTGATGTTCCCAGGGCCTGGTGGAGACTTGCCGATGTTCCCAGGATTCCTCTAATGTGGGGAATTGGTGTCAGTTTGTCCTCTTTCTGTGTCCAGGGGCTCTCAGTGAGTCAACAGAGCCTCTTCCTGTTGGCCTGGGAAGGACCTGTACTTCTCTTATTTTCCTCCCTAAAATAAAGTAGACAGCCATGCAGTTATTTTCTAATTCCTTGATGTCAAAGTGGCATATTTTGTTTGGGAAACATATCCTTTTACTAAGCTATCTCTCATGAGTCACCTTTTTTAGACTCGTCAGCTGTAGAATGGAAGTCCAACTAATTTTTCACTCTGGCCCAACTTGTACAGAATTGCCAAATGTTCAGTTTGGCACACAGCACCCCAGCTGGTAGAAGTTGGATGACAGTGTCAGCTCTGCACCAACCACTTGTCAATGAGGTCCTGAGGCAGAATGGGCCTTGGGGTACAAACCTGCTCAGTTGATGAATTTGCAGTTACATCTTAGCTGAGTGGGGCTCTGTGGTCCTGGAAAGCGATTGTCTGGTGAGAGAAGTAACGTATGAGGTTGCTGTTGCATGGGGCTCACACACTCCATCTTCATGACATGCAGTTATTTCCCTCAACTCTCTGTCATTGGGGTAGATTGTTCATCTTGGGGCCATCTGGAGCCCGAGGGCTCTGCATCACCAAGACCGAGAGTGCCTCTTTCCCCATGTTCCTCCTTCTCCTTGGTGGCCGCCTTACATCTATTCTTTGTTGTGGGGGTGAGGGCTGGAGAGAGTGATGGGAACTCATATTCAACATTTTCATTTTTGAGGGTTCTAAATAGAGTTTTTCCTGGTAGAGGGTTAAAGCTGTGGATGAAGTGGGACTTTCGTGTTGTGGGGTACTGTCATCAACCTGTTGCATTTGTTTAACTCGTAGTTTGCGATGTTCTCGTTTGCGTGGCAGGAGCCTTCTAATGCCTTTGTGAGATCAGCAGGCCTTGGTTGTGGTTAGCTCCATTTTACAGGTGCTGAAAAGAAACTCATGAGGGGAAGCAAGTCATCCCAAAACACACAGCTGGCGAGGGGCAGAGTTGGGAGAAGCCCCGGGTCTTCTTGCTCTGAGTACTGGGTACATCTTGTTGGTCAGCAAGAAGGATTTTCTTAAAAGGCCAGTCGAATCATGTCTTTGCTCTTCTTGAAATCTTTCAGGGCTCCTCGCTGCCTTCAGAGTAAAGTTCAAACTCTTAACAAGCCAGGGGAGGCCCTTGGTGATTTGACCCTGCTTCTGTCTGTTTCCATCACTGTCACTCTCCCCTCACAGTCTCGCTCCAACCAGAGAGAACCTGCGTCATCTTGCCTCCTTCCCTATGAGCATGCTCATCTCTCTGCTTCACTCTCTCACTGTGGGTAATTCAGACCCATCCTTTAGGCCCCAGCTCAGAGGCTCCTTTCTCTGGGAAACCTTGGCCAAATCCCAACCTCGGTTAAATAGCTCTTCCAGCTGCTCACACAGCTCCCCATTTCCATTATACTGGTGTGTGTCCCCAGTGAACTTGGAGGGCAGGGACTGTGCTGTTCTGTTCTCCACTGGATCCACAGTAGGGTCCAGCACCATGCTCGGCCAATAGGAAGGGCTCAAGGTAGAGACCTTCCTGCTGGAATCAACACTGTTGCTGGTACTGAGGAGCATGAGCATTGTTAACTGGCCGTGGGTTTTAGCCAAAGCAAGATGCTAGGAAACATCCTTTCCTGTGGTCCCCAAACTTGGCATGCTCATCTGTGAAGCTTGGTGTTCTTCTCAAAGTGGCATTTCTGCCTTTTCCACTGTGTGCACCCCTTTCCTTTCCACCTCCAGTCATCCACCTACCTCATTGTATCCTCGGTCTCCAAACAGGCCTCTGAGGAGAGAAAACTGCTCTCCTGTGTGCATGGGATGCTTCTGACTGTGCTCTGGCTGGTGCCCATGAGAGCTGGCGTGGCACACTCCTTCCTACCTTGAGCTTATGCCCAGGGCTGCGAACGCCAGAGTCAGCGCCCAGCTTGTTTGCTCTTTGTGATATTCCCTAGGCTGTGTGGTACTCAGTCTCTATTTAATACTTATTGGCTCTGTTAAAATGCAGCGATGTCTTCTTAGCCAATAATCCAGTGGACACAAAATGGAACTTGTTTGGAATAATGAAACTAATGACAGAACCTGACAGTGATGATCTGTGCAGCCACCGAGACGGTTATCAAAAAGCAGCCTTTCCACTGCTCCCCGCAGCCAGGCTGCTTGTAACATCTTCAAAAGGCCCAGTTGTCACAATAAACCTACACAGCCATCAATTTCCAAAGGCTGGTTCTTTCTCACATCTTGATCAGTTCTTAAAATTAATTATCATCAGGAACAAGTGAAATGATACCTCGGAAAGATCTTTTTAAACACTAACAGGCACTGTGGTGGAGTTCCCAGATAGGGAAAATTTATCAGCTGGAAGATGTAATAAACCAGCAGAACACCTTGATGAAGTGCCTGTGAACACCGAATAGCAGAAGCATGATAAAAAGGGGCATAAAATGGGAAAACTTAAAAAGGCTGTAAGGTCTTGCTGCGATGGTGCGGTAGAGCCAACGGGGGAAGTGAAGTTTTCAGGACCTAAGGTAGCTGGGGCCCAGGCTGGCTGTGTGCAAGCGCGAGGAGGCAGGCCATCTGGATCTGGTTCCCCTTGGTGTCCCTTCCTCCCACTCCTAGTGCTTGTCCCTGGCCTGAAGCATAGGGGTGCCTGGTAAACGCTGGACTGTGCTCACTGCATTTTCACTCATGCATCTAGTATTTTCCTGAACCCATGGCTTCTGGTCAGCCCTTCTCCCCTGAGTTATGAAGCATATATCACCCATGAGGGATATAACAGGAATTGAACATACATCTTTCCAGGCTTTGAATGAAGACAGGGAAAAATCCTCCTGGAGGATGGGGAAGTGGGAGACCATGTTTGACATTTCCTGGATGGAGTTGAGGGTGGGTTGTCATGATATTTTGGAGATCATATGGGGGCCTGGAGGTGGCCCAGGTTCCCTCAGACTTGGAGTTCCTGCTCAGGAATCTGGTGGGCTGTATTCTAAGGTGCGTGATTGGGGGAAGGGGTTGAAAAGGAGATGGGCCTGACCCTCAGGGAATATAAATTGTGTACCGGGCACGGTTCTGGGACCTGTCTTCCCACCTACCCAGGGTGGAAAGATGGAATTATCCTCCCATTTAATAGCTGAGGAAGCTGAGGCTCACAGAGGCTAAAAAAACATGGTCAAGGGCACATGGCTAGTAAGTGGTAGAGCGGGGATGTCCCCCAGTCTGTCTCATGACAGAATGCATGTTCTTTTCTTGACATCATATTCCACTTTTTTAGGGAATCATTTCTTATTGGAGGTTGGTGCCTTTTACCATGACATAAAATCAGAGAATGAGCTGCAAGTGACTTTAAATATCATGATGTCTTAAAAATAAAGTATGTGGGATCCAGAGAGGGTTTTTCTTCCTTACACACTAGCCACAGCTGGGAGCTTAAGGCCTTTTCCCTCTTCCTTTTCTTACTTTTTTTCAATGATGGGTCGGAATCAAAGATGAACCCTTTATCCCTGAAGTAGAGAGCAAGGAGTGATGTGTTTCAAGGTCAACACCACTTAGGAGGTGTTACATTCCAGAGGTGGAGCTCACAAGGCGATAATGGCCACAGGAGAGGGGTGTGGTCTCTCTTCTCTCTCCTTCGACATCAGTGGGCTCAGGATCCTGGTTGAACTATGTGAGAGGAAGACCAGACATCCATCCCTGTGTCCCTGCATGCGTCCCCATCTGCCTGTCTCCTCTCTTCATCCTCAATCTCCTCCATCTGGTAGCCAACCATCATGGTGGAGTCGGGGTACCTAGCCACTCTGCTTCCTCTAATATATGCTGAGTGCTAGGATAATGGCAGTGAATGACACAGACAAAGCTTTTGTCCTCATAAGACTTATGGTCTAGTAGGACAGACAATGAGCCAGAGAAACAAATAAATCATATATTTTCAGATAGTGGTAACTGCTAGGAAGGAAATAAATCAGGATGTAGTGAAATAACCCTCTGAGGAGATGAAAAGGCATTGGCAAAGGCTCCAAGGTGGCAAGAACTTGGCCCGTTGGAGGGATAGCAAAGAGGCCTGTGTAGCTGGAGCAGAGCGAGTGAGGATAGAGAGGTGGGTGAGCAGGCACAGACCCACAGTGCCTTGTGACCTGGAAGCAGGACTTTCGATGTCATTCTATGCATGGGGGAAACCACCGATGGATTTTAAGCTGAGGAGTGATGTATGTTTCAGATATTCTCACAGTGTCTGTCTCCATGCTGGTAGGTGGACCATGGATTGTTTTCCTGCAGAGCGGGTCTGGAGATCCGGTTTTGTGATGGGGAGAGAATGAGGTTCTGTGTATTAACCCAGCTGATAAGAGTTTTCTGTGTAGTCTGGCTTGGATCACTGGTATTTTATGTTGGGGTTTGGACTCAAAAAAGTAGTGCTTTGTCTCTTTTGTCCTTGATTTTCCCCAGGGTTCTTGAGCAGGGGGCAAGATGAGCCTGGACAGGATTTAGGGATCCTTGGGTCACTATGTATTAGGAGCATCGAATAATTCTCTAACATAATCACCACTTCTTCCTTGTTCGATGTACCAGCTAGTAAGTGACTGCAAGAACCTTGGGGTCCTGGGTCCTAGGCAAGTATAATTTTTATTGTAATGTTCTGTCCTTTGGGTCAAGCCTGTCACTGCTGCTCTTTCTCTGTCTCCTGTCTCTTTTCAGGTTTCTCCCAATTGTGAAATTTAGTTTAAAGTGAAAAAGTAGTCTCATCACTTTTCCCTAGAGAAAAAAAGATCAATTGCTCTAAAATTGCTCATTCTTATTGGACAGGAGCTGGTTTAAAGTGACAGCTATGGAGTCAAAGTAAGATATTATATCTCTTTTTCCAGACCATGAAATTATGTCCTGCTCTAGTATTTTTTTTTTTTCCACTGATATAATTAAGCCGTTAATTCTGTCTGAGTTTATTTCGACCATATTCCGGCAGCATCCTAGGATGTTGTTAATGTTTCACAGTGGTTAAGGGTGAGACCTCCATTTAGGACCCAGCTCTGCCACTTATTAGCTTTTGAGCCTTAAGTAAATTACTTTAGTATGAGCTTCAGTGTCTTCAATATAAAATTGATATAACAGCAGAAGCTGGTAGCTAACATTCACACTTAGGCTATTGAAGCACTTACTTGAATAATTTATTTAATCCTCTTAGCAGCCCTACATGGCATTATTATTATTTCCACTTTACCGATGTGAACACAAAGGCATAGTTCAGTCATTGGTTCAAGGTCACTCAGCTAGAAAGTAGAAGAGCTGGAATATGAAGTCAGTCTATGCTCTTAGCACCTAACTAAAGCTACTCATAGACCCTTAGACACTACAAAGGAAAAATGTATGCATCACCTTTATCTCAGTGCTAGGCATACAGTTCATTACCTTCCTGCTTGGCCTCCCCTAATTCTGAAGGGTTGTCCCTTTGGAAGCCTTCTAAGTAGAAGAGTAGAACCTTTGACTCCAAATGGGCTTTCTGCTGATAGTGACAGTCCCTTGACTCCCAGTGCTCAACATGGATCGCGTGCTAAGCCTGTAGGTGTCAACAAGGTACAGCTCTCAGGAAAGTGGTGTTCTGTTGTGACCCCAAGTCATGTTGGCTGCCTTCAAAGTTGTGGGCAGGCATCCACTCCTGCCTGGCCTTACTGCTCCTGTTAGAGTCCTTGCTTATTGACATGGTCCTCAGCCCTGAATTAATAACTCTGTCCAGATGTCTCTAGCATCCACAGGTGTGGAGCACCAGGGGCTAAGGCAACTTCCATGTGTTCCTGAGTGTTATAGTCCTGGTAAGAGGCTGCCTTGTGGGATGCCCAGCCCCCTCAGCTTTGGGTTTCTGTCCGTGGTGAGTCTCCTCTGTAGGACATGGGCTCCTTGAGTTGGGAGACCTGTGTCTTCTTACTTTGCCTCTTGGAACTGTGGACATTATCTGGGACCAGGACAGGGGCCTGGAGAGCTTCAGCCTGCCTGGGGCACTGAATTGAGAGGTGATGAAGTCAGGCTACTGCCTGGCTGCAAAGGCTTCTGTTTTCTCTCTGCTCTCAGTTGACTGGGATTGGTGGATAGAGCAGGGTTTGGGGCTCGACCATTGCAGGAAGCCTGTGGGGTGACTCTGTTCACCTGATCTGTGTTCCCAGGTGTGAAATAAGGCTGCGTGGTTAATCCACATCACACCTGTAGGTTTCCTTGTTTCCTTTTCCAACCAAGAATAAAGACATGTCCTCTGAAATTAGGAATCTAAATATATTCGGCTAAACTGGGAAGGATTAGCCAAACTTTTCTATTTCCCCTGCCTTCTGCAATCTGGGTCTTGTTAGCAGGCTTGCTCCTTCTGGTCCTTCTCCTGGGTAGCTGGGGCAATCTGAAGACTCAGAGAGAAACAGAAGCGGGGATCAAGGCAGCTCCTTGGCTTGTTCGTGGTGGGTAGGCTGTTCGTGGCTGGCACTTGCCCCTTTGCTGCCCCCAAGAGGACCTTTGTTTTTGCCTGGAGATGACATGGGAGAACAATTGCCATCTTTGTTTTCTGCCTTCCAGCCCTGGTCCTTCTCTCATAAAACACACCTCAAGCTTCTCTTCCCTTTCTGAGACTTAATAACTTGCAGTTCAGCTGATTTATGGGGCTAAGATAAGCTCATTATTCGAGTCCTCAGTAATTATCTGAAAGGATTGATGAGGGGATTTCCTGTTCCTTCCCCTGTGTGCTGGCAAAATTGTTTCAGGTTGATTTTGCATTCTTGACCGAAACAGTGGTGGATTTAGACATTAGCTTCTTTCTAAAGAGTTCAGGATAACTTATGATATCTGCGTCCATTGCTTTGTAACAAACTTGTTGTAGTCTCGGTTTCTGATGACGTTTTCCAGCACCACTGATGACAGAAACTCCCTGCATCTTTGATAAGATTGTGTTATCTTTATTTTCCTAATTATTAATTATTGAGAGCATTACCTGGGAGGACTTGAGCCTGCTGGCTTCTGATGTTAAATGCTTGCTGCTTTTGCAGCCAGATTCAAAGTGAGTGATGGGGGTATTCTTCTTGAAGATAAAAAACCATAAACACCTGGAAATATAACTTCGTGGATAGTGCTGATGCAGTTGGCCAGTTTTTCACTGATTAGACTATTAGCATAGGTACACCAGAGCTGACAAAGCCACGGGTTAAATCCGGCTTGCAGATATGTTTTGTTTGGCCTGGAGAGTATGTTAAAATGTTTTTGGAATTAGTTCTAATTTAAAAATTAGAAGATTTAATCCCAAAGCTCATATATCTGGATTTCCTGTTTCTCCTGGAAAATTGTCAGATACAGCCTTACTGGTCCTGTACGGAATTTTTGGTTGCTGCTGTGTAATGGCTGCCTGTTGCAACGGGGCGTGCGCACGCGCTCTGTCTAGCTTGCCTCTGTTTGTACCTTATTTACTTTGTTTATTGAATTCATCAGTTTAGTCCCATCTGGCATTCGAGTTTGTGACTCCAGGACCAGAGTAGCAAGTGTTGATATGCTCAGTAATTTACTGCTCATCAACTGTGTTGGGCTCATCCTGGTCTGAGCCAACATCTCTGATCTGATTAGTGCAGATGCTTTCCAACAGGTCTGCCTGCATCTCATCTGTCTTTGCATCCTCCCTGCTCCATCTACCCCCGCCCCCAGTCTGTGCTCAGCACAGAAGACAGACAGACTAGTTCTTTTAAAACATGTCAGACATTTCACTCCTCGGCTGAAAACCTTGCTATGGCTCCCCGTTTCTCTCAGAGGAAAAGCCAAAGCGCTCGCTGTCCTATAGGCCCTTCATGATCTAGCTTTCTGTTTCCTCTCCGAGCTGGTCTTCTTCTCTTTCTCTCACTCACTCTGTTCCAGCCTTCAGCCTTGCTGTCCTCTAGATATGCCAGACCTCAGGGCCTCTGCCCAATCTCCCCTGGAGCTCTCCTAGAGATCTGCTTGGCTAATTCTCTCACTACCTACGAGTCATGGCTCAAATCTCACCTTATCAATGAGATTCCCCATCACTAACTTATTTATTATTGCAACCTACGCCCATCCTACCTCCTGTATTTCTCATCCTTACTTACCCCGCTCTACATTTTCATGTTTCTGTAGTACTTACTCCCTTTTAACACATTAGATACGTTTAAAATCACATTTATTGTTTGCCTCGTCTCTCTGCTAGAGCATGAATTCAGCAGTGACGAGGATCTTTGTTCTGTTCACCGTTTTATCCCAAACATCTAGTAGAAACGTTCCTGGCACACAGAAGACATTAATAAATGTCTGTTGTTGGATGTTGCTGAAATCATGGAATGTTTTCCAAGAGCTTCAAGGTACTAGAAACGTAGAAAGGGGGAAATTGGGCATTGTTTTTCTATCCCAGTGTTACGCCACCCTGATACCGTATACTCCCTGGAGTAAGAGGCAGTGTGAGTGTGAGTGAGCCTGAGATGGCAGGGCCAGAATTCCAGAAATTTTGTTGGATCTTGTTTTTACTATGTGGTCATCTTGCTTCTCTATCCTTTTCCTCTGTGACTGAGGATCAAAGTGGTAGCATTTTTGTCAAACAGAGGGAAGAGGAGGTGGAGATAAGAGGAGGGAGAAGTGTAGGCGGATCTGGTTCAGAGGTTTCCTAGTGCCTGTTTCTGGGCTTCTGTATTACCACCTGTGAAGTGGGCCTGTTGTTTGAGATTATCTCTGAGGTCCTTCACAGCTCTCTGATGCTATTGGTCTATAGTTCTGAGAAGGTCTTGATATACATGACTGTATTTCATATTTAGTAGGAGAACTTCCAGGTAAAATTATGAGTGCCTCTCACTTGCACTGTAGGATTCATAATTGTTTCCTAAATCTGGATTGACGCTATTAAAAATGTACTTTTTCTTATTTTTCATATTTCTATGAGAAATTTCTTTTGGGGTTCAGACATTTTCCCCCTCTACTCAGTGAAGTACAGTATGAGTCAAAGTGCTGCCTGACTCAGCTTTGGTTTTAATGTCGTCTCTGTAGGAGGACAGGCTGAGTTCTGGCCTCCTGGGGCTGCTTTTGAGAGCTCAGCATTCACACTGCGGTGTCTAATGTAGTTGTTCAGGTTTTCACCCTCATTTCTACTTACTAATAGAAAATTAATTACAGTCAAATATGAAATCATACAGGCCAACCATCAGTTTGGCCAAGTGGTATAAAACATACCTCATTCCCACTCCAGATGGTTGTCAATAAAAAGTGACATTTAAAAAGGCTAACTGAATTCAAACCTGTGAAATACTTTCTTCCATAATTTAAATTCATTTGGAGAGAGATGGCACAAGTCTGTTTTGTTATAATGCCTATAAGCATATTACTCTCACAAAACTAGAATATCTGCAGTGGTTATACATTTTCCTAAAAGCTTTTCAAAGAGAAACCTAACAGCTTCTATTAAAACAAATGAAAACCCTCTCTGACTCAGGGGATCTGAAATAAACGGGCCTATTTTCTCCCAGACACGACAGCGCTGCACTTGTCACCTGTCTTCCCTGGCTTTTCGGTGCTGGCCTCAAGGTGAAATCTTCATGAGCAGATGGGGCTCCTCAGAGTTGACACTAATAGGTGTGCTATTTCAGAATGCCCCTTTCTTCCCAGAGAAACTTGAGGCTCAAATCTTGAGATCTCAGATGCAGTAGTAACCTTTATTGAGTAAAGACCCCTTTAGATTCTCCTAAGGTAGGGATGTAGGGAGTCCAGGGGTGGCAGGTCAGAGTGCAGTGTGTGGGGAAAGGGGCATGGGGAGTTTGTACACGTAATCACACACACACACTCCCACAAGCAGATTCTTCTTGATACTAGCTGTGTGAGCTTGGGCAAGTTATATGTAAGCTTTCTGAGCCTTCGTTTCCCAACTTTAAGATAAAAATATTAATAGTATCTGCTGTGTAGGATCATTCTGAGGACTAAATAAGATGACACAGGTAAAGCTAGCATATGACTAGCTCTTAATAAATCTGAGCCTTTATTAGATAGCATTTTGCCAAGTTTCCCTCACTCCACATGCATCAGACAGTGCCTTATTCATGTTGAAACAATGAAAAAAATATAAACTTCCTGAGCACTACTGCTTTTTCTTCAACTGTAGTATTTTCATGGGTGGGACTTGGTATATCCCTCCCCTGATGACCAGGTCTGCTGGAACCATCAGGGATGACCCCTGGTTGTATTTTGGGTTTGGTACAGGATGCTGTGTAGCCTGTGTTGGAGGACAGGACTCTGCTCTGCCCCAACACCTGGCCACTGACTTTGGCTCCAGCAAAGGCAGGCCATTAGGGGATGGGGTAGGGTGGGGTAGGCACCCTGTTGGTGAGTCTGTAAGTGGCTATGGAAAGGCCACTGTCTGGGCAGTGGGAAGCACCCCTGATTTGTCTGGAGCTAGACTCTCTTCTCTTTAACCCACCCTTTTCCTTGCTCCTTGGCAGCTGTTTGGGGCCATCAGTTTTTGGATGTTTGCCCATGCTGCACCCAGCTCCTTGGCTGGGAGCAGCTCTTAAATCTTTACAAGAGCCCTCTAGAGTTCTGAGTGCTGTGCTGAGGGCCATGCAAGGACAACTTTGATGGCCACCATGGCGACCACCCCGCCGTGCTCTCTGTCAAACTTTGAAGGCCAGTTATGTCTCTTTCTCTTGATCCCTCAAAGTAGGAGGAGTATGTTATAACTCCAAGGCCTCCTTTTCAAGGAAATGCAGTGAATCTTGCAGATTTGCTGTTCTGGCTGGACAGAGTGGACAAAGAGGGACCAGGTGTCTCTCGGGTACAGGTGGAGGTGGAACTCTGCGTACCTTCCTTGCACTTCAGTGGTCTCCTTGTCCATTTGTGAATCTTCTCATCCAGAGCTGGCCTGAGCCTCTTCTCAGTAGAGGCTCCAGGAGTCATGAGGGTCTTCCCCTGAGTCATTTGCACTTCTCGAGGGGACTTGCAGGATCTTCGTAGGCTGGCTGGGGTCATGGCAGGCTGATTATGTACAGCCTCTAGCTACGAGGGTAAGCAGCAAGGATTGGCCTGTATTAGGGCTGCACTTAGAACACTGTCCTCTTTCACTCTGTTGCCTGGCGATCATCTGAGCTGGCCAGAGGCTGCAGGGTCCATGGCCGCAGCCTTGTGACACACAGCTCCCCATAGAGGGTGAGAAGACCATGGTCATCTTCGAGCCCATGTGTGGAAACCAACCAGGCCTTTGCAGACAAGTCAGCTTATTTGCAGCTTAGTGGGCGAGACTTGCTACAGGACAATTTTGAGAGTTTGAAAAATAATTCTGTTGATTTCCAGGGAATGTTGACCTCAGAGATAGTCCAGTAAAGAAGTTAAACTCTCTTGGAGTTAGCAAGCCTTGTGGTTTTAAAAATTCTTTATTAAAAACCCTTTTCTCAAAATAAAAATAAATTGTATTAATTTTTTAAAATACCGTTTATAAAAACTGGTTTTTAATCCCTACACAGAATTTTCCTCTGCTACTTGTGGGGTCTTCTCTTTATAGTGCAAAGGGTTGGGGCTCCACCTCATACCTCATTTGTTTGGGAGCCGCTGTGGCGGTGGTGGACTTCTGCAGGAAATAAATATTTTCAATGATGGAGACAAAGTCACAGGTTTTTGTTTTTTGTTTCCTAATTCTTCAAGAGGCAGTATATCCCAATAGTGAAGAACCTGGGCTCTGGATACTTCCTAGTAGATTTGCTAGGATTAAATGAGCTCTTTCCTGAAAAAGCTTGCTGCACCCCAGGCCTAGCCCTCAATAAGTATTAGTTATCATGGTTACATTGTACAGTCCTTCCTTGATGTCCCCACTCCTGGTGTATTTTGAACATTTTCTGGCATTACTTTCAGCATCCTATGTGGGCTACTGTGACTCAGAAAACTAGAACTTTCAGGAAAAAATAAAGAACTTACTAAAGCATAAATAAGTGCACATCTCTTAGGTAGGATGTATTTTCTCCTTGCCTTTCATTGTGCACCTTTTAGGGTGGCATCCTTGATGCACAGATGGCCCTCTCCCACGCAGTCACTCTGTCTGAAACCTCTGACCCGCTCAGTTCTCCCACCTGCCTGTAGTGTCAGGTTGTTGGGAAACTCAAATGGCTTGATGCATGATGTACCTGCCAGTTTGGCCTCTCTGTGGACTCAAATTTATGACATGCTGGTGCATTTGGAATCCTCCGTGTAGTATTTTTCATGCTGCTTGTTCATATTCAGGAATAAACAGGTGCTGCGGTATTAGATTTTATCGATCACTTAACTAGGAAGAAATTATGGAAATATTATCCATAAAATTGTCATTAAACCCAGTTAATCTGCCAAATTCCCAAATTAGAGAATCAGATTTGTTAAGTATTTGTTTAGCTGTGGTCTCCAGGTGACTCCTGCTTTATTTACTCTTATAATTTCCCCAAAGATTTGTTTCTGGCTTCCTGAGAGGAGAATGTGTTCTGCATATTCTATCAGAAGCTGCTCGAAGGAATAGGGGCAGAGAGATAAATTAAGCAAATATTTCAGACTTGCTACCGAATTTTCGTGAGCTGTGTAAGTTAATGATCCAAGGCCAGATACATTGCTTAATGTCAGACACAATCACACTACGTGCCACTTTTCCTGGGGGAGCCGAGATGGATCACGGTTCAGGTTTCTCTGACCTGTCTCCTGGGGTGATGGGGACCTGCCTCATGCCACTTTATCTTGGACCAAAAACTTAATCTCTAGGTACCAATTATTTCAAAGGCAGAAGTTATTGTCATAGTGCCGCCTTGTTGCAAAGCATAAGCTAACGAGGTTGCCTCACTCAGTTTTGCACATATCCAGAAATTGAAGGCAGGCGGGCTGACTTCACTGAAAATCCCATCAGCTGGCAGAATGGACCCATGTGTGAGTGAGACAGGCAGCCACCTGTATAGTGTAAGCTAGTAGGGAGAAGGTGTCTTGGGCAAGCTCCCTGTTCTATGAAAGATTGGCCCCACTATTGCCATTCCAATAGTTCATTTACCTACTTTTAAGTTCTGATGATTCTCTTTTCTTTGGAAAATTCTCATTAAACATTTGCTTGATAAATAGTGAGCATTTATTGTGTGCTGGGTATAGTAGTGGTATTTATGGGCAGGAAGGTAGGTGTGTCCAAAAGGGCTTCCTGGAGGAGGTGGTATCTGAGCTGAGTCTTGAAGAATGTGTAGGAGAGCCAGGTGAACTGATTCATACTGATCAACTCAGTTGGACCCCTCATAGTCATGAGTAGTAGGCACTAATTTATTCCCATTGGATGGATGAAGAATGGAATCTCAGAGAAGGTAACTTGCCCAAGGTCAAGAACTAGTGTGTGAACTTAGGAGGTCTCTCTCTAGAGCCCACAGGCTCAACCACTATATCCTAACAGTGGACAGACAGGCAAAATTTCCAGTTTGACCCAGTGTTGGGAAAGAAAAAGAGGAGGCATTTGTGATGAGCAAGAGGACAATGAATAAACCTAACCTCCTTTAGGGCTGGCTCTGTGAGAATAGGGAGCATGATGTGAAGAGAAGGAGTGACTCGATCCCTTTCCTAAGGAGTTTAAGACCAAGTTGGCAAGACAAGGCTGGGAAAGTTCTAGTTGACAGAAATAGGTGACGACAGCCATGTGTACAGTCCAGATGTCAATCTCTAGGAGATGGCATTGATACACACACCATGTGGGGACACTGCCCTCAAATGTGGAGAAAGGATGGGTGTTGCTCTCATGAACTCTTGGGCCTTGCTGGGTGGGATGCCACTGCTATTTTAGAGGTCATGAGATGCCCGTGGAGCTCCCTGCATCCCACTTCCTGAAGGAGTTCCTTGGAAAAGCTCTGGCCCTTTGACCTGGCATCCTGGAAGGAATACAGAGCAGGATTTTGAGCTTCTGGACCAGGAGTTTTGATCCTGCCTCTATTGCTCACTTACTGGGTGATCTTGGGCAACTTGCTCAACATTTCGGGGCTCATTTCTTTCATCTGTCAAATGTAAGTAATACTTACCTTAAGGTAAGTAGATGTTGAGGGATGTTGAAAGTTTTGAAAATTTCAAAGTATAAATGGGTAAGGCTCTTAGCAGAAGACATTCTTAATGTTATATACTTTTTCATTCTGCTGGGTGGAAGGGATTAATTCGCCACTGAGATGCCTTCTCTTGGATGGCAATGAATCAGTCCAGTCACATTTTGAGGCCAGATGAGTCACTTTATACACTTACGATTAATAAGTGTGTTACTTCAGATGACTGCTTAACCTCTCTCTATTTCTCCCCTTTAAAGTGAGGAGACTGAGTTCCACCTTGCAGGGTCATTATGAAAACTAAACAAGATGAAGTGTGCGTGAAAGGCCCCTGAAGCAGAGTAGGTGCTCAGACAAAGTCAGCTGCCCTCCCTGCCGCGGCCCACTGCTCCCGACCATGACCTAGCTGTCGTGTGTGCGTGCTCACAGGTAGCTGTCGTGTGCATGCTCACAGGTAGTGCCAGTGCGGCAGGTGTGGAGCTCCGATCCTTTGTCCAGCCCAGTGTTTCCCAGGCTCGTGGGTACCACTGTCCTTCTACATTGCCAAATTCTTGAATTTATTTTTTAAAATAGTTTTCTTTACATCAGTTCTTCTTTCCTTCCAACTTAGTCTTAAGTAATAATACATGTGACACCACAGGTTTAGTACACACGACAAATTATTTAAATAAAAAAGTGTCATACATAACCCCTAAAATCCCCCCAGTGGTATATGTACTGCATTTTGAGAAATGCTGTGCTAATTGGACTTGTGTGAGGTACCTTCATGCCTTCTGGAAGTGTTTTCTCTGTTACTTCTCATTGAGAAATAACGGGAGGCATTTTGGATTTCGGTTCATGGAGGGAACATTTTTAATCTGAAGACATTTGAGGAATAGAACAGCCTGAATTGCAGCGAGGAGCCCCAAATCCAGTTTGGCCTTTGGGTCCTGAGGTTTGAAATCTCCATCTCTGAGTCTGGAACCCAAGTCTCACCTGAGGTTGTCCTTGACAAAGTTGTAAACGATTGAGGTGTATTACAGGCTGCAAAGAAATGTGGCTTGTGTAGGAGACTTTCCGAGCTCTGAATGGGCACTGCTAGTATGAAGTCATCCTTCATGTTGGTATTGGGGATCTGAGATCCTGGGAGTAAAGTAAGTGAATCCTTTGATTGATGTTCTTATCCAGGCTTTTCTCAAGGACAAATGCACACCCAGGATAGACTCCCACCCATCCTAGCATCCTGCTTTTGAACTGGCCTCCTCGGCTTACCTCCTCCCCTGTCAAGAATGCTGCCCCAGGGCCTTGCAGGGGCTGAGCTTGTCTCTCTTGCCCGCTGCATTGCAGAAACATTATTTCTGCTTCATCAACCACCTCACCTCTCCTCACCATAGCCTTGCCTGCTCCCCTTCCCAGGGCACACACGGTGTAGCAGTTGCCTGCAGTTTGTCTGTGGATGAGTGATTATTGTAGTCATTAAACTCTGTTAGCTGTGAAGGAGCCACCAGACATTGAGCGCCAGATCTGGTGTTGGTGGGACGTGAGGAGCTGCTCGGGCCTGGATGGAGTGTCCTCATATTTACCACTTTGCTTACTGACTGAGACCTCGTCCCAGGCCAATGAAAACGCATCCTGCTTGTGAAGGCTGTACTTTCATTCTTGTCTGAAGAGAAATGTGGTTTTAATTCCAGAGATGAGATGGGATGACTTGTGTTCATAGGGCTGATAAATCATTTCAAAGAAAATTACTTTGACACGCCTGACATTTGTATGGATTGCTAATGAATTAAAGGAATGGATCTAGATCACACCAGAAATATTTAACCATTAAAAAATTGTGGTCCGCAGAAAACAGAATCCCAAAAAGCTATAAAGCTGTCTAACCTGAGCTGCAGAAATGCAGTATGCTGGGACCATGTCATTGGTATAAATGTGCCACATGTTGGGCCATCTGTAAGAAAGAGAAGACTCTAGGATAGAAACGAGGCACAGAGGTCTGGGTTATGGCCCCACCTCTGCCCACTGATCTCCATTTGCCGTTGGGCAGAAGTCATTTCATCTTGCTGGTAGGACTAGGGTCTTCCTTAGCTGGGTCATTGATTCCACTTGATATCTGACAAAAGCTTCGCTCTTACCCTAGGAAACAGGGACACATCCAGAAAGTATTTTCACACAATGCCAAGGCTTGGTGGACCTCTTGAAGCCCATCATGGGCCTCAGGTTAAGGACTCCCACAGTCTCTCTCTGCTCTAGACACCATCTTAAAACCCACTTGACGTTGTAACATTCTCCTCTGGTGTTATAGGAGAACTGGCCCTCAGCTGCTTTCCTCACTTCCCATGGGCTCAGCACAGTGAAAGTTTATTGAGCACCTTTTGTATGTGAGGCAGTGGGCGAGATGAAGAGGTGCAAAGATGAATAAGATATGGCCCCGGTCTTCTAAGGGAGGCTGTTCGCATGGCCATGAGCATTATTGTTGGAGAGTCAGGGCTGAGTCTCGTTCCAGCCATGTGGTGGGCACTGGTCCTGTCCTCTGGTCCGAGACAATCCACTGCACCTTAGTTTCTTCTATGTACCACGTGGAATTATCATGAGAATTGGATATGCTCCTGTATTAATTTTTTTAAAAAATTGATCATTAACTGCTATGGGACTATAGTGTTTGAAGGGGTTAAGTTGTAAAACTCCTATTATTAATTAAGAGTTTTACAATCTACTCATAGAAATAAGATCTTTGCCAACAAAAACAAATAAAAATGTAAGAATGGATGATAGCACACAATCGAGGGATCTTCATCTTGAAGGATTTATTTTAACTCCTCTTACATTATTACATAAATCATTATGTTAATTGTAGAAATATAGAAAATACTACTTATTAAAAAACAAAAAACAAACCTAAAACACATAACATTTATCATCTAAGCAATTGGAGACAACCACTTTTGATCATTTAGCGTAAAACCTCTAGACCTCTGGATGTGTGCACATAGATGGAAATTTACTCATTTATTCATTTAACGGTATTTATTCAGAGTATACAAATGTTCCCAGCCTTGAGTTAGGCACTTAAATCTATAATGGTAAACAAGGCAGATGTGGTTCCTCAAGGACATAATCCTCTGGACTGGGAGACATTTATATGAATATATAATTATAACTGTCACTTTCTGTGAACATAACAATGCACACACATGGGCACACTCGCTTGCTCTCTCAGCTGAGACAATGCTCTATTTATTGCTTCACTGTTGGTCACTGTTTCCCTCCAAAATGTGCTGCGAACTTTTCTCCATGTCAGTTAATATATGTGTCAGTTAATATATGTATCAGTTATCTGTTGCCTGTCCCTATCAAACAACCACAGAGTCTTATTGGCATACAAAGTAAGAGTTGATGTGTGAAGGTAGCTGGGGTTGGCTCCTCTCGGCTGGTCCCCTTGGATGTCTGTGGCTCTCCTGGCTGTCAGCTGATCTAGCATGACCTCAGCTGTCATAGACAGCTAGGACAACTCTGCGTGTCTCATTTCCCAGCAGCTAGCTCAAGATGTTTCCATGGCCATAGCTCAAGATGTTTCCATGGCCATAGCCAAGGCACAAGAGCAGAAATTGAAACTCTTGAGTATATATCAGACATCTGTGTGTCATCTCTGCCACCAGGTGACATGGCTGGGCCCAGCAACAGAGACCACTATAATATGACATGATCAAGGCTATGTATATAGGGAAGAGAGAAGAATTGGGCCTTTAATGCAACTCATCTTCATTACTCTTCACAGTTGTCATACAGGGTTCTGTGTGCCTGTAGGTGAGTGGGATTTTAGACACAGGGCAGTTTTTGGCACAGGTGTGGAGACAGCACTGGATTTGCGGTACTGGGTCTGCCCATCTGCCAGAAGCAGAGGGTGGAGAGCTTCATGTGCCAGGAGGAGGAGGTTGGACTTTATCTTGTTGGTAACTGGGGGATGATGCAATAAAAGCAGGACCTCAAAAGGTAAATCTAAAAGTGATATTTGGTGTGCATTTGGGTGAATAGAGGCTGGAGGAAAGGAGACCAGTGTATATTGAATAATCTAAATGTGAGCCTAGAAGTAGAAGGAAATGAAAGGGCAGGGATTGATCAAGACAATTCATTAATTGCGACTTTCATTAATTGAATTCTTACTGTGTGCAGCCAGGTACTATGCCAAATGCTTTGTGTTATTATCTGTAATCCTCATGACAATCCTATGAACTAAGTACTCGTATTATCCCCCAGAGGAGGAGGAATTAACCAGAGCAGGGGGAGAGGTGGATGGAAGTGACCTGGAAAGTCAGCGAGTGAATTTGAGGTCAGGTGGGGCTGAGAGAAAAGGGGGAGCCTCATCCAGATGCAGGACAGCAGCAGCATCGCTGTGCCTTCACAGTTACCCACTTCCCACTCAGCAGTCAGGATCTTTTTGAAAAGAAAATCATCGATGTTCTCCCTTCTGAAAGACATCTGAAAGACAAATCCTATTGTTCTTAGGGTGGCCAGCATGCTGCCCTTCCTTTTGGGGTTCCTGTGGGCTCTTCAACCTCATTCAACCACATCCACCCCCAGTACTCCCACCCACTCTGTTCCTTTTGCTTGGGGTGTTTGACCACCGCTGCCCCCTCTTGCTCTTTCCTAACTCCAGGCCCCGTTCAGACAGTTGACCTCAGGCTTCTCTTCTGCATTTGTCCTCTGGAAAATGCCTTGGTCTCTGCTGAATCCCCAGCACCCAACGCCATAACTGGCACACAGAAGGCACTCAGTACAACTTCCCTGAAGGAAATTGAGATGAGTGGTGTTAACACACCAGAAGCCACCCTCGCTGAGTCTGGCAGCCTGGAACATCTGTGGAGGTGGGGATTTCTCTGGTGCTTCTCTCAGCCCCTCTGTTGTGCTCACCAGGAGAACTACTGTGTGTTTTCCAAGCCTGACTAACTGCCCTGTGCCCTATGGTCCCCCTTTTCTCATTTCTTTTTAGAAAGTAGAAATAGAACAGGCAAAGCAGACCTCACAAGGACCTTTTTCCCTTAGACAGATAGCTGGTATTCCTATTAAAATGGTAATTTCCTTTGTTTAAAAAGGCAGATGCGGTCAAATCAAACTAATCTAATTTGCAATTTTTCATTAAAAACATATACGAGTTAGGCTGGGAGGCTGTTTGGGTCCCAGGGGTCATTACATTAACAGTCACGGGAACAGATGTCCTTTATTTGCTTATAGATACATACAGCTTTTAGGCAAGCATCATTTCCTCGCATTGACTTCTCCGTGACCTTGTTCGAGACCATGGGGGATTTCTGTCTGCCAACTTGTCTTGCATTTTGCCCTTTTTATTAAATAGAAAATCCCCAAATACCTCCAGGTTGCAGAGTCCCTTGTAGAGAGAAGAGGAGAAAGGGTCTCCTCTAACTAATAGGGAGCGTGGGACAAGAGCGTAGATTTTATATCAGAGCAAGAAACAACGCAAAATCCGGTGTGAAGCTGGGAGGATGCAGAAATGCACCCTGACCCACATACGTGCATCTGTGTGGATAGGACACTGGAGGGTAGCGTGGGATGTGGGCAGTGGTGTTCTTCATGTTGAACGTGCCCTTGACATTCTCACATCCCAGAATTTGTTGAAACCATTTATAGCCTAAGGTTTTCCCCCACGAAATGCCATCAGACATGCTTGAAACCTGTACGTCCCCATCTGAACTTTAACAAGAGTTCATGTGTTCTTGGCAATTAGGACAACACGACTAAGCTAGGTAGATCCCAAGACGTTGAGGTCAGCTGGTTTTCCTTTCACATTCCAACCCCTGGGGACTTGGGTCAGATCTGTTCCTTAGCAGCAGTTTTGGCATCTGGGAGACATGGATTTGAGCTCCTGCCCTGCCTCTTGCTACTTTGTGGCTCCACATCTGTGAGGTGGGGATGCTGGCCTGGCGTTCAGTGCTCGGTGCAAGATTGGCACATAGTAGTAGTCACAAATGGACCATATCGTCACCACCAGCTTTGGGGTTGCTTGTTGGGACCAGGCATGTTAAATGCAGGAAGCCAGCAGTCCTTCCTGCTTCTGTGTCACCTCAGCTGTGACACCCTGAACCCTGATGGAGGAGGTAGTCCAGTGATTCACTGCGCTGTCAGAACTTAAGTCAGAGCAGTTTTGGAGCACAGGGATAGAAACATCTGGGATCCATAAAGGCAAACAGGCAATGCCTGACAGAGCAGAGGACCAGAAGCTTCTGAGGGACAGACAGAACCTGAGCAAAATGTTCTTGGAAGTCTAGAAAACTCCTGGCCCTTCTCGTCGTCCTGTGTGACAAGGGAGCTTGTGAGGAATTGGAAGCGCTCCTATACTATTTTAAAGAGGGCTAATAGACTTGGAACTGCATGTTTTATTTGTATTATAATTTGTAAGCCTGTGATAAACCATCTCCCAGGAAGTGTGTGCAGTGTGCTTTACATTCTGTCTTGATTGGTCCTTGGAACAAGCCTTAGGTATTTTGCTGTAGTTGGCCTATTTTCTTGCCTACCTAAATTATGCCAATTTGTGCAAAGCACGGTATACGATGACAAGTGAATGGTCTGCGGCGGATTCTCTCTTCTGAAGCCCTTTCTTGTCAGTGTCACAGCTGTGAGCGTTGGCAACTCCTCCAGAAAGATTTTCTTTTCCTCTTAAATGTTTGTCTAAAATTAATTTTGACTGTTTTGAAGAGGTTGCTGAGCAGTCAGAGGGTTTTGCAACTTGGCAGAGAAGCCGAAGGCTTCAAATTCTGTATGATATGGAAGTGTCACAGCAAGATAGAAACTGGGTCCGTGTCTGTGTGGAGCTGGAGGGTGAGTGTAGCCATTAGGCCTTGGAATAAATGTAGAGGGGAGCCCTTGAGGCTAGAGCCTTAAATGCTGTCACACTGTGTGGTCTTGAAGGGCAGTAGATGGCATGGGTCATTATAGGCCCACAAACCCTGGACATTCGGCTGCACATCGGGGAAAGTATTTTTTTAAGAACATAATTTTGTGACCTTGCCTTTGCTATATGGTACCTTGTGAATTCATTGTTAACTTCCCCATGCCCCTTACCCATAACGATCACATCAAAGAACACAGGAATACCTTGGCTCAGCATTTGAAAAGGATGTCAGTGTTTGACGTGTTTCTCTGTATCCCATGGCTTTGTATAGTGTGTGTGCCTTCAGTTAGTATCCAGCACAGTGCTTTTACCCAGGAGATGAAACTCTCATCCACTAGGCTGTGGTCCCCAGGAGGGACTGGGTTTTCTTTGCTTGCTGTTTTCTTCCTGCTGCCTAGCAGAAGCCTGACACACAGTAGGAACTCAATAAATACTTGCCAAATGTATTTACAAACAGACTCGTCTTATTTTGTTGATTGTCTTTCATATTATAAATATTTACTTTATGCCGTTGACAAATAGTTTTGGTTTAATCGTTCCTATTTTTCTTTTTGGTTTTAAATGTACTTTTAATTGATCCTGGGTGGACAAGGTAGTTCAATAGCCTGTGGTGGGAATGGGAGACCTGGCTTTGGCACCATCTTCTCTGTGGGAGTTTTATCCATCATGTATGGATACTGAGTCTTACTCATTTGTATATCCTCAAAAGCAGGGGTCACAAACTGTAGTCTAACACCTGTTTTTTGTAAATAAAGTTGTTCTGGAGCACAGCCACGCTTATTTTTGACATGCTGTCATGCCATAACCCAGCTTTCATACTATAACCCAGAGTCAAGTACTTGCAACAGAATCCATATGGCCCAGAAAGCCTAAAACGTTTACTGTCTGGCCCTTAGCAGAAAAAGTTTGCTGATCTCTGCTAAGAGCATCCAGGAGGTGCTTGGCACAGGCTTGGTACCTGGCAGAGTGTGTGTTCAGTGAATGTTTGAAGAACGATGTGTGAAGTGGTTTGTCAGTCTGCAGGTGGGGCGTTCATTTCTAAGGGTAGAGCAGGAAGTGAGAGTGCCAGCACTGCCTCTGAGGGCCAGAGGTCTACACAAGGGTGCCGATGGCTGAGTGTGATGTGGCACCGTGACTGCACCGTGAGGAGGAGTGGTGGTGCTGTCCGTTTATTTAGTTATCTGATGTTCATTGAATCAAACAATCGCGGAGCACAAACTGAATCATTATTCTAGTTATGGAGCACATACTGTTTGCTTACTCTGCCATGTATGTGGTCTGAGGTGTTCATACAGTCCTGTATAGCTTAATGTTCCTGTTCCTCACATGATCATGGTGAGGTCCAGGCATTAATTCACATGTCCAGTGTCAAATCATTCGCTAGTTGCACAGCTGAGTTTCAAGCATGGGTCTGTCTGTTGTGGGAACCCATGATATCGATGCTGAGACCATGTTCCATATACTCTTAGGGGTTCTTGGAGAGTGGATATCAACAAGCATGGTCCCTGCTTTTAGAGTTTGTAATCTAGAGGGCGAATCTGAACTGTCTCAAATTCTTTTTGGAATGAGGGATGAGGGAGGATTCCTGGAGAAGAAGATAAAGATGACTGTGATAATAGTAGCATGCAACACTTACTGTATACCATGTGCCTAACACTGTGCAAAGCATGTTACAGACATTATCTTTTTTAATCTGAATAATCTCATTTAATAGGCACTGTAGGGTTCATTGTGTGCCCCCAAAAGATATGTCTAAGTTCTAACCCCTGGTCTCTGTGAATGTGACCTTCTTTTGAAATAGGGTCTTTGAAGATGTAATTAATTTGCGAATCTTGAGATGAGATCATCCTGGATTTAATGTGGACCCTAAATCCAATGACTGTTGTCCTTATAAGACAGAGGAGGGGAATATTTGACACACAGACACAGAGGGGAAGGCCATGTGAAGATGGAGGCGGAGGTTAGAATTTTGACACCAGAAGTCAGGGAGTGCCGGAGACCACCAAAAGCTAAGGGAATTCTCTTCTAGAGCCTTTGGAGGGAGCATGGCCCAGTCAACACCTTGATTTTGGACTTCTGGCCTCCAGAAAGGTGAAGAAATAAATTTAAGCTACAAAGTCTGTGTTAATTTATGATAGCAGCCACAGGAAATGAATGTGGGCACAATTATTGTCCTACTGGGAGAAGCTGAGTTAGTTGCCCAGGGTGGCGCTGCTGGTGAGTGGTGGAGCTGGGACTCGAACCCATGTTAGTCTGCCTTAGACTGCTGGGCAGGGTTTGGGTTCAGAGTGGGGTGGACCCTGATTAGCACAGTGCTGTTGTGGTCAGAGCCCTACCAGGCAGCTCCGATGTCAGTTCTAGGTGAACTTTTGTGGTTATTTCTCAGAGGCCACATTCCCAGCCTCAAAGGGCAAGTAACTTCTTTGCCTCCTGTGTCCCCACAGGGAGCTTCCCCCGGCCATATGTCCTTGCTGTGTAGATTGCCCATGGCCATGAACCTCGTGGAAGAGAGCCCATGTGGCTTATGTCAGCTGGGGATGTAGAGGGTGGTTTTGGAAAATATGGCCTGGATCTTGATCAGCCCTCTGAGGCACAGGCCACAGAGAAGGCAGGGGAAAGAGGCTTCTCTGCTTGGTCTGGGACATGGTGGGGACGGCACAGACCTTTCATGGTCCTTGAAAGAACTGACCTTGGTTTGGCTGATAATGAGGGAGCTAGTGGCCGAGTTTCAGTAGGTGCTTTGACTGTCTAAAATTTTTTTGGTATTGATTCAGTGCTCCTCAGGGAAGTAAGAGGTAGAGTAGACTCCAGTGCCTACAAGAGTGAATGCATTTCCTCTTGGGGATCCTTTGATTAGAGAGGGTGCTGGCGGCTGCCCTTCTCCCCAGGTCGCAGCTGCCGAGAGCCTGTCATAGGTGCCTGCTGGTGCAGAGGACGGGCAGAGCAACACCTGGTGTCCAGGCCTCAGAGCCATCACCTTTTAACTGTGGTCAGACTCACCCAATCATCTCCCTGTCAGTCAGGACCCAACTGCAGGACGTGCCCATCTGATTCAAACCTGGGCCACTGCCCTCTTTAGTCATAGACTGGCTCTCTAGCTGGTCAGAGGGAAGAGTGAAGTCATCCTGACTAGATGGCCTTGGGAAGCCGGCCTACATTCATAGGAATGAGGAGTGTGGTTAGGACAGTGGTCCCTAACCGTTTTGGCACCAGGGGCCAGTGCTCCTATGAGAATCTAATGCCTGATGACCTGAGTGGAGCTGAGGCGGTGATGCTAGCGCTGGGGAGCGGCTGCAAATACAGATGAAGCTTCACTTGCCTCCTGCTGTGCGGTCCAGTTCCTAACAGGCCACTGACTGGTACCAGTCCGCGGCCCAGGAGTTGGGGATCCTTTGATTAGAGAATGTCTAAAGGATCCCCCAAATCACTCTTCCTATCCCCTCTTCTTGGGGGAGAGGGTAGTTAAAATACAGCCAGCCAATTAGCCGCTGGTATTATCAGAAAAATTAATTTGTCAGATCAGCTATGGAAACAAGACTTGGTGGGCCAGGAGCTGGGAGGAAGAAAGACAATTGGAGCTGCCATTGTGGGGCCCTACCATGCACCAGGCAGTGTGCTAAGGTTTTTTTTAAAAAAAAAAATTGTGTTTTTATTTTACTTAAGCATCTTGGGATGTTCTCCTATCCCCATTTACAGGAGGCTTGAGGGCTTAAGTGACTGACCCAGGTCTCACAGTAAGTGGCAAAGCTGGGACTGGAATCAGGAGTTTCTGGCCCCAAAGGCCATGCTCTTAACTGCTGCTTCTGGAAGGAGCAGGCCAGGCACGGCACTGTGGGACTGCCCTGTGGGCGGTCTGCATTAAGGTTATAGAAGAGGGATAGAAAGACAAGGAGACCATCTTTACTTGTCTCACAATTTTAACCAGTCTTAATCCGGCAGCTAATCAAACTTCTGAGACCTTGTCACATGCTTTCATTTTAAGGTGAACATGCATATGCTACTTTCCCCCACTGGGCAATGCTACTCACTCTCTGGCCCCTAGGGTCCTTCTTCCTAAGCCACAGCCTCTTTTGGAAGCTCACACTTACCTATTAGATACACACAGACCATTTGATTACCTGCTTAGGAAAATGAACCCAGAAGCTATTGTAATGACTGTGCCAATAAAGTGATTACATGAATAAATTTTCTGTTGAGTTTCATCCACTTTTAGCTTTGGGTGTTGTCTAACCTGTCACATGACCTCCCCACATCTTCCCCTTCCCCAGTCCCCTACCCTCTTTCTATTCCTACCTTTCTGCCCTTGGTGAGGTCTTATGGTTGAGGGTAGATACATTACACCACAGATGGAACGTGATTCACACAGACGACATTTTTTCCACCAAATTCTCAGTCTGGTGAGTTTATTTGGTGTGGTTCTTAGGGAGTTGTTATAGGAATATCTCAGAGGTAAAAAAGGAGGATGATGAATGCTTGGAAAGCTCTTCCCTGACATTCTCATTCTTATGCACTAAGCATTAAAGTGGCAATGTTTAGCCTGATGATTCGGCCTGGGCTGGGTACTGGGTTTAGTGTCCCCCGCCGCTGGGGCTCGTGAATGGATCTGCCACTGAGGTCCGGATTACCTGAGAAACGAGCTTATTTGGACTCTGGAAAGAAAAGATAGACTTCAATTCCCCTCCCTTTCTGTTGTCACGTCAAGCCCTGGCTGGTGACTTGCACCATGGTGGTGTCAAACATATTTTGTCTTACGAAAGGAAAATTTTATATTCAGACCAGATGCTGACTCCATGTATGATTTGTGGCTGTTAAGACAAAAGAATGGGCAAAAAGTGAAAAATCATTGGCTTGTCTTGTTTGATTTTTAAGTGGCACCAGTACCTCCAGAGGGTGAGAGATGCTGCTCAGAGGTATTTGCAGCTTGCTTGAGAAGCAAAAATGTATTAAGAGACTTAGTCTCTTGAACAGTGTTTTTTGAACATGAAACCCTCCTAATTTTGTTAGTCAAAGCCACAGGATGGCACAGAAAGACATTCACATGTTACCCAGGATTTTTTTTCTTTGCAGTATAGATAAATCCATATATGTTTGATGTCTCTTGTATTTGAAGGGGAGTAAATGATTCATTATGATGAAACTCTTTTCAAATGGTTAGTCTGTCTTTGTTGTGATGGAAAACTAGAAGGAGTTTTCATTCTAGTGTCCTTAAAATGTGATCCTGACACTATCAGTCCCAGGAACGGGGAGTGGGCTGGCGAATACTCCTAGCTGACCTCCACCATACACAGCACCCCCAGCCTGGAGGCGTGCCTTTGAGGTTAGGTGGTGATGGGAGAGTGTTCTGGTCTTTTTTAGGCTGCTGGGAGCAGAGACTTTCTCAGGTCCTTGCAAGAAAGCAGGGTACACTGCATGGCTAGAGCAGGGGGAGCAGGAGTGGCCCGGGCTCACTTGTGCAAAAGCCAAGCCTGTGGAGAACTGTGAGATGGCTCAGGATACAGCAACGGTCTTGTGGGTCTGACTCCATGGACATCTCAGAACGTGTCTTCCAGGTGCCTTTCAACCCCTCTGCAGCTCCTCTCTCCCAGCTGCTGACTCTCCTCAGTTCTCACATTCCAACTCCCCTCGATGGAACTGAGTTACTTCTAGTGATCACAGGTTGCAGAATAGTCTGTAGAGTACAGTCCTTGCCTCAGGCACTAAGCCCTGCTGAGGCCAGGGAGGACGGCCGGTAGCAAACACGCTGACCCGTGGTCACAGAACTCTGGCCACTTTCACTCAAAAAGGGGGCTGTCTGCATGTGGTTGTTGGCTGCACCTTCATCTCGTCTCTGGCTCAGTGGGGAACTCCAACCTCATCTGCGTGAAGGGCCTTTGGATTCGTTCATGTTTCCAGATCAGAAACCGTAGCTATCCACGCCTGAGACAAATTGCTGCTGTTTGGCTCCACCTTCAAGGTTGGTTTTGATCATTAGCTGGCTCATTTACATCTTATGGGGTTGGGGTAGCTGTGCCTGGCCCACCTATACTAATGCCGGCTCTTTCTCAGCTCCCCCATACCTGTTCTTTCTTTTTCCTCCAGCCTCAAAGCCACAGGATCCCACAGGTCTGCCTGTGACTGTCGTGGGCTGGGTGCCCCTCAGGCGGTAATTCTCATGCAGAACAAAGCTAAGAAATGGAAGAGAAGAGGCGATTGTGTTGTATTCTTGCTCTGTCTCATTAAGTCTTGCCTGATTTCTTTTAGACCCTGTCTGATTTCTTTTTAGGACAGGGACTTAATTTCAGCATTGATTTGGTTAACTTGCTGACTTTGGAATCTGTCCATTGTAGAGAACATTGAGAGGTTTCTTCTGAACACATGAGAAGAGAGAGAATCCTGAATTCTGCTGCAGCGGGTGGTCACGCAGAAGCACGAGAAGTAGCCCCCAGCCACGATTTATCCGTCAGCTTATTTAATTGCTTATGTCTTGCCTTGTTCCAAAAAACTTAATTTATTATTCCACAAGTGATACGTGTTCCTCGTAGAAAATTAAAAAAAAAAAGTAACAGGAACAAATTGTTTCTCGATACTTGGAGAACATGACATCTCACATTAAATTTTTTCCCCTAAAGTTAAATCAACTTTACTCACAATTTACTGAGGTAGATGAGAGGCTGGGTTTCAGGCATTCCTCAAGGGAGGAGGGCCCTGAGGCCCCCCGTGCCCTGGTACTGAATGCTCCCATCTGGTGGGGACCCACACAGCCTGCCCCACATGGGTTCCTCCCACACCAGGGCCCTGTGGTCCAGAGGAGTCAAGCTCCCCACTTGGAGGCCTCCATAGGCTCGTCCCTGCCCACACCAACAACCTGTGTGAGGAGGCCATTCCCTGAGTCAGTGCTTGAGCTCAGGCTTTCATCTCTTCCCATTTGGAGATGTTCGTACAGATCATTTTCCTTATTGAGTTAAGAAATAAAAACCACAAGTTGGAGTAGGGCTTTTCCTCTCTCTACTTCTCATTTCCTCCCCTCTCATTCTGAAACCCACAAACAATAATATTTATTGTTCTGATCTTTAAAAGTTCAAAGCTGGTCTCTTCTTGGTGGGTTAAGGGAAAGGTGTCATGTTGGTGAGAATACTGCAGAGAAAGTCAGTGAACGAAAGACACCAATAAAACTCCTACTGTTTGCTTTTTTATGGACCAGGGCACAAAAAGAAGAAGGCACAAGTCACCCATAATTGTTACCCATGCTTCACGGCTGTTAACATTTTATCGTTGAACTTTTCTAGTCTTTTTTAAATATGTGCTTAAGCAGAGGTGCACCAGAAAGGTTGGGGACAGAGATCCAGGACACAGCAGTGTTTTAAAAAGAAAAAAAACTGACGCAGGGGGAAAACAAGGCATAAAAATAAAATGAATCCAGGAGTTACTTTCCCCATGAGGCTTATTTGCTTTTCCCAGTACCAGAAGGGGGTTTCTGTGAAAGAGACTCTTCTCCAAGGAGCTTGGAAGGGAGACCTGTTTGTATGTTGAGTCTAATTAGTTTTTGAAAAGCCCCTCCTCCCAGGGGAGCTCTACTGGCTGAGGACCTTGTAATTGCTGAACCACAATTCAAATCAGAGTGTGATTGTGATCAAACCCAATGACTCTCATTGCTCCTTTGCCTCCTGCATCGAAACCACTCACACTGACAGTGACAAAGCTGTGAGCACACACGACTTGTGATTCTTGGCCAGCTTCTCTTTTTACTTTAAAAAAAATTAAATTTATCGAGGTAACATTAGTTAATGACATTATATAAATTTCGGGTATATGACATTATAATTCAGTATCTGTATACTCTAGTGTGTGCTCACTGCTCTGAAGTCTAGTTTCCTTCTGTTACCATATATTTGATCCCCTTTACTCCATCTGCCCTCCCTTTACCCCTCTAGTAACCACCATTCTGCTGTTTGCATGTATGAGTTTGGTTTTGTTTATTTTGTTAGTTCATTTGTTACTTTTTTGTCTTATAGTCCACATATGAGTAAAATCATGTGATTTTTGTCCTTTTCCATCTGACTTATTTCAGTTAGCATAACATTCTCGAGATCCATCCATGTCACAAATATTGACATGGATGTGGAGAAAAGGGAACCCCTGTGCTCTGTTGGTGGGATCGTAAATTGGTGCAGCCACTAGGATAAACAGTATGGAGCATCCTTAAAAAATTAAGACTAGAACTACCATAAGCTCCACCTTCACTTTCAATAAGCAAGGGAGTGCAGGAGGGAGAGGCGATGACGTGCTGGCTGCCAGAGGAGAAGGTGGCAAGACCCCACTCGTGCTGCTGTCATCTTGGGACCAGGAATACCCAGGGCCCTGGGTTGCTTTCGGGCCATAGTCAAGCAGGTCCCAGGCTTTTATTCTAAGCCCAGCTTGTTCCCAGACCTGGAAATAATTAGAGGCAAGTGTGCTGGAGTGGTCTGCTGTGTGTGAAAGCCTGGTGGCCGCTGGTTTGCTTTTGTCATGTATGCCCATTTTACCTCATGTACTTGGTTGCTGAGATGGCCAGCGACAGTTTTATTGCATTCAGCGCTTTGGAGATTGCTTTTGAGTTTCTTGTGGTGCCTTCTGAAAAGGCCCCATGCTCCTGGACACGGAGGAAGGGGTCATTCTTCTAAATCCCTTTGAAGTGGCTGCTGTGGGCTTTGTTCTCTGCAGATGTGTCTTTCTAGAATCACACTGTGGATCTCCCCAGCAGGGAGGGCTGGGGGTAGCTGGAGGTCACATAGAACCTGTGCAAACTGGGAGCTTGAGACTCCTGCTAGCTAATTCCACTGCTAGAGTGTTATTGTTATGGCTGAATTTTAGTTTTGGGGTTTGAAAAAAGTCCTTATTTTTATTTTTATTTTAATGACCCAGATAGGCAATTGCCTTCTTCCTAAATGAGTTTGGGTTAAGTTCTTACCTAAAGGCAGATCCTGGACTAAATAACTTAATTGTACAGCTCGGTAAATGTTTACCTCTAAATATTTCTCTTTAAGGTATAAGAACATTTTTAGCTCTCCCAGAGCCTCCCTCAGGCCCTCTGCAGCCAGTGCTCCTTACCAAGAACAACTGCCATTTTATTACCATTCGTTAGTTTTGTCTGTCTTTGAACTTGATATAAAAGGAATTCATCCAGTATATATTCCTCTGTATCTGTCTTCTTTCACTCATTGTCTCTGTGAGACTACCATGTTGTATCTAGAAGTAGTTCCTTTTCATTGCCGTGTTGTATTTCATTACTCAAAATTATTACCGTGATTTATTTCTCTCTCACTGTTGATAGGCATTTAGCTTCTTGACATTTTTAAAATATAAGCCATTTTGTGATATTGGCCAAATTTATTCCCATGATGTAAAAAAAAATTAGCAGTGGTACCTTTTATCAAATGAAATGTCATGTGGAATCCGTTCATGAACTGCTACTAAGTTGGGGGTTGGTGGCTTCGAGCCCCCAGATTCTTTGCCTTCCCTTCCCCCTGGGGTGGCTCTCAGATGAGGTGATTTAGCTCACTGGGTCAGGACCGGGATTTGGCATTGGACCGTCTGCCTTCTTTCCCCTTGCCATGCATCCTTAGTTTTTTATCTACAAAAGAGATTGCAAAAAAGAGTGCTCACATCGTAGGGTTATTGAAAACATTGAGTGAGACAGCGTAAGGCAAGCAAGCAGCGCACACAGCACTGACATTTAGCAAGTGCTTAACAGGTGGTTTGGTCAGTGCTGCTGAAGCATCTTCATTTCCATCTCACGGAGCCCAGTGCTCCCTGGGGACCACAGCAAAGCTGTGGGCTCGTGCCAATGGCAGGATCACAGCCCTTCCTCACCCTCCAGCCCCGTGAAGATGTGATAAGCCACAGCAGTGTTGGACTGGTAATTTGTGGGCATTTTGGAGGCAGGCACAGTGCACCATGTGGGGTCTGGCAGAAAGCTGGCGCACCACTGGTTAGTGGAATTGAATCCCCCAGCACTGGATTTCCCAGACCCACCTTTTGCCGTGTACCTAGCTTGGTGGGACTGTTGATCTTGCTAAATGAAGATTGCATGGGGCTCCATCCTGGTGGTAGGATGTCCTCTTGGTGTGAATCCAGAAAGACGTCAGGATGGGAACAATGGAGCTCTTCCAGGCTTGTCTCCCACCCTGGCTTCCAGCCAAATTGAACTGTTGGAGCCAGGCCCAGGCCCAGGTGTAGCTGGAAGGATTAGATATAACTATTATTACTGTTCATAAAAACAATAGCTAACATTTTACTTAGTACAAACAATTTGCATTAGATGTGCTATTTAATTGAATCTGCACAACGGCCCTGCAAGGTAGATACTGTTATTCTTTTTGTTTATGCATGTTGATCTGCCCACTAGGGACCTCCGCCTCCAACTAGAGTTAAGTTCGTGAGGAAGGGGCTTTTTCCTTTTCTTCACTGTTGTATCCCCAGAAGCTAGAATAGTATAGGCTCAATAAATATTTGTTAAATGAAAGAATGATTCTCTCTATTAAAGAAGAAGAAATTGAGGCTCAGAGCAGTTAAATAACTCAAACAAGATCACACTGACAGTAAGAAGCAGAGCCAGGTCTGTTTGATCCAGAGCTCCCACTGGTAACCGTCCCCCTGTACAAGAGCTGGAGGCCCCTTGCACAAGAACAGAGGTCCAGGTTCGGAATGTGATGGCGAAATGTTCCCTGAGCTCAGCATTTGTTTATACCCAGTATGCTTCAGGGAGGGTATGCCACCTTTCACCCAGTAGGAGTCATTCAGGATTCTCTCTTGTGTGGGTCCAAGTGTTCGCTGTCCCCAGGTAGCTTGGTGGTGGGCCTCAGGCTTGGCTCTTCACCCACGTACTGCAGGCACAGAGCAGACATTCCTGTCTTGGACCATTCTATAGGAATGCTGAGGGGGGTGGGAGGCAGGAGGTGAAACCCACCCTTGTGTGATAGGTCATTGGGTCAGTTTGTGCTTAGTTCAGGACAAAGCAATTCACACTTGGGGGTTTACACCCCCTGTCTCTTTAGGCTCTGACTTTTCCCAGCACCTGTCTTTGGGCTGGAAACTCTCGGTTGATCATGTCAGTCTCCTGTAGGCCTTTCAAGCCATGTTGGTTCTTGAATGCATATTTACTCACAGTAGAAGTGGCAGCAAGTAATTACCATTATGGCATTATACCACAAATTACAGCTCAGAGAGTTTTGGTCCTGAATAATTTTCATGTCTGAGAGGAAAGAACTCAGGATTCTCCGAGGCGAGACGCAGACTGATGAGCGGCTGCTCACCTCCAGGCCTCTCCGCCAGCCGCTTAGCCATCGCTCACTCTGTCTCCACTTAAATGCGCACTTACCCATTTCCGTTGAAGTATTATTACCTCCTCTTTTACTTCACATTTTTCTGTGCTTACCATTGTCATTTTCTGGTACTTTAGAATCCTTACCAAGATGTAAATAATTTCTGTAAGACACGCACACTCCCTCTCTTCCCTTCCTGGGAATTCCTGACACAGAGTTAGACATTTTTTTCTTTTTGACAGTTTTGAAACTACCCTCTGACATCATTTGGGTGCTGTTAAAAAATGCTCGTCTCATTCTCTTGAGCTGTTTCTCACCCTTGGGTCATTTTTAGCAGGTTTTAGAGATGGTGTCTTGTCAGGAAATTTTCTTTAAAAGTAAAATTGCGGGTGTCTCCTTGTGTTCTACCTTGGCACGCAGGAAAGGATTAGCTTGCGGTCTTTAGAATGAGGGATGAAGCCCCTATTTCTTGGAGCAGGTGGTGGACTACAGAATGTGAGATTTAATGGATTAAGTAAATGAGAGACGGGAGAGCATAGCAGCTAGTTGCTTGGTTCTGGACAGACTGTCTGGGTCTGTGTGGGGTCCTGGCCAAGTTTCTTCATATTGTGTCCTCATTCTTTAGACCTACATGGTCCGATACAGTCACCAACCACCACATGTGGATACTGAGCACTTGAAATGAGGCTAGTCTGAATTGAGATGTGCTGTGAGTGTAAAACACACACTAGATTTCAAAGTCTTAGTTGGAAAAAAAGCTAAAGTAGACCATTAATATTTTAAAGTATTGATGACATTTTGACATAATATTTTGGATATGTTGGCTTTAATAAAATATTAAAATTCCATCTGTTACTTTTTACTTTTTAATGCTACTGCTAGAAAATTTAAATGACTTATATGGCTCACATTTGCAGTTCAAATTATGTATCTGTTAGACAGTGCTGATCTAGACAGAGGATGGTAATAACTCCTCATGAGTTGCTGTGAGGATTAAATAGGTAAATTGAAGAAAATGTTTAGTTTGGTGCTTGGCATGTAGTAAGCATTCACGGAATCTCGAGGCCATCACAGTCACTGTCGTCGTCATTTTATCATCAAGGGTGGAAATCTAAGAGGAGAACATTTGGATGTGGAGAGTTCTGGATTATGGCTCTGGGTGAACTGATCTCCTTCCTTCTATGATTTTGGGGTTCTCCTGTTCCTCTCAGCTGTGTTTATAATGGGAGGTATGTACAATTCATGGTAAACTCTGCTACCTAAAGGGATGACTGCTTACTGCAAACTGCTTTGTAGAACCCCCTGAGGCTTCTTTATTTACCCAGCTACTTTGAGTATTATATTAGAGTGAAAAACACATTTTTTTTAATGTAGCCAGTTATGATAACTAACCTTTACGAAGTGCTTACCATATGCCTATAGCTCTGTTCTAAGTGCCTTCCATAGCAGTGGCCTTCTCCGTTTGCAATGGAGAAAACCAGGGTTTAGAATAAGTGTCGTGTCCAAATTTTCATAGCTCGTAAGTGAGGGTACTGGGCTTTGAATCCAGGGCTCTCTGATTCTAAACTTACTATGATATATATTCTGCCTCATTAGCACTCAAAGCAAGTCTCTCTCTTAATTGGGAAACCCAAAGCCCCAGCAGACTGGGTATTTCAGGATGTCTAAGAAACCGGAGAGGGCATATGTCTGAAGGAAGGCACAGAAAGCCCAGAAGACAGCTGAAGATCCGCGGCCCAAGGCTGATTCTGGAACCAGAGTGAGGTGCAAGGTGGCCAGCGATAGGTTGTGGCCAGGTACTGTGATGAGCATTGGAGCATACAGCCCTGGTTCTGGGCTGTCTCATCATCTCAGCCAGGTTTATATGACTCTTCCACAGACCTGAAGTTCATCTACTGGAATGGCTTTCTTGAGATCCTAGAGAGGAAGAAAAGAAAAAAAAAAGGCAGCCCAGACACTCGACAGATGCATTAACTTTGCCCGCACTGCTTAAAGGAGACATTTGATATGACATTTCTAAGGCCACAATGTTTTCTTGGAGGAATTTCATGACATCTAAAACTCTAATGACTGCATGTGTCAGGAAATGACCTTCTCTTTCGTTTAGGCCTGTTTTAGGCTTGATGTAAATTTGTTGGTCACTTTACCATGTTAGCTAAATGCCAGGAAAGATCTGTGTCACGGAGCTGGGTGTTCCTGTTGCTACAGGACACTGAGTGGGATAGGTTCCTTAATGAGTCAATGTCACTGTCTGGAGCAGCTGCTTTTCAGGGGAGCTGTTCCTCTTGAATAAAAGATTTCTATTTAGTATCCCAGTTATTTCCTCTTTGACCCCCTTTCAGTTAAAATATGCAAGGCTTATTCTTCACCTCTTGACATCCGATGCCTGTTAGTGCCTATTAGCATTTGTTCTCATTGATGTTCATTGCATTTTAAATCCGGCAGGGACGTGATTAAGAGGTGGAAAATCACCGGACTTGGTCCACTTGTGACTGTCGGATTGTGGCATGATGACCAGCTCAGCATTTAATCACATCTTTTGTGTTTTCAGTTTCCTTTCATACCCTTGGAGGGAAAAAGCTTAATTCCAAGTCACACTCTGCCTTGGTGGGGGTGGCAGGTGGGGAGTGGAGAGTGGGAGGGTGCGGGGAGCTGAAGGCGGGTATAGAATTCATCCCAGTGCACTGGGAGACAGGATGGGGCCTGGGAGACAGATCCACCTGTCATCGATGCAAAGAACCATCCCTGTGTCAGTTGCCATCGGAATGCGCAAATTAGCAGGGAGCCACCGTCGCAGAGCATTTGCATGGGTTAGGCTCTGTGTAAAGTGCTGTACCCATGGGGTCCCACGCAGTTAGTCTCCACACTAGTCCTACCAGGTTGGCGGGCTATGGACTGAATAGTGTCCCTTGAAAATTTTTATGTTGAGGCTCTAACAACTGATGGTATTGGAGATGGGGCCTTTGGTGAGGTGATTAGGTTTAGATGAGGCCATGTAGGTGAGACCCTTCTGATGGGATTAGTGTCCTTGTACGAAGAGACCATAGAAATTTTGCTACTTCTCTCCCTCTCTGCCCTGTGAGGACACAGCAAGCAGGCAGCCATCTACAAGACAGGAAACAGGATCTCTCTGGAAAACGGAACCGACTGGCACCTTGATCTTGGACTTCCAGTCTCCAGGACTGTGAGAAATAAATTCCTGTTGCTTAAGCCACCCAGTCTATGGTACAGCAGCCTGAGCTGACAAAGACAGTGTTCCTAGTTCTGTTTTACCACTTTGAGAAGCTTGCCCAAGTCCTCCAGTCAGTCATGCCCCCAGGTCACTCTGGAGTCGTGATCTGCTGTGTGCTCTCCTTGGCTCCTCTTCACCTCTGTGGGGTTTTGTTTATGTGTATTCTCTTTGGGAAGCCCTCTCATGGTCTTGTCATTTATGCCTGTGCAGAGTAGCCACTGAGAAGTTAACAGCAGAATGAATGAATGAATGAATGAATGAACGAACGAACCAACGAACGAACAAATGAGTAAATGAGTATGACAGCCTGGGTTGGACACCAACTAAAGAAAGAGATAGATGGAGAGAACCACAAGTCACTCACCTTCTCTCTTTACTCATGTCTTGTGTATGAGTCTGTGTAAACAAGGGTCCCAAGAGGTCTCCTGTGCTGCAGCTGGCCTCTGCAGCAATACCACCCATCAGGGGGCATTGCCCTGGTCATCTAGAACAGTCCTGAGGAGTCCCATGTTGTCCTCCCCCACTGGGCCCAGATTAGCCTACTTATTAGCTTGGCTGACACCACCCAAACCTCTGCTTTCTCCTGAGCACTGGACTGGGTGGGAAAGAAGGGGTTAAAGCCTGCGAGCATGGGTCTGTTGTACAGAGCAGCATCTGGGTCATTCTTCTGATACAAAAGAAATGAAATACAGCTCGCCCAGTTGCCGCTTGCTGCACGAACCCTGCCGTTCTGAGCAGAAGAACACCAGGCAGGCCCCAGGCCGTTTTAATAAGATACAGCAAGATTAATAAGGGAGCAGAGCTCCTCTTGAACACGAGTCTTGTGCACGTTTGTAATGAAACTCAAGGGGTGAAGCAGAAGCAGCAGCAGCAGCAACAGAGGGCTGTGGTGACAGGGAGAGGGCGGCACCAGGGCAGCAGCCCCGGATAAGGCGGGCTCACGAGGCCATCTGAGAGGACGGGTGGCATATGGCAGGGGCCCCAAACCTGCATCTAGCCTGAGTGTGTAGCCGTGCGGGGACACCCTGAAGTGGTGCGTGGAGTACTTTGTGTGTTCCCTTGAGCACTGCTCCCTAGCCTGGCCAGCTTTGTTTTAGATTGCACAGGGCCTTTGCATGTGCTAGTCTCCCTGCCTCGATCATCCACCCCTGTCTCTGCCTGGGTAGGCTCTGCTCTGCCTTTAGGTGTCATTTCTAGGGAGAAGCCTTCCCAGATCTCCAGACTAGGACACAGGTGCTCATTGTCCACTGTCAGGGTCCCACTATCCCCTCCTTTGTGGCACTTGGCAAAGCCATAATTTTATCTTAATTTGTAATCATTTTGCTGGCCTGTTTTTTTCCTCCTACTTTACTAGGTAAACTGGATTTCTCTGCTTGTTTGTATATTCATGTCTGAAAATAATTCTCCCAGCCCTGACTCAACATCACCTTATGGTTCAAAAGCCCATCATTAGCTGACCCCAGTCTTTGTGACAATTAGGTGCAGGTATTTGAGGAAGAATTGGGTTGGATTATTTTGGGATATTGAGTGTATCTTCTAGGATCAGGTGTTCATCCCAGTTCAAACAATGTTTTCAGGAAGGGTCATGAAACAGTGAAGGTGCTTTTGGGGGTGGTTTGGTGGGTTGGACAGGGTGGGTGGCAGGCATATGACCTGATATTTCCACTGCGGTTTCCAAGCCAGAGGAGGGCCATCACTCCCTTTATCCACATCTAGCTTATAGCTCCCCCCACCCCCCGCTTTTTTTTTTTGCTGCTAAAGCAATAGCTTCTCTACCTCCTGCCCTTGACTTTGAGGGCAGGGGTATGTTCTTTATCTGAGCATCCCAAGAGCTCAGCACAGTTCCCAGCAGGTAGTCGGTACCTAACAGTTGTGGGTCAAACAATATGAAAGAGGGGAGAAGGTATAAAGGGGGATTTCCAAACTTTTTGTGCTGAGAAACTTCGTTGGTATGTGTGGTTTATACAGGTGGGCATGCAGGACTGTGGGCAGGTAAATGGGAAGTTGGAAGGAGCTTAGCAGTAATGGTACAGTAACGGTGATGGTAGACCCCATGCCCGGGCACTTCTGACGTTCTCCTCACTGTATGCCTGTTGACTCACTTAACATTCGCAGGCATATCTCTAGTGAAGTTATATTTTTTCCATTAAGCTGTAAACCTTTAAGCAAACGTGTCTTCCATGCCTCACCTGGGGCCACAGTTCCCTGGAGCTGCTCTGGAAATACACAGCAAGCTAATTTATTGAAACCTCAGCTCTGTTTTCTCCCATGCACAGTGGCATGCAGCTTGACTGCTGAGGGACAGAGGCTTAAGGGGGGTCCGGGAGGAGCCAGGGATCCTTCTCTGCATTGCACATTTCCCACTGTTGTTGCCCTCTGGTAATTGTCAGAAGTTCACATTGTGAAACAGAGGAGGGGCATTGCCTTTGGCCAGGGGAGTGGGAGACAAAACCACAGGCAAGAACTACAGGCCGACTCCCCTCCCCTGTGTCCAGGGTTGATTTGACTTTATCTACTTTAAAACATATGAATAGGTGAACAAACAAAACATACAAGAACACGCAAAGCACAGCATCACTGCTATTTGACTATTGTGTGACAGTCCCCTCCCCGCCCCACCTTCTTGAACCCACCTACCTTGTCCCTGGCTCAGCAATTCAGGGAGTCTAAAAAGTCTGTTGTTTAAAAGTGCAGCCGCAGTCATTTGCTCTTCTCCTCCTTTACTTGGTCTGATTTTTCTCTTGTCTTGCTGACAGTTGGTCCACATGCAGCTGGAGCATCTATCTCCCCTTCTCTTACCTTTTCTTAGAGCCATGCTCTTTCCCCTCTGATTCTTCCCTGGCTCTCAGACTGGATGGAGTCCCCTGTGTTGGAATCCCCTGCCCTAGCTCTTCCAAATTAAACTCCAACTCAGACATTTATGTCTCAGCATAACTCAACGACCTGCCCATTGAAGAGAGCTAAGCTATTTGGACAAACAGTTGCCTAGTGGTAAGTGGCTACCTTTCTGGAAAGTAGTCCCACACATTAGGAGTTGGGGGGTGGGGGCAGGACTCTAGCTTTGACCTTCCAGGCCAGTTTGGTGTAAGGACTTAGGGCGTGGGTGTTGGAGTCCAGCAGGCCCCATTTCCAGCCCTGGTTCTCAGAGTTGTTGGTGGCATGGCCATGGGCATGTTTAACATCTCTTTGTTGTCTGAAAAATGAAGGTGATATTGCCTATCTCATAGGATGGGTATGAGGATTAAAGGTGATCTTATGTCTCTAGCAGCACCCCTGGTAGTGAGTGTTCAGTAAGTGTTAGTTGTTTGTAATGTTATTACCTAGCTTACAGATTTCGAGGATTCAGTTCCAAATTTTCTATTTTGAAAACATTGAAATTGTTCTGTTACCAGTGTGACATCCTGGATTGAAAAATGCTGTCTTGCCCTTGGAGTACTTAGAGAGTATTCTTGGAGAGAAATCAGTGCAATTCTTGATTAAAGTATACAAATCTTTGTCTGTTTGCCTGCCCACTGACTTTCTGTGCTAAGAGCTTTTCTGGGGACCCATCCTCTGTCTCTGCCTCCGTGGCATCTGTTGAGAGTCCACATCATGCTCAGAGCCTGTGCTGCTCCCTCTGGGACAGTTTATGAGCATTCCCTTTTCCCAGTGCTGCCAGAAGTTTGGGGACTGTACTTTTGCATGCCATTGTGTGTAAGAGGTGCTACAGAATACATAATAAGGTCAACCCTAATATATGTTTGAAAACTGTGTAAGTTAAATTAGGAAAACAGCTTTGATTGCATGAGTAATATTTAAAGTGCCTGCTAAAAATACAGTAACTTTTCTGTCAATAATAGAAAAACTTCTGAGCTCCAGAGAGATTTTTAAAGCAAGATCTAGGGGCTCTTGGCCATCTCGGTGAAAGTTTCCATTAAACAGATGATTCATGGTATGAGAGTGGAATGATTAACATGAATTATGAGGAATTATTCTAAGATTTGAATGTCTGATTTATGAATGGATTAGGAAGCAGATTGCTCCACATTTGGCTTTTTTTAAAGGAAGATTTTAGCTTACTAACTATCTAAGACCCTCAAAAAGGAAGTTTTCCCCAAATATTGTTATTTCCTTTAAGGAGATGTCTCAAGATTCCTTATTTAAAGAAGGGAAGCTTGTTTTCAGAGAAGTGGGACTACCCATTTCTGTCAGTTCCAGAGTAGATTCTAGAATTCCTCCCAAACTTTTGTCAGTTATTAAGGTTGAAAAGGTCAGAACTCTGTCTCGAGGGGTGAACCTTGAGTCCAGGGCTTGTGCGGAGGGCTGGGAAGAAACCAAGATGAATTCAGGTTGGCCAGAGATTCCTGTGTTGGTGAAGGGAGAGGCCGAGGTTCTCCTCACCTGCTCACCAGCCACAGCACTGTCCTTAGGAGGGTCTCAGCAGAGGCCCCTGGGCTTAGAACTACAGCCAGGAGGAGAGGAAGTGGCTGAGCAGGGAAGCAGCCACTGAAAGCTGGATTTTCTGCAGATGCAGCCTACAAACTCAGGTGATCATCCTCATCAGAAGCATGACCTGAAGTCCTTCTGTGTTCCAGGACCTCCACTGGGTGCTAGGACACTAAGCGGAACCTCATGTGCTTCCTCCCTATGAGCAACTCATATTCCATTGGGAACTATGGATGATGGGATGACAGTTGTCATGCAGTGAGCACTAATGACCAGTTTGCATGTATTGAAGTCACCTCATCCTGACAGCATCTCTTTGAGGGAGGCGCCAGTATTAGCCCCATTTTACAGAGGAGGAGACTCAAGGCCAGCGGAAGTGATGGAGCCACATTTTCAACCCAGCTTTGCCCAGCCCCAAGCTTTGGCTCTTAAATCCTGCCTGATCCTAGGTGTAAAAGCATCAGGCAGAGTCTCAACAATATAGGCCTGGGTAAGGGGGAGCAGTCCAGATTTTGCTTTTCTCATACATCATCGTTGTAGGCATTACTTGACTAACTGGGTGAATTTACCCCATTGTCTGTTTGCCCCATATCACCAGGGCTGTAGGAACTTTGTGTAAAAGCTTGATATTCTACAGCTTTGTGCATGTCCCTCACCCAAGTGCTTTATAAAAAGGACTCCATTTTTATTTGACTCTGGTGGATTCTTCTATTAGGTCACTTGGGTAGCAGTGACAGGTGAACCAATGTGGCAGTAGCTCTAGAAATGACACGCACAAGGTTCAGTATGGAAATTGCAGGGTAAGGCTAGGCTATAATCCGAAAAGAGTGGTGGGTAATTGTAATCTTGCTTTTCAATAACTTGATATGGGTGGTAAATTGTGTGTATCTGTGTATGCATGTGTGTGCACGTGTGATTAATGCTTGTACTAAACTCAAGGAAGGTGATGTTTGGGCCTCCTGAAATGTCCAGGGTGTTTGTGTAGGTGGTAGTTAATTAGTTCGTTCATTTATTCATCTGTTCCTTCATCAGATACAGTTGAACACCTACTTTATGAGAAGCACTGTGGAAAGTACTTACGTTAAATAGAGTAAAAGATAGACATAGTTACTGCCTCTCTGGAACCCACTGTCCTGGTTGGGAAACAAACCATTAACAAATCCATCTGCCTTACCATTGGATTACAACTGCTATGAAGGAAAGCCCCAGGACCACAGTAAAGGAGAGAGTGATGAAGGTAGAGGATTAACTTAAACTCTTGTCAGGAGTGGTCGCCAGGGAAACCTGGAGCAAGTGACAATTGAGCTGAGATCCACACATTGAATAGATGTTAGCCAGGTAAAGAGAAGAGGGAAGAACATTCCAGGAAAGGGAACAGAAGGTACTTGGAATAGAAAGGAGGCCACTGTGGCTCATGTGTAGTGGGCAAGGGGAAAGTGGGGGCAAGATGGGCGTGGTGAGGGGGCAGGCGCCACCCCGTGTTCAGGCACAGGTTGGAGGCGAGGTGGAGAGCCTTTGGACTCCAATGGACCTGGATTTACCACCTACTCACTGCGTTACCGTGGACTGATGATATAACCTCTCTGAGCTACGGACCCCTCTTAAAAAAGTAGATGAAAGCACCCATCTCTCAAGATTACCATAAAGATAAAATTACAGAATTCGAGTGTTTAGCCTCCTGATCCCTGGCACACTGCAGGTGCAAAAATTATCACTTATCTTCCCCACACCCTAAGCTTTGGAGTTGATGAAGCAGCCACAAGTATGCAGATGGTGATTAGGCATTAGGGAAAACTGCTCATAAATCTCATGTTCAACCTCTGTTCTCCAATTAAGTGGCCCTCAGAAAGGCTTATAGAAGGGAAGTGGAGGGAGGGGCAGGCTGGGTGTTCATTCTGCTGTTTACTGATGGTTAATAAGGTCAGAGTTTATTTTAGAGTGGGAAGCAGGAGGTGGATAGCTTAGGGAAATAAATGAGCAGCAAGGACTGGAGCCAGAGGTAGAGCCAGGATCCTGAAATCTCTGGCAGTTTGTGTTGAGATGAATATAAAGAAGCTAAGCCATGCTGTACCCTATCTGCTCACTTTCACTGCCTTCCACCCCTGCCTCTGGCAGAGAAGAGCCTCCTGGGCTCACTCATAAGGTGGATTTGTGCATCTCAAGGCTGGTTCCTGCCCAGATAGCTGTGCCTTGCTTCCAGTGCTGGTTTTCTTATTAGAAAGTTCACAAAGTCAGTCCTTTTTTCCTAATGACTTAGGTCATTTCAGAAAGTTTCTATTTTAATTTATCTTTCTGCTCTTTATTTTGTATCAACTATGTGCCTAGAGCTTTGGATATGGCAGTGGACAAGACAAATAGTCTCTGTCTCTCATGTTGTCCCCTAACAGCCTCAAGACAGTAAAGATTTCTGACTTTGGTGTCCAGGGAAGTAGCTGAAGCTTAGGCCACATGAAGTTCAGACTCCCACCCAGGTGTGTTTGACCTCAGGTCCTATGTTCTTAACCATGGAGCTAAACTGCATCCCAGGATAGTGGATTTCTGGTAGGGGTTCCTCATTTTCTGTGTCTCTTGGCTTCTGCACTCATAACCTACACATATATAAACCAGCTTTTAAAAAGCCCCAAGTGAGCTCACTTTCTAGCACTCTCCATGTATAGAGGATAAAACCCATTTGTAAAGGAATTGGGTACATGTTATGCGTGTCTGTGCTGTGGGTGTTAGTGTTCCTGCCACCTACTTTATTACATCGGGACATACTGGTATTGGGGCGAGGAAGGTTCTTAAATTATGAACTTTGGAAGGTGAGGTCTGAATCTTATCCATCCTTGTGTCTCCAGGCTTGGCATGATCCTGGAACGAGGATGTGCTCAGTATGACCTCATGGTAAAGAGTGGGCCCTTTGGAGTTATTCTGACATGGGGTTGAGTCAAGTTTGGCCACTTGCTGATGACACAGCTCCTGACTTAATCTCTCTGAGTCTCCCTGGGAATTTAGAGATTTAACAAAGCCTGTCATATTAAGCCAGGGGTTGGCTAATTACAATCCTTGGGCCAAATCTGGCCTGTGACCTGTTTTTGTATATAGAGTTTTATTTGAACACAGCAATACTCATTTTTTAATGTATTATTCGTGACTGCTTTTGCACCACAACAGAAGAATTAAGTAGTTGTGACAGAGACTGTATAGCCTGCAGAGCTGAGAATATTTACCATCTGGCCCTTTACACTAGAAGTTTGCTGACCCCTGTGTTAGGCCTTTAACAATTGATAGCTGCAGTTGTCACAATTGTCTTTACCTGTAAGTTTAGCCCTTTCTACTTCTTAAATAAGCTACCTTTAGAGCAATGACCTCATTCTTTCTGTTCTTTTGAGCTTTGGGAGGAACTTTTTAGTTGCTTGGTGAACACGTTTGCGATTCTCTTAGTTTTGATCTTTGTGGCTCTCAAGATTTGTGTCAAGTTCTTTCCTAGTCTTTTTCCCTTGATCTGATGATTCCTCATAGTTTTTGGTCTGTCCTCAGAGGTGACACCTCCTCCACCTCCATCTGAACAGCTCTTCTTTCTGAATGGCTGAGGCTGACGAAACCCCTAATGGGGAAACTGGCTGTAGAATCATTTGCGTACAAGGGTAGCTTGTGTGTGAGGCTCCTTCACGCTTCCAGGAAACCTGGAGAGATGTGGGCACCTGAACTCTGAGCACGTGACTGTACATGCATCTTGACTTCCCTATTCTGAGTCTCACTGCACTGTTTTTAGAGGAGAAAATCTCCTAAAACGTGGAGGTGTTTTTATTTTTTTCTTAGGAATTTCCTTTTAGAAAATATAACCTTATTTTGGATCGTAAACGTAATACATGTACTTTATAGAAACATGGAAAATGAAAACTGAAACAATCAATCCTAATCTTACCACCCAGAGATAACCATGATTAGCATTTTTAGCATTTTCCTTCTAGATTCCTAATCATGTATAGACATTTACATAATTGAAATCACATTGTTTATATAATTTTATTTCTTGCGATTTTACTTATTAAATAATAACCATTTCCTCTAGCATTGAATGTTTATCAAAACCATATGCCTCTGTGCATGTACACATGCATCCACTCGGCTCCCCACCCACACACTCACACATACGTGCACGCAGGCATCATCCATCCATACGCGCATCCTCCATCCACCTGTTTATTCATCCATCTATTTAACAAATATTTCCTTAGTGCCCAAACTCTGTGCGGGGTGCCAGGCATGCAGGGGTGAGCACAAATAGACCCTGTCCTCACCCTACTCCCCCTTTACAGGGATCACAGTCTAATAGAGTGGAGAGAGATAATCAATCATCATAACATAGTCTTAGCTTAGACTGCTATAATAAAATACCATAGACTAGGTGGCTTAAACAATAGACATTTACTTCTCATGGTTCTGGAGGCTGGCAGTCTGAGATCAGGGTGTCAGCAGGGTTGGATTCTAGAGAGATTCTATTCTTGGCTTAGATTTGTCCGCCTTCTCTCTGTGTCCTCTTGTGGTGGAATGAGGAAGCACTGATGTCTCTTCTTATTGTAATGGCATTAATCTCATCAGGGGTGCTCCACCCTCATGACTATCTAAACCTATTTGCTTCCCAGAGGCTCCATCTCCTAATACCATCACGTTGAGAGGTAAGTCTTCAATGTATGCATTTTGGGGGAACACAAACATTCAACCTATAACAAAGATCGTATAATGATGCTTTAACGTGAGGGAAATACAGAATATGTCATGATATCTGTAGAAGGGACCCATCACTGCGGTGGAGGAGATAGGATTTCCGGAGAAAGTAAATCCCAGTCTCTGTGGTCTTCTCTTTGGAGAAAGCATGAGGAATCCTGATCTACGATTTCTCTTTGGAATAGTAGACAGTCCTGTGAGAAATGTGCACTTGAATAGGATGGATAGAAAGGAAATTAGTAGTTACTGTTATTGGCAGAACCCCGAACTTTGCTGTACTATGTTATTATCAAGACTGTCTTCCTAGCATGGGGCACTTTAGAAATAAAGTGAGGAGGGCACTGCAGAGATAAAAGCAGGCTGACTCATTTGGAGATGTTGAACTTCTTCCTGAAATAAGAGGCAGTGTTCCACAGAGAATTCCCTCCCTAGACTTAAGGGCGCATCCTAGGGTGGTTAGTATTTGGAGACGCTCTTGCTTTTTGAAAATCGAACAGCACTGTTGAGAAATCATGGCTCCAGTCTGCCTCCTGGTGCCTTTGGAGATGATCAAGATCCATGCGGGTCCAGGAAACCATTGGGTTAATGTGGAGAAGGCTGCATGCCTTGTGAAAGGTGAGATGACGCAATATTTTTTTGCAAGGACAAAACTCAGACCAGTTCTATTCCAAAGTTCTGAGCGCACAAAAGCCACTTTCTTCTGCTTTTTGTCTCGCTTGTGGTGTGTGTGTTTGTTTTTACATGTTTCCCCTGAGGAACGACAGTGTGAGAGATGGTTGTTGTGACAAACTGATTGCAGATTGAGTCTTGCTCATTTATGTTTGACAGCTGAGCCAGGCCCTAGAGTAGTGCATTTGTAACACGGGAGTAATGGCACCAATTGCTGCTTTTCTTAAATTCTCTCCGAGTGATTGAAATGGAAGTTGGCCCTCTTTGTACCTTGGATATTCAGGGGGCGGAATTGGTTAGGGACAGCCTCGTGGGTACTTAGTTAGTAGTGCATTTGTCACCATGAGGATCTCTGAAGTTGTTGCAGAGTGAACCTGTGGGTCACAGCCACCTCCCAGCAGTAGATAAGGCAGCCACATAGATGTGTAAGGGATGTGGGGAAAGCTCAGCACTATATTATGTCTGTCACAGAGAAAAAAATGTCCAGTTCAGGAAATGTATTTCTTCTTGGCTTTTTATTTTTACCCAAGTTGGGCAAGCATATAAAAATGCTGACTGCATTTGCTCCTTAGTATGGAATGCAGTGTTTTTATAAAAATGACTTTTCATTAACAAAGCCCTGCCAGCAAGGCAGAAACTAACAAAATTTGTATTACTTCACTTTCATCTGTAAAATGTGGGAGTTAGCACTACCCTGTAAGGCTTGCTGTTAGGATTAAATTAGAGAGCCCATGCCTTTGACCCATTGGCTGGTATATAGTAGGTATTTAGTAAATGGAAACCATTATTTCTATTGATATAATAGCTAATTTTGATTCAGGGTTCAAAGTGCCTTTTGTATATTAACTCTCTTAATTGATTTTGTATGCTCTGGATTTCCTGCGTTTTAGTCTTTAATGAGAGATGGAGATGTCCATGAGAAGGCCTGAGCCTTGCACGCCTTCCGGAGGCAGCTGCTGTCTTGATGATGGGAAGTCAGAAAAGTATTTTCTAACCAAATGAGAGTATCATTCAAATGCAAATTTCCAGTTCAATCCCTGGATTGCTTTCTACGATACACTAATATTACTATAAAATAATTTACAGTTTTATTCTTAAGAGGGTTCTATGCCCCAGATAGAGGGAGAATTCTTATTTCAAATGGACACGATGCTCAAAAGATTGCTCCTAATATAGGTCTTGTATCACTTGCTCCCTACTGGGCTTGATTTATTTAGGCTTCCTTTGAAGCTAACTGGCTGTGATAGACAATTTTTAGCCTTCATCTCAGAACGATATCTTGAGAAGCTGTCCTCTGTTCTCCTATACTGCAGGCTTTGTGATGAATTCATACTTTCAGTACCATCCAAATGTGTCTACTAAATTGGAGTTCAGGGTATCTAGATTCTTGATTTGATCGTGTAAGTCTTGAAATTTTGTCCAGGAGGCATAGAAAAACTTCAAAATTTTGAGTGTTTAATCTTTTTGAACACTGTCTCAGAAAGGGTTCAACCAAGAAATATCAAACTCTGATATAAACAGTTTATCAAAAACCAACAGAGAATTTCTCTTCAATACACAACCACCTGGAGCATTGAGGTTTTAGAGGACACAGCTGAAGAACTGTCAGATAGATTTCATTTCTTATCATGGTTGGCGGAAAGTTATGGCTGGGGAGATATTATTGGAGGAAAAATCAGGTCTGTATCTATCTATCTATCTATCTATCTATCTATCTATCTATCTATCTATCTATCTATCTATCTATCTATCTATCTATCTATCTATCATCTATCTATCTATCTCTTAATTTGTCTATTTAATTTGTTGCATAAAAGTGAACAGAGTTAAGTGTGTCATATGGATGAAGGGCGAAAGAGCGATGCCCAGGGTCAGCACAATTTGTCTATTTAATTTGCTGCATAAAAGTGAACAGAGTTAAGTGTGTCATACAGATGAAGGGCGAAAGAGCGATGCCCAGGGTCAGCACTGTGTCCCTTTCTGTCAGTGGGGCAATGGTACTGATTGAACAGAGTGCCTTGTATTGAACACACTTGGCAGGTATGAAGGAAGGTAAAGAGATGTTTTACTTTGGGAAAAGTGACTGGTCTTATTCGGTCACTGCCTTGTGATGCCTCTCATGGACACACAGCATGCAGCCACAAAGCCCCTTCACCCTGTCTACTAACAGGCCTAATGGGGTTACTCGTTGCTCTCTGTGCATAGAAAAACCTTCAGGATTTGCAGTGACCAGTTCAATGCTCAAAAAGGAAACAGGGCTCTGGAAGTCCTTGTCAGAATGTGAAACTTCTTTCTTCACATTTGTATCTCAGGATGAGATGAGTCTGGCAATAATTTCTTGGTCCCCAGGAAGATCCACAAGTCTTCAATGGACTGGTACCTTAGTGTTATGATATTTCACTTTGATGGAGGGTGGATTATTAACAGAGGGTGGGGAGAGAGGACTGCAAGGGTTCAATTATTCTATTATCAAACAATGAGAAAAATTCCATTTCCTTCCACTTCACAAAGAATCTGTGAGAGTCATTAGTCATAGATGAGTGGGAATACACTGACTTCTTTAAAGGGAGTGGCACATTTGTAGCTTGTCCCAGCCGTACACTCGGGGCTGCATCATGCCCCTTAGAGTGTTTGTGAATGCTAACCCATCTGCGGTTCGTCATGTGTGCTTGCAGTTCCATGATGTGGCGGCAGGGCCGGGGGGAGGATGTGGGAGGGAGTCAGGGGACTTTGCATAAGTTGGCCCTTTCTCCTTGTCTGCCTAGCAAACTTCTACTCATCCCTCAACACTCAGCTTAGGCACCTCTTTCTCTGTGCGGCCTTCCTTGTCCCTTTACCCCCACAAGCAGAGTTGATCAGATTCCTTTGCATCCCTACTGATCTTGAATGTACATTTGTTATGTACAGCTCTCATCTCCTCAGGCTGTGCCTAGAACAGAGAGGGCGTCAGGGATAATTTGTTTTGTGGTGATTGGTTTGTGTGAGCGCCTACCTTTTGATTTGTGAACTTCCTAATGTCAGAGAGTGTGTTCTCTTCATCTCTGTGTCATCAGCAAATAGTACAGTACCTGGATCTAGGATAGATGTTCAATTATGATTAATAGAACAGATGGATTTAGCACAGCAGCCTACAGAAGGATGTGCTAATGTTGGGTGGCATACTCAACAGATTGTCCCCTCATTTGGTTCCCTTTGCAAGGGAGTTTCCATCGGGAAAATTGAGCTGTGGGTGTGAAAATCGGTTCTTCGTATCCACTTGAGAGGAAGAGAGGAATAGCCTCTGTGAATTATCAGGTTAGCAAGAGGCATTGCTTCCCTTTCCGCTCTTGGGAGGCCAGTAAATAAAAGTGCCTTGCAGCTGTTGTAAAGGTAGAGCAGAGCTCAGGGATCTGGGGCAGGAGAGGGAATAGGATGAGTAGCCAACCCCAGGGTGGACAGCATAGGGCTCATCAGCGGTTTTAGGTGAGAGTGGGGAATGGAATCCATCCGCTCAGGTTACTGGCAAATAACAGCAACAACAACCAGAGCGAGCACTTTGCTTTCTGATGTGATGCTGGGCAAATGCCCATTTCCTTTTTAAATGTCCCACCGAGTTCCCTGTGTGTCCAGATGGCAATTTGCGGGTGAATTATTTATAACAAGATATCTTATGCATTATGCAGTACAGATTTAAATTATAAATTGGCCTCACTTGGCAGTTTGGGTGGACTTTGTGGCCGTAGGCTTGAAAGGCTAAACTGAGCCCGAGTTAGTGTTAGTGAGATGGAAACAGGAGTGAAAGAGGCTTGGTGGGACACTGTGACCCTTCCAGCACATGTCCAGGATGGTCATCGCCAACATTTACCATCTCCAGTCCCACACCAAGCCCTCGTCCTGCATCACTTTATTGACAACTCTTTGAGATGATACTGTATTGTTCTCCCATTTTTCAGAGGTAGGAATGAAGATGTGGAGTGAGTCATTTATACAAGGAGACACAATAAGTGGCAGAGCTGAGACTTGAAAGCAAATTGTTCAGTTAATGAAATATTCAGTAAATGCTTCCTAGGGGCAAGATCCCCTCCTGGGTGCTGGGGTACAGTGGCGACCAGGCAGACAGGACTCTATCCTCGAAAGGTTACCTTCTGGTGGTGGAGACACACAATAGAGCTGTCAGTAGACGAAGTAAGTAACTGATATCTGTGGTTAGGCCCTCGCTCTAAACATTATGCTATACTGATTGATTAGACAGTGTGTTTAGCAGTGCTGATCGAAAGCCCCATGGTATATAAAACTCTCCTCACCATGAGAGGTGCACACAGAGGGGAATAAGACTTAGTCCTCCCTTCAAGGAACTCCGAGTTGGGGGTGTGGGGAGAAGTAGAGCACAGTGCGGTGGCACAGGGCAGGGGGATCCTGGAGAGGCCTCTGCGAGAGGTCAGCTTCCAGGTAGCCCTCGGGAGTGGGGAGAGTACAGGTGAGGGCACGGCTGCACAGGGGCAGGAAACCATGGCTGGTGTTCTGGGATGGTTTGGCTTGAGGAGTACAGGAGACTAGACAGGTAGAGGCCAGGGTCAGCGATTTGTGCTTAGTGCGGCGAGGGGTGAGAAACCAGCCGCTGGCTTTCCTGTGCAGTGGTTAGAGGCCCCCTTTGGGTAAGTGTGGGCAGGTGCTGGGAAGCAGGAGGATGCTGGAATCAGGGAGATCTGATTTCAGAGCTCTCGGAGGTCTGAACTTGGATGAAGGTGGTGGAATAGAAAGAAAAGGGCAGATACAGGAGCTTCTTGGAGACAGCATCCTTGAGGCTTTTTAAAGAATGTGGAGGGATCCTCAGAGAGGACCCTAAGGGCACCTTTAACAGACACTGAGAATTCAAGCTGGCAGTGTGGGATGGCAGAGAAGCCTTGGTGTTCAGCTTTGCCACATGGTGCTGGCGAGGCCAGCAGGTGTCTGTGGAGTGGGAATGTGGGCAAAGAATGAAAACTTGGGCTTTACCCACCTGGAAGTAGATGGGCCTGCCAGGGAGAGAGCCTTGGGACAGAGGACTAGAGAGAGGTGCCTCTGCTGTCCTTGCTGTGCCTTCCATCTGGGAAGGAGGGTTCGGTCATGAGCTTGTGCTTGCTGAGTGTGCAGGGTTCTGGGCATCTTCGGTTTGTACATTGCTCCCGTTCCTATTGGTTGGATCATAAATTAATTCCCAGAAAGGTCTGGCAGTAGTTTCAGAGTTCTAATGGACTGAATAATCTGTGTTCATTAAAGGGGCCGCCTTATCTGATCAGAGACATTTCTCATGTGTAAAGAGAACCCAGCTGCTGAGGTGTTTGGTGACAGGTGTGGGGCCAGCAGCAGCTTTGTGACCAGACTGCCTTCTGGTTTACTGGGAAGAAGCCAGTGTGTTTACTTCTCATCCTGAGTCCCTTTTGGGAAAGTGTTCCATATTTTGTATTTACCCTGTCAGTTTGTCTTCTCTGAATTGACCGGAACTGCAGTGGTACTTGTTACATCCAGAACTACAAAGCTGTTTGCTGTGTAAATGGCAGAAGACAGCTTTCAAAAGGACTTTGTATCTTTTTATTTTTCTAAATACAGGAAATAGTGTGTGGATGTAAAGAGAAGAGAGTGTGGAGATGGGTCCCTGTAATGCCTACCCCCTCCAACTTACACGTGGAAATGACCCTTTCTGCCTTTCCCTATCTTTGTTTTGAACTAGAGAAGTGATTTCACTTGCATTTATAGGAAATGACAAGTTCTCCTTGGCTACAGCCTCTCAGTGTGTGGTGTGGCTGCTCTCCTTGGGGAATTTCTGACTTGAATATCTCCCCAGTTGTGTCTTGCTGGGCTCCTGTGTCTGCTGTGCTGAGCACTGTCTTAGCTCTGTAACAGATGTGGTCTGGTCCTTCCAGGGGTGTTGTCTTTAGTGGAAGCCATAAACATAAAAAGATGAATTACAACTTGAGATAGAAAATACAGAAAATTTTCCACAAATCATGTGTCCCAAAATGAAGCATCTTCAGCAGTCATGACATTATAACCACTTTGAGGTGAGATACCAGGCATCTTATTGGTTTTTCTCCCCCTGCAATATTTGATTATATGAGGGGTTCATTAAATATTTAATGAGTGATTAACAGAGATGTCTTTTTAGGTGGAATTTAGTTCTGTGCCTTGACGAAAAGTATCTAGTCGATTACAATATTTGTTGGCATAGGAATAATAGTAATTGCCATTCGCTGGGGACCTATAGTGCATCAGTTCTCATTCTAGGTATTTCTCCTGATTTTACTCAAACCTTCTCAATAACCTGTTAAGCCTGGATTTTACAGAGAGAGAAGAGAGAAGGCACAGAGAGGAAGAGAGAAGGCACAGAGAAGTTAAGAGACTTACTTTAGGTCATATAGCCAATGAATTGCAGTGAGGAACACTTTTTCTTTCGGATTCTACAGCCCGAGCCTTTCATGTCCCTCCACATGACCTTGCTGTTGGTTGGCCTTCAGCTCTTTCCAGAATCTCAAATAAGGAAGCTTTTCCTGCAGGTTCTCAGCTGTGCCTTCTAGGGAAAAGCTGATTAGAGGCTGAGTTACGGCTGATGTCTCCATGGCTACCATATATTTTTGGTTTAGACGGGCCCTATTTGTATCAGAGTTGTGTAGATATTCTGATCTTCATGACAAAATCATGTGTCCTTTTACAGTTTTCAAAGCTGCTGCTTTAAAGGGTGCATAAAGGCTGCTGACATTTGGCGTGTTAGGGAGACATTTTATTTCCATATGATTGTGGCAATGTATGTGCCCTCTGATATGGTCACCACTTGAAACTGTCATGGCTGTGCATTCATGCCACTGGATGTCAGGTCTTTTTGCAAAGAGGATGGATGGCTCGTGGTTAAACAGAACTGGGAGGATGTTGAGAACAAGATGCCAGCATTTCTTCCTCTCAGGGAATGGAGGATGTGATTGTTCCCAAACTGGATTGGAGCCCAGCTTGTGTTACGAAGGAAGGGGACAACAAGTGGGTGGTTTTAAGGAGGACCATTGGAGTCAAACAAAATGACCATTACAACCAGTGTATCTTCCACCAAGGGTGCTTTCCACAAACCAGCCTAGATGTCACAATCTCCTACTGAGAGGAGTATATTGTGTTTCCATTTGATCACTGAGGAGACCGAGAGCACCCTCAGCCCACAGCCAGTGAGGGACAGTGTCAGCGATCTGGCCAAGCTCTTTCTATGGTCAGTCTGCCCTGCTGAGAGGTGGGAATCTATCCTTTCCTGGCTAGCCTGTTTCCATCCTTGCATCTTGCTTCTCTGATTCTCTTGTCTGCGTCTAGATTCTCTGGCTCTTGGGTCATCTCAAATGCTATGGTCTTTTGGTGAGTCAGGGTTGTTTTTCTACCTGTTTTCTGGCACAAATGTAGCCACTTGCTGAATCTGCCACTGAGTCCTAGTTGGAAACTGTGACCATCTGCACTTGACTGGGTCCTGATGGAATTGGCTGTCCTGACCTAGAATGAAATCTTTTCTTCATATGGAACTCAAGAGAGCATGCATATTGATAGAAGAGGAACATATGTCCCTGCCAAGTGGCTTGAAACTTATCACACGTAATGCTTTCAGTGTAGTGGTACTTTCATGCCCACTTTGATGCCAAGCTTTTTTTTTTTTTTTACTTTTGATTTTTAAAAATATTTGACATTTAATAATATAAACTAATGTCAAATGTAGTTAAAAATAAAACATGTAACTGTAGTGTTCTAAATGACACTTTAAACCAATATGTTTAAGTAACGTGGATGCTATGAATAACAATCATGTCTAAATAAATTAAATTTCTTACCTCTAATGCACTCAGCAACAATGCTGTTTCTCATAGTAAGAGCCGTTTCTTTCCAGGGAGAGTATACCGTCCTCTAGTTAACTGAGACTTGCAGGTTCTTTAAGTTTTTTTGTTTTTGTCTTAAACATTTTTAAAGCTTTATGATTTTTCAATTTGATCAGGCTTATTCCGCAATTCCCTTTATGCCCCACCCGTCCCATGCATGCAAATTTTTCTTCTGCTCTCATGCCTGCACACATAGTGCACCCTCAGCATGCAGAGCACTGGCCTTAGTGTCTTCCCTTACTTCCATGTTAGAGGATGAATTGTGTCCCTCCAAAAATTATGTTGAAGTCCTAACCCCTCGCACCTCAGAATGGAACCTTGTTTGGAAATAGGTTCTTTATGGAGGTAATCAGGTTAAAATGAGGCTGTTAGGATGGGCCCTCTTTATAATATGACTAATATTCTTATGAAAAGAGTAAATTTGGACACAGAGATAGATATGCACACAGGGTAGACTATGTGAAGAGGCACAAGAAGAATGTCATGTGAAGATGAAGGCAGAGATCAGAGTGATGCGTCTGCAAGCCAAGGATGGCCAAAGGTTGCCAGCAGACCGAAGGAAGTTGGGAGAGAGGCCTGGAATAGATTCTCCCTCACATCTCTCAGAGGGAACCGGCCATGCCAACACCTCGATCTTGGACTTCTCGCCTCCAGAACTGTGAGGCAATATAGTTATGTTCTTTAAGCCACCCAGTTGTTGGTAATTTGTTACAGCAGCCTAGAAAATGAATATACTGCCCCCTACACCATCCGTGTTGTAAATGTGCTCTTCTTCCTATCATCCTGGTCTCAGTCAGTGGCTCTCCCACCTCTCCATTTGCTCAAGCCAGAAACCTGAATTCTCAGCCCTAAGAACCTGACTGGCTTTAAGTTAGGTGTTCAGTAATATTGGCTGTTTAAATAGATGCCCTCAAATATTGCAAGTCTTTTGGCAATTATAGATAATACCCTGAGGATGTGCAGAGTTGGAATTAAAAAGAGATAGAAACCTCAAACATCTTTTATATCCATCCTGTCCCTCTGTACTTCCAGTTTCCTGAGAGAAACTATTGATTTCTTCTTTCAGCCATGGGGCAGACATATATTGAGAGCCACATGTATGTAAATAAGGACTCAGCAGCCTGCCTGCCTTTCTATTCTTCAGAGAAATATTGATTTGAACTTGAGAGAGTTACCTAAAAGTTCTCTTTTCACTAGTTTCTTATTCATTGTGTATGACCTGAACCAGTGTGTTGAGTTATACAATGTGATCTTTGCAAGGAATTTTGCAAGCTGGGCTGAGCTCTTTGGAAGGCTCAGGACAAGGAGGGCAGTTTTGGAGCTGTGTTGATCTCAGCCAGTTATTGAAGTTGTTGCAAATGCTCACCTCCATTTTCCCCATTCAGTGATATTGAAATCACTGGCCTGCAGAAATAAGTCAGGTTTCCAAAGAGATGCTGTGCTCCTTTTCTCTTGATGGTGATTTGAACAAGCCCCTGTGCTCCATCCATCCTTTCAGAGCATTTGGATTACCCTTGGCAACAGGGGAGCAATATAATTGTTGCAGTTTTATTTTATATTGAAGCTACTTCAATGCATTTCCTATACTTGGTCTATGCAAATTATTTCTTCTTCTTCTTCTTCTTTATTTATTTATTTTTTTTTGTCAAAGAAATTATAGTTGTGTGTGGAAGCCCTAAGCAGGGCACAAAGACATCAAAGTCAGCCATAATCATAAAAAGCACATGCAAATCTTTCACATTAATAATGTACAGTTAAGCACAGGCGCTATGGCTCCCTGTCTGAGACAGCAGCAGGTAGCAATTTGTTTAGCTTTGGTAAAAGGGCAAAACATCACCAAGTTCAGATGTTAGTCTTGCACTTGCTCTGTGAATTGGATTCAGGCAAATAATCACCTTTATAATTGGATACTTACATATTTGTCAGGAAGATCTGATCTCTAAAGGACAGTATTAATTTTGTGGACATTGTGTCACTATTTTCTCAGGCTCTAATAAAACTGTTTATCTGAACCGTGAATTTTTGAGTGTCTACCTCCATCCCCTCCACCTTTATTTATTCATCCTGTAAAGATTTACTGAGTGCCAGCGTGTGCTAGGTTTAGGATTGGCACTGGAGCTGGCGATGTATGGTGAACAAGACAAGTGTGGCCCTGCCATGGCCCATCACGAAGCAGTCGTGGTCCGCAGCCCAGCAGCATTGGCATCAGCTGAGAGTTGAGCAGAAACCCGGCAGTGCAGCCCCACTCCAGACCTCCTGAATCAGTTTTAACAAGATCGACCAGGTAATGCCTATCCTTACAGAAGAGCAAATACCCACTCAGTAAGTAGCTACAGTATGGTGTGAAAAACGCTCACTTGTGTGCATTGTGACTGGGCAGAGCAGGTGATGCCTCTGCTGAATGGGAGGGGCTTAGGGAAGGCTTCAGAAGGAAGAGGCTGTTCCAGCTGAAATCAGAAGGATAAAGGAGCAGGAGCCGGGCAGAGATCGGGTGGTTGTGTTAGCTATCAGGTCCTACGTGAGTTTACAGTCTGAGGGAAGTGACTACAGCCTGCTGGAGTAACAGCAGTCTGTGGCTGGAGCTCAGAGCCCAATAGGAAGCCGAGAGAAAGGCAGCTGTGAACTTTTGGAGAGATTCAGGCCCCAAAACAAGAAGTTTGAACTGTCCCAAGAAAGTTACAAGGAGCCATTGAGGCATTTTAATGGGATTAGACTTAAAAACATGATGGATTGCAGCAAAATCACTTTCACTGCAGTTTTGGGGATGAATTCATTCAGGGGAGAGTGGCACACTATCCAGGCAACAGATGAAGGCCTTGGACCAAGATGGAACAGGGGAGGTCAGTGGATGCCTGTGAGACTTGCTTAGGAGGCAGAACTGGAAGGACCTGGGAGGGAAGAATCAAGGGAGCAGCCCCACGGGAGGTGCTGTTTGCTGGAGCACAGCACAAGGTCTTCTGAATCTCACATCCTGTGGACCATTCCACTAGGCATATGCCGTCTGGGTTTGGGGCTTGAAGACAGGGCCATGCCTTGCACATTTTTGCTTTCCTTACAGTACCGAGCACAGGGCCTGGCACTCAGTGCTTTCTGGGGTCCTCTTCTTGAGTCGTGACCCCCTTTTCCCAAGAACTTGACCTTCTTCGGTTGAAGGTAATTCTCAGAGAATTGGCTGGAAAAAGCTGTTTTCTTATTTGTTTGTCTTTAATTTGAATGCTAACTCCTGTTCATGCATGTGGCACTTTACAGTTCAGGCAGCATTTTCATAACCACTGTCTCATTTGCATTCCTCCCATCAGCCCTCTGTGCAGCTTTAGAAAAGGTTGTATGTTCACAGCTCAATGTTAATCAAGGGCTGATTATCTCAGCCTTTCTTTCCACCCTGTGCTGACTTCCAGCCTTTTTACTTTGGAGTTGCAGCTGGAAGCAGGTATGGGGTGGGGTGGGGGGG
>NW_006443124.1:7473930-7493148 GCF_000325575.1 Pteropus alecto
GGTTGGGGGGTGGGGGAAGAAACATTGAGGAGTTGAGAGTTGAGTCAAATCAATTCTTTCCATTTGGGTTAGCCATTCTGGAGGACAGGCTCCCAGGTAACTGGTCCCAGCACAGGAGGAGAACACGGGGAAGCTCAAGCCCCCAGCACTCCTGGCCTTCTCATTCTTTGGGGTCTGTTCTGCTGTGACCTGGGAGAGGAAGCCCAAAATGATTTGGTGCAGAAAAAGGAAAGCTGAGACCTTACTAAAATTTCCTCTTGCCTGTCTAAAGGAAGAAAGGGGCTTTGGGTCGAACAGACCTGAGTTTAGATCTTGGCTCTGCCACTCCCTAGCTCCATGGCCTTGGGCAGCTACTCCAAGTCTGTTTCCTGGTGACAGCCCTTTCACACAGGTGTGTGAGGATCAGGTGCAGCGGAAAAGGATGCTAACAAGCAAGGTGCCCCAGTGTCTGGTGGAGTGTCTACACTAATACTAATATATTTGTGTTCATCCAGCATACCTCCCCACCCATTGCAGATGATGCTTCCATCAGACAAGGGATAGCATCATGCTCTAAGTTGTTTTCATACAGAATATAAGGGTTCTCAACCTTTATGTGCAAAAGAATCATACAGGAGTTTAAACTATAATGTCTGGGCCTCCAGAGAGTCTGGTTGATTCGAAGCGGCGCCCGGTTGATTCTCTAGGGACTGCATTCTGGGAGAGTTTGGAATGGAACCAGAGCCGAAGAGCCAACCTAGCCTGAGTGTTTGCTCAAGTAGATTCTCAGTCCTGACTCTTCAGAGGGAGGTTCTGTGTTTTTACTAAGCCCCAGGCGATTCTCAGGATAGAGCAAGTATGGATAACACTGGGCTGTGAGATCCCAGTAATACTTACCTCTGTGGGAATATTTAGTGCAAGAGGTTCAAGCAGCTGGGGACGTGTTTTAAAGGCAGACAAGTTCAGCCCACAAATGGGAATAGCTCGTCAGGGTGGCAACTCCGACTTCCCTCAAGGGCTGACAACTGGGACTGTGGGTGGGCACAGCCTGGCAAGGTTGCAAACACGAGAAATGAGCTGTGAGTCCTTGTCTGTTAAAATGAGGCTAGAGGATGGGATGACTTTAGTTCTCTTAGCCTTGAAATCACTTGACTCTACGATTCAGCATGAGTTAAATTAGGCAGAGCTGAATATTTGTTAGCAGGGTGCCCCAATGTCTGGTGTTTGCATTCTTTTGAAATGTTGCACTATATTATGTGAATTTATGCAGTTTCTGCATTTAGTCCATGTTGCTACTTAACTGTAGTTGTATTTTTGTGAGAAAAAATAGCATATGTGGTCCATGAGGTTGCCTGAGAACTTCATAGGAAGCATTTGCTACCTACGTTAACAGCACTGCTACCTGGTGGCAGCTTCTGGAATTGCAAGCCCATACCTTTGAGGAAATAGAAAAAATTTATATCAAAACAGGGAAGGGGAAGAGGTCTTTGTTTAAAAAAAAAAGAAAAAGAAAATTCCCACTCTAGATCAGCTGAAACAATCTGTGGGGGTAGGATCCAGAAACTTGCCTTTGTAGTAAATCCTTCATGTAAATCTTATGCCCAGTGTCCTTTGAAAACCTCTAACCTCAAAGCAGGGCTTCTTAACTGTGGCACTGCTGACTCCTTTGGACTGGGAAATTGTTGTGAGGGGCTGTCCTTTGCAGTGTAGGATGTTGAGCAGCATCCCTGGCCTCTACCCACTAAATGTCAGCAGCACCTTCTGCTCTGCATCTGTAACAATCAAAATCGTGCCCAGACATTGCCAGTGCCCCTTGTGTTTGTGTGTGTGTGTCGGGGGGGGGGGGGGGGGGGGTGTAAAATTACTCTTGCTTATATACCACTACTCTGAAGTGTGCCATGAACATTCAGCCCATTTCAATGACAGCACATACCACAGGGTCGCTAAAAGCTAAGATGTCAACTGTCTTTGTAGGAGGTTATTAATGCAAATGTGAAATGACTTCAGACTTGTAGAATAAGCATTCAGCTTTATGACCTATATATGTGTGTATGTATTTATTATTATTTTTATGGTGACATTGGTTAACAAAATCCAATAAGTTTCAGCTGTACACTTTAACAGTAAGGCTTATATATGTTTATGCTGTGTGTTCACCTCTCATAGTTAGATTTCTGTCACCATATATTTGACCTCCTTTACCCTGTCTACCTCCCACCTCCCTCCACCCCCTACCCTCTGGTAACCACTAATCCATGTGTCTCTGTCCTGTTCATTTGTTGGTTTTAGGTTTATATCCCACATATAAGTGATATCATGTGATTTTCAACTTTTTCTGTCTGGCTTATTTCGCTTAGCATGATTATCTCGAGGTCCATCTATGTTGTTGTAAATGGCAATATTTCATCTCTTCTTATGGCTGAGTAATATTCCATTGTATATATGTACCACAGCTTCTTTATCCAGTCATCTATCATAGGACATTTTGGTTGCTTCCCTGTCCTGGCCACTGTGAATAATGCTGCTATGAATGTCAGTGTGCAAATATCTTTTTGGATATGGGTTTTCAAGTCTTTGGAGTAAATACCTAGTAGAGGGATTGCTGGATCATATGGTAGATTAGTTCTTAGTTTTTCGAGGAACCTCCATACTGTTTGTTTTGATTTTTAGTCATAGAGGACGTCGTGAAAGGTGGCTTGGCATTAGCAACTCCCATGGTTGGGCTGGGGCATGTGATCACCCACACAGAGGCCACCCATGTAGCTTCCTCAGGTTCACATGTCAGCTTCACACTGCTGGTGCATGGAAGCCTTGGCGGATTGGGTGGGGAAAGCATGCCTTCTTTTCTCAGAATCTCTTTGAAATAATTAAATTCTATTAGCTTTTCCATTTGTGGGAAAGGGATGTTTACTGTGTGAAATATACTTCTGTACAACAAATGCATATTTGAAAAGTGTGACAGACAAGACTCACTGTGGGCAAGAGAATGCTCTGGGCATCTGTGTAGGTCACCGTCTGATTAAATGAATGTTGCTAATACTGTTCTGTCGAGTAGAGGTGAGTTCTCGATTGTGTACCAAGTCGGTCTCTCCCAGAGGTGAACACCTGGACTTGACACCCCCAGTGAGAGTTAACTGGGGAGGGCACCTCAGTGCTCCAGATAGCACTGAAAGTGGAGCCTTCTGGTCTTCTTATTCTGGGACAGAGGGTCTCCTTTGCAGCCGGTCACTAGGCAACCTGTGATAGGATGAGCACGTGGGTATTGTAGAAGGGATTGACTTCTTGTTCTCTAAATGCAGAGGATTGAGATTGATCCTAAAGAGGATCTGCGTGAGTCTTGATTCCTGTTAGAGGTGGGATTTCATATAATAGGGCTGAGAGCCAGAAGCCTCTGAGGGGGCCGTGATGGGGAGGGGAGGTTGAACAGAGGCAGCTAAACAGGTTGGAAGCCAACATCGTGCTTTCCCTAAGGCTCCCTACTCTTTGGGCCTCGTTTCTTCCACTGTTGACTGGGAGTGTTGAGCTTGGACGTCTCCAAGGCACGTACAACTTCACGTTGGGTGGCTCTGTGCAGGGAAGGGCTGTGGTCTTTGTCTCTCTTCCGTTCTGGGTGAGCCTGGACAAGAGAGTCCTGAGCAGGGAAGGGAGGGAAATACTGTGTAATTTCTGAGTTCGATCGACTCTGCTCTTCTCTCTCAAGTCATCCTGTGCTCCTGAGGGTCTGCAGATAAAGCTGGTCTCTGCCTTGGCATGAACACGGAGGTCTGGCCTGGTCACTGTGTGGCCAGCCCTCCTACCCGCCCCTTGGTGACTGGTGCCCCTGCCGTTTCTTCCCCTGACACCTGTGTGGGTGGGTAAGTTTCATGATATACTCAGACTTGATGGAAAGCCCTTTGGCTCAGAGAGACTCACCTGCCAGCTCTCTAATTCTTGAAAGCCTGCCTCGAGACTGCGGCTCTTTTGATTTAATACTTGGTCCAACATCGAATCATTTATCTAGTAGTAGTCATTACATTTTGGTGTGAATGAAGTTTAGCTCATTTCCTGAGATCACATTTTTCTGAGAGAGAATATAGATACTGCACTTCTCAGAAAGTAAGATAAGAACAAAGAGTAGAACAAAAAAGAACAAGAAGGCCATGTAACTCGGAGACCAGAGCTGATGAAAGAAACTTCTGCTGTCCAGCGTTGCCGAAGGGCAAGGTTCTGACTCCTTCCGTGGCCACAGGGCTTGTCTGTGGATAGCCGAGCACCTTCCATCTCAACCTGCTCTGGTAGTTTGAAATTCTAGCTAGGTTTCTTTATTTTACAAAAATCCATGCAGATCCTCATTCCCTTTCAGGGTGCCCCGCCCCCCGCCCGCCCCCAGTCTCTGTTCTACGACTCTCTCATTCAACACTTCTGCTGCACATTCTTTTATTGGAAATTCACTTTATTTGATCCCGAATGAGTAGGAAGGAGGTCACAAAAGTAGGAAAGTGCCTCTCGAGATGACCAATTATTACCACACTCAGTGGACATGCTGACATTGGCTGGGCCACTAAATGAAAATTTTATTTACATTTTCAGTTATTCACGGTGATTAATTTTTATGCGGTGAGCTGAAAGAAGTGCCCAAGACAAGATATTTCTTAGTGACATAAGGACTAAAACGCCTTTCAGATTCACAATTTTCTTTTCTCCTATCGAAAGAAATTCTTGTTATGAGAGAAATATAGGAGTAAATATAGACACCTCCCAAGGAGGGAGCATACACAGGCGAGGAGGGGACAGAGTGGTCCTGGTTTTTCCAGCCGCAGTGGGTCTACTTCAGTCACTGTCCTCGATGGCAGTGTTGTTGCAATGTACTTTCTGTGGACCTCTGAATAAGAGTTTGCCTGATCACGTACACTTTTGCAAAGCTTCGCTTGCCTCCCTGGTTAGGCAGGCCCTGTGTGCCCACACACTGCAGCCCTGGCTGCCCTTTGGTGAGTCACCAAGGCCATTTGCAAGATCAAGGATAGGAGAAGGTCAGCAGTAAAGAAATTAGTGATCCACTCATTTTCAACTAATTGGCCACAAAAGCTTTTTGTTTTCTTCCCTTGACGCCTTATTAGAAGGAACAAGTTTTTAGACATGTTGCTTCATGAAATGATTTTCTCCTTGGATTTAACACATCATTGTGAACACAGAGTCTTTGCAAACCTGTTTGAGCCACTGGCAGGGGACACGGGGCGCTGGGAAGTGTTATCTCTGCTTCGAGTGGGAGGGTGAGGGCTGTGCATGGCACATTCAAGGCCATAATCTGAGGGTCTACCACAGGGCCTTGCACATGGGCACTCAGTGAAAATTTACGGAGCAAATAAAAGAAGCTTTATTTAAAATTATGAAAGTCTTGTAAAACTCTTACGGTTCACCCGAAAACCAGCGAGTTGGCACATTTTCTTTTTTGCCATGGTTTCTTCAAAGCTGAGACACAACGATCTCATCCCTCAGGCGTAAGCCGTCTTCCTTGGCAGCGTCTTAATTTCCTTTGTATGGTGATACACCTGTTCAATTGGTGGGGCATCTTGACACTTATGAAGAGTTAAGGCTCTGGGAACAGGTTTTGTTTATTCTGAACAGACCTTAAAATACAGCGACATCTATAATGCGCCTGCAAGGCACCTCAAGCACAGACACACACGTTAGAAGATAAGACTTGCTTCTCGCCTCTGAGACCTTGTCTTGTAGAGCATAAAGTTTCTGACAAGTGTGTGCAGAATGTAATGCTTGCAGTTGTCCTCCTCAAAGAGACTGCAGCCTGGATGTTAGAGCAAGTGCACGAGTAGAGACAGTTAAGAGAGCATCACGAGAGAGGTCAGGCATGCTGACCGTCAGAGTCATGGGGTGCCAGAGGGCCACACTTGCAGTCCTGGGGAGTGGGACAGCAGGTACAGACTCTGATTTCAGACCTGGATGCAAGTCCCAAATCCTGCAATTATGAGATTTGGGACCTCGGGTAAGTCACTCAATCTTTCTAGTCTGCACGTAGAACTAAGTTAAGACCTGCTACCCATCTGACTCCTCCTTTAGATCTCACAACAACCTTGCGAGAGGGTGGTATTATTAATGGTATTTTATGTGTGCAGAACCTGAGGCTCAGAGAGGTAAAATGACTTGCTTTAGGTCATAGTTAGGAAGTGGCAGAGTCAGGAATCCAGTGCCAGTTGTGCTAAAGCTGCAGAATGTGGCACTAATCAGCCCCCTACCTTGCCTCTCAGTAAAGGCCTGCTTTAGGGGGAGCTAGGGACAGGGACGAGAAGGGATCATCCAGAGTTCAGATGGCTGTGATGTCCTGAGAATGACACATTGCACCTGTGTGGTGGAGGAGGGCACTTCATCCCAAATACTCCAGAGTTCCTTTTCCTTGTAACAATCTGGGATAAGATCTCTTTCAGCAATGACAGCTGGAGATTGAAAGTCCCTTAACTGCCTACTTTCTCCTGTGTGTGTTTTAACTAAGTGTTGTTTGTCCCCCACTTTGAAGCAGTCAGTAAAGTAGAATTTATGAGGAGCTTCTACACTGTGCTGCAGAGAACATGGCCCTTATAAATGTCATGGTACCTCCCACCTGGAAGGATGGGACAGAGAGGTGGTCAAAAGCTGCTCTGTGCAGGGCCACTTTGCACATCAAACCCAAGCTGGATCTCAGGATAGGCCTCAGGTTTGTGGGTTAGAGAGGGTCACCCTCAGATTAGGGGCACACATCCCAGGGCTTTTGGATTTGCAGTTTGTCAGGCCTGGTCACGTCTTCAGGGCATCTTTTCCACAGTCCAGAGACAGTGTGGGCTCACAGGCTGGAAGGGGTTCCTGGCTCACCAAGCATAATCTCATCTGGCCATCTCTGCTCACTCCTCCTGTCTCTCAGCAACCCCAGACTCCCTTGCTCTATATATCAGCTAGGACTCGCCCAGCGTCATGAGACAACATTCTTATTTCAAATTCATTGAGACAAAAAAGGAACTTTAAGACAAAACCAAGAATCCTAGAGGTAGTTCTGGCTCAAGGTTTAGCTCGTTGCAGGGGCTTAGAGATGTCAGCAGGGCCTGGTTTCCCACTTCCCTCCTCTGAGCTCTGTTTTCCTACATGCATTGGGTCTTTTCTTGGGCACACTCTGTCCTCTTGAGGGCAAGCTGGCTGCAACAGTTCCAGGCTCATAGCCTCTGACATTTACATTTAGTAGAAAATGTCTTCCAACCATCCTGGCAAACATCTCATTGCATTTTATTGGCTCTGATTATATCATGTGTCCATTTATGAACCAGTTACCATGGCCATGAAAATGCAGTACCTTGATTGGCTTAGGTTTGGGTCATATGCTCCATCCTGGAAGTGGGGTGCAGTCTGTCCCAAAGCCAAGAACTAAATGTAGGGGAAAGCTGGTTCTCCAAAGGAATCCAAAGAAGGGGAGATGGATGCTGGTGGCCATGATGTAAAAGCTGTTCACTGCACTTCCTGTTCTGCCAGATCTCTTTGCTTTCCTGGTCACGGGCTATGCTCTGGGGTTATGGATGTTGCTGAAGAAGGATCTGTGTGTGTTCTTCTGACTGTATTCCAAAAGTGGGTATGTAATTGTGCCCTGGCCATGTGCTTACACTGACATGAGAACTTACACTAGTAAAATCAGCAGTAATGATCACAGCTACCATTTGTGATCCTACCATGGGCCAGGCACTGTCAGATACTTTGATGTGCATTCTCTGACTTAATATTTGAAATAACATTCTAAAAGAGCACTATTAGTCGCAATTTTCAAGTTGAGAAACAGACTTTAGGAGATGAATGCCTCGCAAAGTCACATCTTAGTTAATTAGTGGAGAGGCTACAATAATAAGTTATTCTGGTCTAGTGGCCAGTACCCTTGTCACCAACTCACTCACCCCCTCCTGTAGACACACTTATTTGAAAGATAATTGGATATTTATTAATGCTAGCAGGAAAATGTCTTCATGAGGGCCAGAATTCAGTGTGGTTATCAACTGAGGTGTGTGTGTGCACACACGTGTACATTTTGTACATTTATATACATGTGTGTATCGGCAATGTGTTGTAAGAATGGAGAGAATTGAATCCTTGGTCTTAGTGTGAACTGACACTTGCTCTTTGCCTTTAGTTGGATGATGACTGAAGCTAAGGTGGCACTTCTGCTCCTGTAACTTGAACTATTAGGTACCTGTGCTCAGAAACTCAAGGAGGAGGCTGGAGAATCTGAGACCACAGATTCAGTATATTTAGGATTTTTATGGTATGTGTGATACAGAGAGGGAAGATGCTGCAAAGTCTTCTGGGTAAGCAGGAATACTTAGAGGGTTAGAGTGACAGAGTAGGAAGTGTGGAAATGTGTCCTTATCCACAGAAATTTTAGTAATGGTGTGATCTGACCAGCAGGCAAGACTACTTTAAGACTACTGTAGCCTGGTCCTCAAGGCTTTCTTGTAGTTGCAATCTATAGCTCTGCAAATACACTTGGTGTTTCTGCTAAATGGTGCTGTTTCCTGGTCCCTGTACAGACCCTGTACTTTTCTACTTCGGTCTTGGTATATGGAACTTCATAAGCCTGTGCCTGGAATCGATTTTTGCTCAATAAGTATTTAGGCACCCATTAGTTAATTCAGTTGAGCCCCTGCTATGGACCAGATGGTATTCTAGGTGCATGGGATACAGTGCTGACCAAGGTCCTGGTCCCTGCCCTTGGGGAACTCTCATTCTGATCTACTGAGTAAATCAGTCCCTCTGAAGGCTCCACTGGGTCTTCCCAGGCCAGGTGTCCAGGTGTCCCTCTGAAGGCTCCACTGGGCTTCCAGCCTGGACACCTGGCAAGTTCTCTTAGGAACTTGCACTTGAAGCTCTCTTAGCCTTCAGTCTTGGGGAAGAAAGCATTAGCAAAGTCTGTCCCTTTGCTAATGCTTCTGGGCAGAGAGCTGAGGGAAGTACTTTCTATTTTCAGAGTGGAATGTTTTCTGTAGATTCTTTATTCAAGGCTCTATCGGATGCGAGTCATAAAAACTTGGCCTAGGTTAAGCCAAAAGGAGAAATAATTACAAGGCTCAAGGGGTAGTTGGTGCAACCTGAGAGCTGTCCACTAGGACATAGCAAACTATTAGGGACCCAGAGGACACTGTCTCTTACATCTACGTTCTCTGCTTTTCTGTGTTGCTCTGCTCTCTCCTGAGCCTGGCTTTACCTGCTTCACTAGGTGAGTTGGTGGGACGTGACTGGCTGCCTTGCTCTGGAATTTGTAGATCCATGTTTCAAAGGACCAGTGGAGAGGAGTATTGCCAATCCCAGTTGTAATGCCAGGAGAAAGGATACTTGGGTCAGAGGTTCACAGCCTCAGCAGCTGTGGTCTGAGAGGGGTTGAAGGGTTCTGTAGAGGTTCACAGCCTCAGCAGCTGTGGTCTGAGAGGGGTCGAAAAGGTCTGAGAGGGGTTGAAGGGTTCTGTAGTGCAAACCAGGCTGCAGGACTCATCCCTGTGTCAGCCAGAGGGACAGTTCTTGGAAAAATGCTGGTAGGCTGAGGAATCACTGTCAGAGTTTCGTACCGGGAAAGGAAACAGGCTGTTTGTCTCAGCTTAGGACATCTCTTTAAACCAGCAAACTGTAGGAATGGCCTCAGCTAACCCTTGACCTCAATCTTAACACCCGTGGTGGAGAAAGTCCTGTGTTAGCATAGTACAAAGTATTTATTGTTTTAGAAAATTCCGTATCAGCAAAGTACTTAGAGATCCAGTGTCTGATATTAATTCTGAAGGATAGAAAATCATTAATTGGGGCCAGTAAATTTTCTGTTATAGTAGGACCGTGTACTCCAAGAAAATAAAGAGCCCTTCTCATGGGGGAAAAAGGCGTTTGTACAAATATGCAGTATTCTGGGTTGGAGATGGGCACCTCAGGGCTCATGCTTGCTATTGTCATTTCAGCTACTCTCGTACATATTTAATTGAATTGAACACGCTGAAATTTGTTCCAATATATTAACAGGGAACTGGTGAATGCATGTGCAATATATGACTTAATTAACGTTTGCTCTCCCTGTGCTGACCCCCCTGGACCCGCTGAGGAGAGGGGATGTGCTTATTTGAAAAGGGGGACCTTAACTCTTTCAGGCCCCTGAGTTCCAGCATCAACCAGGGAATTCAGAATCTGCTCAATCACTGAGACCAGGATTGCAATCGTCTTAAACATTGCAACTCACTGCACTTATGTACAATGGGCCAATTACTTCACAGATGCATTATTGAATAAATTTCATTTCTTAATTATGAAAGCAGTGCATATTTATGATCGAAATTTGAAACATACAGAAAGTATAAAGAAGAAATTTGAAATCACTCGTAATCTCATTATACATAAGATAATCATCGGAAACATTTTGGTATATCTCTTTCTCTTATTTCCCTTATGCCTGTGTGTGCTACTATTAGGAACATATGATTTGATATCTGGTATTTATTTTACTTATCATGTTTCCCATATCATTAACCACTCAATGAAAGCACTTTTTATTTTTATTGCTATATAATTTAATATCATAACATTAGCCCATTTGAAGTGTACAATTCAATGAATTATAGTAAAATTTTAGAATCGTACAACCATCATCACAATCGTTTGAGAACATTTCCTTCACCCCCGCCCCCCAAATTCTCCAAGTCTCTGCTTCCACCCCAGTCTCTCTGTCTGCACAGTGTGTCTTTCGTGGACAAGCCACGAGAGTGGAGTCACACCTCGTGTGGTCTTTTGCTCTGAGCATCGTGGTGGTAGCCCCATCACCGAGGGGGGTTCCTTTGGGGGCCGCCCTGAAGTGCCAGTGTGGTACCAGTCTTTGGTTTAAATGGGCACTGCAGTCTGAATGGTGTGGGCATCTCTCCCTCCATAGAAAGGCAGGACAGGATAGGACAGGCGTCTGTCTTCAGGGTCGGGTCGGATTCTTGCCTAAGTGCCACGAGGGCAGCGATTACAAATGTTAACATGATTGTGAGGAGAAAATGAGGCGTCTGTGTCAGCATCTCGTTGACCTCAACAGGGGATCTCATCTTAGGGCTGGGGTTATTGCTTTATTCTCAACCAAAGACTGTGTTACAGCTATTGATTTTCACTGGGAAGGTTATCTTTGAAACCCGAAGGGCTAGAAAAGCATTGTCTGCTTTGGAGAGAATGAACAGCAACCGGACAAGAAGCACAGGGACTTGGTTCTGTGACAAAATCCTACCATGTGCCTGGAATTTAAACAGTTTTGCTCTTTCTTTGTACTCAGCTAATTGGAGAGATCGTTTTCTAACCATTTCCTTTCTTACACAGAGCTTAAAGGACTCCTCGAAAAATCCTGTGGAATGTTTATAGCCTGTCTGCTTTCAGACAAGTGGAGATGACTTCGTTTCTTCTGGTTGGAGCCTTCTTCATGCATTTCAAAGAGGGAAGCTTTGGAAAAGTCACCTATCTCATTTATCTCAGCAGAAAAGAGTCATTTGAATTTTCATACACTTTATCATTTTGAGTCCAAGATATGTATTTACATTGTTTTGAGGCAAGTCTATCTCTCATAATCGTGTACTCTTGTGAACACAGTAAATTTTGCATAACTCACAGTGTGAGAGTCACGTAGACACGTGGATGGGGGAGAGAGGGGTGGCCCTCTCAGCAGAGGCCCCTGGAAGAATGGGGCTCTGCTCAGCTCTAATGGGACCTCTTTTAAATTTCACAACCAGGACAGAAACTACCCCCCATGCTTCACTTTAGTAGTGATGCTTTAAATGTGATGTTTATATATCCTCCCACTCCTGGTTTCTTTCTTTCTTTTTCTTTTTTTATTGAATAGTAGAGCCATTGAGATTTTTTTTCCCCCAACAAACAGATGCGTCTGTTGAGAAAATATCACACTTACATTTAGTGTTCACAGAAAACTTTGCATTTATAGATACAACACGCACGTGCCAGCTTTCCCCCAAAAGCGGGTTCTTGGCTTTGACTGAATTGCAGATACTATTTGTTTTCAGGAACTTCGGTCGCCTGGCACACCAGCACGTCCCTGCCGATACCAGTGCTTGAGCACTTGAATTCTGAAGGGTCTCTCACTCTTTTGGCCCACAAATAGGATTTTCTCACTTGTGCCTTGAGAGCCTGTGTGTTTCTTTTGTCAGAGCATGCTCAGGCCAGGCTTACTAGGAAGGCCAGAGCGGTGTCTGTGAAGGGGACTGCAGAGTCCAGTGGCGGGTGGTCACTGCTGTGAAACCACACTGGAGCGGGGGAGACAGGGAAGGGCTCTGCTGGCCCAGGGTCCGCTGGAGGCTTCTGTGGCCCCCTGCCCATCCCCTTCTGCTCTCCCTCGGCTCTCTTCCTCATCCCCCCAGAGCTATTTTCCTCTCTTTCTGGAATATTGCATTTTCCACATCACTCTTTTATCCCAAAGTCCTTTCCCTGTGGAATCTAGACCTGGCTCTTAAACCTGGCATTCAAAGCCCCCCATTGTTGGCTCTAACATGTATTTCCAACTTTTTATTCCCTGTATTCTAGGTTCTCCCAAGTTCCTGTCCTGTAAGCACGGCAGGGTTCTGGCCCTTTTGCCTGGTGGGCTTCCCTTTAGCCCCGGTGAAAAAGGGATTACTTTAAGCTAGTGGGTCAGGGTGAGGCCCAGGGACCTGAGCATTTAACTAGCGCCTCGGTGACCACTGATGCTGGTGGGTGGGGGCCATACTTCAGCTACTCTGACTGCCGATATCTCCAGGTCGGTGCTGCTTTTAGGGCCTGGCCGAGGTCCCGTTTCCCTGGGAATCTTCACCTGCTCTCTCTCACCCTGGTGTTTGTAGCAATCATTGTTTGAGATGTTCGCTGTGCGCTTAGCATATTCTGTCTTGGACCGTGAGTTAAATGTTTGCCATAGTATTTTCACACCAGTTACATGTCTATTAAGAACCACCTTCTACTTGCATGACAATTTACAGTTCGGTTCAGGAACACTGTTGTATGTGTTACTTAGCTCTTACAGAGTAGAGACCTTGCTCTCTGCACAGGTGTTGGCTCCTTCCCACCGTCCACACCACTGCTGGCCTGTGGTGGCTGAGAAGGACCGCTGGGTTGGCTGGCTGGGTGCTGCAGACATAACAGATGGGGCTTATCGCCACAAGCAGTGTTGTTCGTTCGGACATTCAGGGAGTCATTACTGAGTGCCGGTTTTGTGCTCGGCACTCTGACAGTGCACGTGGTGAGTGGAGCAGAATTCAGGAGAGATGAGCCACACTCTCCTGGGGAAAATAACTAATTGTGGTAGCTGCCATGAACGACCAGACAGGGGAAGAAATAGTGAATACCTACTGGGAAAGCCTCTCAGACATGGAGACCTGTAAGCCAGTCTTATGGAGAGAGAGGAGAAGAGTGTTGGAGACTGGAGAGAGAAAGGGGGTGAAGGATTGAGCACCTCTACGGTTGAAGGCGAGAGCCTGGGGCCATGGCCTAGGTGAGGCCAGAGAGGGAGCAGGGGCCAGAGTGAGCCCCTGGGGCTGGCAGGCTGTGCTTGGTTTACATGACAGCAGCTGGAGGAGGATGCTTCCTTTAATGCAGAGGAGTGATGTGATCGGAGGTATGTCGAACTCTAACTTATACAAATATGTTAGTGTCGTATCAGTAAGGAAGATGAAATGGGCGGAGCACGATGGGTGTGAGGCACTTGGCGTGGGGTTTGCGTCTGACTGGGATGAGACCGAGGTAGATTCTGGAGCCAGCTCATCTCTGTGGGGCCGCTGGTCAGGGCCTGCCTGTGGGCAGGGCTGCATGCCGGGAGAATGAGCCCTCCAGTTGCAGAGATTCAGAACACCCTAAGATCAGAAGACATTCTTTGGTTCCCTTTATTCAGCTTCCTCATTTGAGTGATGACAAGAGGGGAAGCAACTCACTGGGACTTACAGCTATAGCCTTGCCTCTCACCTACCTGTTCCTTTTTCTCAGACGGAGGAATAAACAGTCCCTGAGCCTCAGAGGCAGAGTGGTGTGAAGGTGATTGTATATATAGCTAGATGAGCAGACCTCTTTTGAGCCCCTTGGGAATCACAGTGGATGCCCAGGAAGACCAGAGCCTTGCTGTCAGATTAGAACTTCGAGTCCAGGTTCCACCACCACTTGCTGGTTATATGACTTCGGGCAAGTTATTGAACCTCTCTGGCCCTCCCCTATAAAATAATAATACTAATAGCTACCTTGCAGAGGTGTCAGGTGAATTCAGTGGTGTAATGTGCACAGTGCTTATCACAATGCCTGACATAATCGGTGCTCAGTACATGGAATGATGACAGTTACGTGTGGCTGAGTTGTGTCTGGCATGAGACTCCCTTAGTTGAAAGCTATAATTATTAGGGTAAGTGTTAGGCTGGGCAGGTTTCTGCAGAGATTCACAGAACTCTTTTTTGGCAAATTGAGGGAGTTTGGTGGTCCATGAGTGGATGGTGAGCTCTCATAGGCCTCACTTCTGTCTCTGTGTCTCCATGGCCTGTGCCCGGCATGTACTAGTTACTTAACTTATATATATTGAAGTATTGCATAAATGAATATTTTTGCTATCAAGAACTTAAAATAAGCTACATACTCATGTACTAGTCCTGCATTTACATTCATTTTTTTTTATTTCTGCTTCTAGCTTTCCATGTGAATTTTCACAGTGCATCTGAGGTTAGATTTGGAGCAGGTTCATGTCTTGAGGTCTGAGAAAGATGTGGCTTTAATATAAGGAGTGAGTTTGACTGTTTTTATTCTAATCTAACCACAGGGGCAGTGCCGGTTTGCATTTTGGCTGAAGCCAGTGGAAGACGCTGGGAAATGCAGGAGGATTGTAGGTATGCAGCCCTCATACTAGAAATCACCCACATCTGGGAGCTGCAATTACAGTTTCCATCCCTGCAATGCCTGCGATCTCTGATTCAGCCAGCCAAACATACCAAGCCGAGATAGAGGACAGGGAAGTGGCAGGAACATAAATATTATGAATGGGGCCCATAGGTCATCTCTTAGTGCCTGTGCTTTGGGCAGCTCATTGTGATGAAAGAGCTAATTTTCAGGAGCGGCAGCCTGGTGGGAGGCCCTGCAGAGCAGGGGTGAGGTCCCAGCCCTGTTTTCCATGTGACATGCAATAATGGTTGATCTGGCTCCAGCCCAGTGACTGGTTAATCCCCTCTGAGCTTGTTTAAGGGCCAGGGGAGTCTGTCTTATAAACAAGGAGGAGAGACAGGAACTGCAAAGAACGTTCTGACCCAACAATGACTTGTCCTCCTACCTACCAGTTATTCAGACTCTTGTAACCCTGCCATGGACTCAGTAAGATGAGGAGAGCTGTGGGGAAGGCTCTGAGTGAGCCATGGAGAGGGCCTCTCAGACTTGTGCTGTGGGATGGCGTTTGTGCTCAAAGGGATGCGCTGTGTTAGAGAAGCCAACAAAACACCACTGTGCAGGAAGGTGCTGCATGGGCACCAGAGCACGCCACTCTCCCGTGTCCCCCTCCTCTCTTCCTGGACCCCCTACTTCAAATCAGCTCCCATTTATTTTTAAAGAAGCATTTCTTCAGGTCAGACCTTTCTCTAAGGTTTTAAAAACTGGGCTGTTGAATGCTTATGTCTAAACAACTCATTAAAAAGCTGCACTGTCAATGAGAACTTTTGTTGGACTTCTGTGACACTTGCCATCGGTATTAGTTAAGGGTTCTCCAGAGAAACAGGACCAGTAGGACAGAGTTTGCGTGCTTGCGTGCTCGCTCACGTGCGCGTGTGCGCGCATGCGCGCGCGCTCGCGCGCTCTCTCTCTCTCTCAGATACAGGGGAGGAACGTATTGGGCAGTGAAATTATGGAGGCTGAGAAGTCCCAAGATCTGCAGTTGGCCAGCTGGAGACCCAGGATTGCTGATGGTGTGGTTCTAGTCTGAGTCTGAAGGCCTGAGAACCAGTGGTGTAAGTCCCTGTCCAAAAGCTGGCAGGCTTGAGATCCAAGGAGAGCCAATTTTTCAGTTTGAGTACAAAGGCAGAGAAAGCCTAGTGTCTCAGCTCAATTAGTCGGGCAGAAAACATGCCTTCTAACTCAGCCTTTCCTGCTATTCCGATCTTCAACTGATTGGATGAGGCCCACCCACATTAGGGGATCTGCTTTACTCAGATTCAAATGTTAATTTTATCCAGAAACACCCTCACAGACACATCCAGAATAATGTTTGGCCGAATTGCTGGACACCCCATGGTCCAGTCAAGTCGACACATAAATTAACTATCATAGCACCTGAAGATTGGTGTGGGGGAAGCCTGCCAGCTTAGGGGCTATTTATGACTTAACATACCATTTCCAATTCCCAAAAGACTTTCAAGTAGCAAAATAATTTTTTTTTTTAAGTCACATGATATATGGAGGTGATGCAGTTTAGAGGTAGTGATGCAGAAGGCTTGGCTTGGTGTCGCAGCTCAGCTGTGTACTAATTGTGTGATCCTGGCAAGTTTTGTAGCCTCCTAAGCTTTGTTTATCTCAGCTGGAAGTGCACATGATAATAGCACCTGCTCCTTAGCGTTCCTGTGAGGAGTAAATAAAATAACACATGTACTTCGCACTTCGCATTGTGCCATGGCCTGAGTCATGCTGGTTGTCATAGCTGTTCTGCATTAAGGAGAAGGGTAATGACTTGCGTCGGTACTGGTGAAGGGAATATGGTACCTGGGAGGGTGTTAAAAGCTTCCTCTGCAGGTATTCCCTTGTGGCTTGTCTGCTCAGGAACTAGGTTCAGATCTTAGTATCAGATCTATTTTCTCCCCCACAGGCCACATGGATCCTGTTCTCCTGAGATTTTCCTTTTGTTATTTAAATGAGATGAGATTTATTTCTTTGTGGAGGAGATAGGTCATTCTTGGGATGGCCTTGGCCAACTGTCACTGTTCCCAAACCCATCATCTTGCTGTCCTTGACCCCAGAGTGCAGAGGAGAATGGGGGGCTTGGAGGCAAGGTCCCTGATGATAACATGGCCTAGGGATCGAGGTCCTTGACTCAGGGACTCTAGCACATTTGCAGCCAGTGGGGTCAGGTTTACAGATTCTGTAAAATCACAAGGTGGTCCTTCAAGTGGGTTACTGGCGCATATTCACTGGTCAGTTCAGTCACGTTACAGTTGGTTTTCCGGTTACCAGCAAAGAGCAGGTCAGCTGTCGTTTGGACGTTGGGCAGCAGAAAAGGCTGTGATGAGCTGCTGCTGTGTCCACCTTAAATGGCATCGAAGGAGGAGAAGGACAGTGGATGGTTAATTCCAGGGTGCGATCTTCAGAATCTGAGAGGTCTCTGTGGGAACAATACACTTGTGTTCTTTTTTCTCACCAAGACATTTTCCTCCCATTTCTTTAGCTTGAGAATCTGGACTATTTCAGGAGTTATGAAGACCCGGAGAAGGCTGAGGGATGTTGCTTCTCATCAGCTCATGCTGGCAAATCTGTCTGTGTGTGAGAGTGTTTGTGTGGAGGCCAGGACTTGTCTACTATATTTTAGTTCATTTTCTTCACAGAAACCCTGGAAACTATGTTTTTTTTTTATTCTTCACCTTACAGATGAGAAAATTGAGTCACAGACTGGTTATTGGCTCTGCCCAAGGTTACACAGCTTATATGTAAACTTAAGGCTTGTGTTTGAAGAATGTGCTGGCCTATTGGGATAGGAACCCGCAAGGCACTGTGAAAAGAGTTGTGGAAGGCTGGCTATCTTCCTCTGTTTCCTTCCTCTTTTCTAGGAGATTGAGAACAAGTTTCTCACTCAGCGGTGTCTCAGTTTTTCTGATGGCAAAGTGGATATAGTTGTATTGGTTTTTGCCAGTGTCATAGGGATATTTAGGACCACCTTATGTTATATTTAAGACTGATTTTCTTATTTATTCTCATGGTTTGTTAATAAGATTATAAAAATAAACCTATGTTGTTCTTATATTAGAAAATAAAAGGTTATTAAAACTTTTAGTTACATGTTTCGGCTAACATCAGTTTGCATTATTGGGATATACCAAACAACAATAATTGCAGCTGACACTTCGTAAGTACTTACTGTGGGGCAGGTATCATATTAAGTGATTAATGAAATCTGTGAAAGCATCCTAGGTGCTACTGTGGTTCTCAGTTTACAGTTGGGAAGTGGTAGAGCTGGGCCAGGAAATCAATGACTTAGAAGTTTGTGCTCTTAGCCATGGTGCGCTAGCCCTTCCACAACAGAAAGCGTAACACTTGGGCTTTTTGAAAAGTTCCATTTAAGTCAGTGATGAATGCAAATGATTATTTTTTAGAATGTAGGTGAGGTGTATTGAGAGTAAGGCTCTTTTGAACAATATCTCATCCAAAATAATAAGGTTTAATGCAATTTGTAATAAAATGCACCCCATTTGAGGACATCCCAAGAGAAATTACTTGGTTGATTTTTACAATGGGCATAAACACAATGGGATGATAGATGAGATGAATTCAGGTAATCTCTGGATTAAAATTCCGAACAGTCAAAGAGCATCTTCCATCAAAGGCTGAATCTCCTGATAAGCTCCAAATGATATTCCCACCTTATTTGAGAATATGTGTTGGCAGGTTTAACAAGATCTTGGCACATTCTAATTTGAGATTTATTACAAGATGTGTGCATCCTTAATAGGGGCTTAATTATTCATATTCACATCTTTCTGACAGAAACTTACTTGAGCTGTAGAAAAACTCCTGGTGCATTGGGAAATATATGCTTCCTCTGTCGAAAAAATGTAGTGAAAGGAAAATTAAATGCACATGAAAGAAATTACCCATGACAACCACCTCCACTCAGGCAGGAGTAGGTCCCCATGTCCCTTGTATGAGATTGCCAAGAGAGCTCTTCCATGCCCCTGGGCTAGGAAGTGGCCCATCACGGAAGGAGCCCAGGCTCTGGAGTCAGGCTTACCCAAGGTCAGTTCCAGTTATGTCCTAAGGATTGAGTACCCGTGGGCTGATTTCTTAAAGTCTCCATCTCGGTGTCAGCTTTTTTTGCCTCTCTCTAAAGGTTGATGTGAGGCTGAATGGAAACATCAGTAAAGAAAGGAGCATAGTGCATGGTACAGGAAGCACTGAATGGAGGCTGCCTCCTTTTCATTTCCTCTCCTCCCACCATCCTTTCCCTTTTGACTCCATCTAGCCAAAGCTCTTGAAGAAAATAATGAAAATTATTGAAAATTAAGAAAATATGAATCAGTGAGACGCTGGTGCAATGTA
>NW_006443124.1:7493226-7502464 GCF_000325575.1 Pteropus alecto
AGGGAAATAGTCCCAGATGCTGCTGGTAAGTGTGAATTGGCACAGCCCTTTTAGAGGTCAGCTTGTTATCTATCCAAATAAAAGAGCTCAGGGCCTTTGCACTTGCTGTTTCCTGTGTCTGGAGTGCCTTATTCAAATTCGTCTGCATAGGTCGTCTCACTCTCTGTTTCAGCCCTTGGTTTTGATGTGACTTTTTCAGAGAGATCATACCTAGCTATCCCACGTAAACGAACACCACTTGTCACTCTATAGATTATTCACCCTGCTTTGCTTTCACCATAGACTTTAACATTCTCTGACATTGTTACATTTCCATATGTGAGTTTGTGTGTCCATCTTCCCCACAAATGTGAGTTCCAAGAAGGCAGGGTCTTTGATTTGTTTATTGCTGCATACCCAGCACTGAGAGCAGTGCTGTCTGGCATAGAGTGGGTGATTGATAAATGTTGACTAATATAATTACAAGTTACTGCATTGAAGTTCTGTTTGTGCAAACACTCAATAGAGCTGGGCTGTTGGCTCTCAGGAACCACTTAATTTGAGTGCGATTAATTTGAGCAAAGTTGTAGGTCCTCTAAAGAAAGAGTCTGTACATGAGATCTGGCTCCCTTGAGAAGGAGGAGGTGGAGTATTTTGTCTTGGTCTCAAAGAACAAAGGACTCAGGTGCCAGAAAACATATGGCTTGTCTGTGACAGAAAGGTGAAATTTTTCTGGCTTGAGAAGGGGTGTCATGCAGGGGAGGACTTGTGTGTTTTTATATATCAATGACACATATTGAGAGAGAATACCATAACTGACTGGTAAATAGTTTTTTTAATCAAAACATTTTATTTTCATTGTTTTAAATATTGCAGTCATTAATGTTTTTCTTTTTATAGTATTTTAATATTACTTCATAAGGCTAAAGTGTCTTTACCACCTCTTATCCAGTTGCCCCCACCTCACCTCAACCCCGGGATATCAGCACCGTTATCAGTTTGTCATAGGTATTTCTAGACATGCTTTTGTGTGTGTACATGCATATATATCAAATGCAGGGTCTGAGAGTGGATTGGAAAACATTTAGCTTTCTTGAGGATTGCTGGCCTCTCATGCTGCTTTCAGGATTGAGCCACCAAACTTTTCTCTATGGCTGAGTGATGGTGGTGCTTTGCTCTCAGTCTCTAAATTTTGGGATGAGGAAAACTGCTTGTGAAATGGCTTTGTCCAGCTGCTTCTGAGACTTTGAGCTTGGACAAGAAATTGTGTGTGTGCACGTGTGCATACACACAAACATATTGCTAAAAATATATAATGTGAAATTTACCTTTAAAAATTTTTGGTGTACAGTACAGTATTATGTACATGCATTGTTGTACAGTATATCTAGAACGTTTTTATCTTGTATGATTGAAATTCTATACCTGTTGAACAGCAAATTCCATTTCCCCTTCCTCTAACTACCCTAATTCATGCTTCTAAGATTTTAACTACTTTAGATACTTCACAAGTACAATCATATATTTGTCCTTCTGTGAATGGCTTATTTCACTTACATAATGTCTTTAAGGTTTATCCATATTGTAGCGTATGACAGGATTTCCTTATTTTTAGAGGCTGGCTAATATTTTAGTGTGTGTGTGTGTCTTCTTTATCCATTCATTTGTAGATGGACACAGGTTGTTTTCTACCTCCGGGCTACAGGGAATAGTGCTGTAGTGAACATGGGAGTGCAGATATCTCTTTGAGATTCTGATTTCAGTTCTTTTGGATACTCGGAAGTGGGATTGCTTAATTATATGGTAGTTCTATTTTTGTTTTGTTGAGGAAGCTCCATACTGTTTCCCACTGCAGTTGTACCATTTTACATTCTCGCCAACAGTGCACAGGGATTCCAATTTCTCCACAGCTTTGCCAGGACTTATTATTCTGTTTTTTTTTTTTTTGATGATAGCTATCCTAACAAGTACAAGATAATATTTCATTGTTTTTTTGGTGTGTTTTTTGTTTTGTTTTTACATATTAAGGTTTATTAGTACGATGGGATTAAAGTGATGTTTATATTCATTGTGGTTTTGATTTGCATTTTGTTGATAATTTGTGATGTCAAACATCTTTTTATGTGCTTATTGGCAATTTGTACATTTTTAAGGAAATGACTCCAGTTCCTTAGCCCATTTTAAAAACAGGTTGCTTTTTTTTTTCTCTATTGAGTTTTAGGAGTCTCTTACATAATTGGAATATTAACTTCTTATCAGATATGTGGCTTGCAAATATTTTTTTCCATTTTTTGGTTGCTTTTTCACTCTGTTGTCTCCTTTGCTATGCAGAAACTTTTTAGTTTGATATAATCCCACTTGTCTATTTTTGCTTTTCTGTGCTTTTGTTGCTCAAAATGCAATATTCGAGAAATCATTGCCAAGGCCAATATTATGGCAATTGGTTTTTCTCTTATGTTTTATTCTAGAAGTTGTATACTTTAGGACTTAAGTTTGAGTCTTTAATTCATTTTGAGTTGATTTTTATGTATGATATAAGATACAGGTCCGCTTCTATTCTTTTGCATGGGCATATCCAATTTTTCTAGCACTATTTATTGAAGATTATTCTTTATTCATTGTGTAGTCTTAACACCATTGTTGAAGATCATTTGACCATATATGTGGGTTTATTTCTGGGCTCTCATTCTGTTCCATTGATCTATTTTTCCTTATGCCAATACCATGCTGTTTTGATTATTGTAGGTTTGTAATACAATAATCAAACCTATTATTTGATTATTGTTTTGAAGTCAGGGAGTGTGAGGCCTCCAGCTTTGTTCTTTTTCAAGATCGTTTTAGCTCTTAGGGGCCCTATGAGGTTCCATATGAATTTTAGAATTGTTTTCTATATTTCTGAAGAAAATGCCATTGGGATTTAAATAGGGATTGCATTGAATTTGCAGATCACATTGAGTAGTATGGCATTTTAGATATTTTTTCCAATTGATGAATACAGGATGTCTTTCCATTTATTTGTGTCTTCTTTAATTTCTTACAACATGTTTTGTAGTTTTCAGTATACGAATCTTACACCTTTGTTATTTATTCGCAAATATTTTATTCTTTTCTATGCTTCTTAAAATGGGTTTGTTTTCTTAATTTCTTTTTCAGTTTGTTCATTGTTGGCGTATAAAAATGCAACTGATTGTTGTATGTTGATTTTGTATCCTGCTACTTTGCTTAATTAGTTTTTTTTTGTGGACTCTTCAGAGTTTTCTACATATGAGATTATGTCATCTGTGAATAAAGAAATATTTTCTTCTTTCTTTCCAAATTAGATGCCTTTTATTTCTTTTTCTTGCTTAATTCCTCTAGCTTGAACTTCCAGTACTATATTGTATAGAAATGCTGAGAGTGGGCATCCTTGTCTTGTTCATTATCTTAGATGAATAGCTTTCAGTTTTTCATCATTGAGTCTGTAGTTCTGGGCTTTTCACATACGACCTTTCTTATGTTGAGGTAATTTCCTTTTAGTTTGTTGGATGTTTTTATTATGAAAGGGTGTTGAATTTTGTCAGATGTTTTTTCTGCATCATTCAAGATGGTAATGTGCTTTTATCCTTCATTCCATAAGTCACATTGATTGATTTTCAATTGTTGAACTATTCTTAGATTTGAAGGATGAATTCCACTTGGTATATGAACTCTTTCATGTGCCATTAAATTTAGTTGCTAGTATTTTGTCTAGGGTTTTTGTATTTATATTCATGAGGGACGTTGGCCTTTAGTTTTATTTTCTTACAGTGTCTTTGTCTGACTTTGGTATCGGGGTAATGCTGGCCTCATAAAATGAGTTTGAAAGTGTTTCTCTTCAATATTTTGGAAAAGTTTGAGAAGGTTTGTTGTTAATTCTTCTTTAAATGTTTAGAATTCTCTGATGAGCCCCGCTGTTCCTGGGCTTTTTGAGAGAGAGGGGGAGGCTTTTGATTACTGGTTTGATCTCCTTACTCATTACAGGTCTGTTCAGATTTTGTTTCTTTATGATTCAGTCTTGTAGGTTGTGTGTTTCTAGGAATTTGTTCATTTCATCTTAGTTATCCAATTTGTTGGGATATAATTGTTCACAATACTCTTATAATACTTTTTATTTATATAAAATCAGTGGTAATGTCCCCCACTTTCATTTTTGAATTGAGTTTTCTTTTTCTTAGTCTAGCTAAAGGTTTATCAAGTTTGTTGATCTTTTCATAAAAACAAACAAACAAAAAAAAAACAACTCTTGGTTTCACTGATTTTCTTTCAATTGTTTCCCTATTTTGTTTATTTCTGCTCTAATCTATTACTTCCTTCTGCTGACTTTGAGCTTTGTTCTTTTTCTAGCTCCTTGAGGTGTAATGTTAGGTTGTTTGAGCTCATTCTTTTAAAATGTAGGCATTTATTGCTATAAACTTCCCTCGGTGCTGCTTTTGCTGCATCCCATAAGTTTTGGTATATTGGTCTTTTTTTATTGTCTCAAGATTTTTTCTAATTTCCCTTTTGATTTCTTCTTGACTCATTGTTCAAGAGCATGTTGTTTAGTTTTCTCATATTTTCTAATTTTCCATTTTTATTACATTAATTTCTAGTTTAATTCCATTGTTGTTGAAAAGATACTTGATATGATTTGAACTTCTTAAATGTTAAGATGTGTCTTATGACCTAACATGTGATCTATCCTTGAGAATATCCTATGTACTCTTAAGAAGATTTTATGTTCTGTTGATGTTGGGTTGGATATTCTTTACATATCTGTTAGGTCCATTTGGTCTATAGTGTTGTTTAGTTCCTCTATTTCCTTATTCATTTTTGTCCTGGATGTTCTATCCATTATTGAAAGTGGAATATTGAATTGAAATCTCTTACTATTATTGCATTGCTATTTCCCTCTTCAATTCTGTCGATGTTTGCTTCATATATTTGATTGCTCTGATGTTGGATGCATATATATTTATAACTATTATATTTCTTTGGTGAATCAACTCTTTCATCATTATGTAATGCTTTGTCTCTTGTGTTAGCTTTTGACTTTGTCTGTTTTGTCTAAGTATGACCATCTCAGCTTTTCTTTGGTTACCATTTGCATAGAATATCTTTTTCCATCTTTTCACTTTCAGTCTATGTGTGTCCTTATATCTAAAGTGAGTCTCTTTCAGGCAGCATATTGTTGAATTAGATATATCCCATTTCTTCTAAAACAATCCATCAAGAGACTGTCTTTTGATTGGAGAGCTTAATTTGTTTACATTTAAAGTAATTACTCATAGGAAAAGGCTTATTGTTGGCTTTTTAAAAATTGTTTTATGTTTGTATTGTAGTTTTTTTTGTCCCTTTTTTCCTCTCATATATGGTTTTTGTTTTGTTGGTTGTGTGTGTGTGTGTGTGTGTGTGTGTGTTTAGTGACATGATTTGATTCCTTTCTCATTTTCTTTTTTGTATCTTCTATAGGTGTTTTCTTTGTAATTACCATGGGACTTAAAATTAAAACAATCTGTTTTGAGCCAATAACAATTTCAGTCACATACAAAAACTCTATTCTTTTATTCTCCCCATACACTTTGAATTATTAATGTTAAAAATTATATTTAACTTATTCTTTAACTTACTTTTATAGTTATTTTTGCACTTTTGTCTTTTAACTTCTATACCAGAATTAAAAGTGACTTATGTAGCAACATTACAGTATTATAGTATTCTGTATTGTGTGCACTTTTGCTTTTACCAGTGAGCTTTATATTTTTATATGCTCTTGTGTTGCTGTCTAGCATCCTTTCATTTCAATGTGCAGGATTCCCTTTAGCATTTTTTTAAAAGTTAATAACATCTAACATTTATTGAATACTTATAATGCCAGGTACTGTTCTCAGTACAGTAAACATGTTCTTTCATTTAACCCTCATGAGAGAGGTACTTGTATTATTTCTATTTTGCAAACGAGTAAACTGAGGCAAAGAGAGATTAAACAGCTTGTCCAAGGTCACACAGTTGGCATCTGAGCTGGATTCAAATGGAAAGAGTTGACCCCAGAGTGTACACTTTTAAACTACTATGCTCTGTCTCTTCCCACAAGGGTGGTGGGCAGCCATGACAAGTCATGAAGGCAGAAGTCAAATGACTGGGAAATGTTGCCTCAGGATGTTCACTCCAATGGTCAAGCTTTCCATGCATCGCTTTTATCTCCTTTCTAACAACTCCTTCTATGCCCTTTACCAGAGCCTAACTCACATGCCCGGATAACCTGCCCTGCACACACCCGCCCCACATCTCATGTTATTTCCTGGCTTGGAGGATCCTCATCTGCTTTGTTGGCTCCCCAAGCCAAAGTCCTTTTCAGAGCCCATCTTTGTTGCAAAGATGTATTTGACCAAAACCACTTCAGCTGGGATCTTTTACACTAAATTGGCAAAGATTATGTCCTCTAGCATTTCTCGTAATGCAATTTAGTGGTGATAAACTCCCTCAGCTTTTGTTTGTCTGGGAAAGTCTTTATTTCTCCATTTTTTGAAGGACAGTTCTGCCGGATATATTACTGTTGGCTCGCAGTTTTTTCTTTCAGCATTTGAAATATATCATCCCAATGCCTTATGATTTGTAAGGTTCTATGGAATAATCCACTGATAGTTTCATGATTGTTCCCTTGTATATGAGGAGTCACTTTTCTCTTGATGTTTTCAAAATTATTTGACTTTTGACAGTTTGATCATAATGTATCTCGAGGTGGATGTCTTTGGATTTATCTTTGTTGGGAGCTGTTGGATTTCTTGAATTTGGATGTTTATTCCCCAGATTTGGGACGTTTTCAGCCATTATTCTTCAAATAAGCTTCCTGCCCTTTTCTTTCTCTTTCAGGAGTCCTACAATGTGTGTATTGGTTCTTTTTATGGTGTTCCATAAATCCTTTAGGCTTTCTTCTCTGATTTTCATTCTTTTTCTTTTTGCTTCTCTGACTAGATCATTTCAAATGATCTCTCACTGAGTTCTTTGATTCTTTCTTCTGCATGATCAAGTCTGTTATTAAACCCCTCTAGTGCATTTTTCAATTAACTTATTGTTCTTCAGATCCAGAATTTTTATTTGGTTCTTAAAATTTCGTTTGTTGATATTCTCTTTTTGTTCATGCATCATTTTCCTGAGCTTGTTGAGCATCTTCATGATGGTTATATTGAATTCATACACCTGTTTATTGAGGGTTGGTTTCTGGAAATTTAGTTTGTTCCTTTGATTGAGCCATGTTTCTTTGTGTACCTTTTAACTTTGTATCAGGATCTACTCATTTGAAAAGGCAACCATTTATCTCAGTCTTTACAGACTTACATCCTGTAGAGAAAGAACTTCATCAGTCAGCGGGGCTAGAGATTCTGGGAGCCTCTCAAACCTTTTCTGGGATCATGCATGTATTTCCCAAATAGAAAGGTTTGTTGATTTCTTTTTCAGGAGCTTGTTGTCTCTTGATTTCCTCTATTGTCTATCTGCAGCACTTCAGGTCCTCTGGTGCTAACAGAAGCCTCTGAGCTCTCTTGTTCTCTGTGGCCCCCAGGTACTGAAAGTATGCCAGTTTTGTTAGTGCTTTGAGTCATATGAGAGAGAAACCAGTTCCTCAGGCAGCCTTCTGAAAAGTTGGAATATTTGATGCATATTCCACTGTTCTCTTTTTTTCCCCAAGGGAGAAGCCACAGCTGGGCACTTTCTCCCAACAGTGAGTTATGTCAGTTTCTGTTTGCAATATTACAAGTTCTCTGGTGTTGCCACAAGCTGCTGAGCTCTTTTTTGTTCTCTGCAGTTCCCAGGCATCCAAAGTATGCTGTTCCCCATCAGTGCTCTGAGTCAAGTGAGACAGAAACCACTCCCTTGGGCAGAGCACTGATATGTTGTCCATTCTTCTATTTCCCTCCCAAGGGAGATGCCACAAGTTGGGCTTTTCCTCTTCATTGTGGGCAGTGTCATGTTGAGGGGAAGGACTGACATGGTTGAAATGAAATGACTTATTTTATCTGTTTCAGTGCAGCTGTTCTTGGCTTCAAGCTTGCCGGGGTACTGTGACTTTCTAATTGAATTCTGGAGTTCTTATAAAGGCTTTTTGGACTGTATATTGTTAAGTTGGCATATCTGTGGAAAAACGAAGTCTGGGGTTTCCTGTTTTGCCATCTTTCTGATATCACTCAAACAAAAAGTATTGTTTTATGGCATTTCCTAGAATTGTAACCCACTATCACTCTGCTGGTATCATAGCTAGTTTCATAATTGATGCAATCCCAAGAAACCATTTTCTAAGTTTTAAAAAGACTTTCTCTTCAAGGGATGTCAATTCACTTATAATTAGCAATAAACACATTGGGAAAATGTGTTGCATGAAAGAAAGGGCAATGAATGATTTTAATAGGGGTTTCATCCAATGCTAGCCATAGAGCATTGCTTGCAAATCAATTAAAGGTCAAAGGAAAGCTCAATCATTGAACTCTCTCTTTGGGTTTTTCCTTACAGAGAGATTTTCTTCCAAATGCAGTTGCCCTGGGAATCCATAAATTCTCAGTTCTCTTGAGAGAGGCAGCCTAAAATTCAGCTGGGTAGTTTTCATGATGTCTCAAACAGACTCCATAACATTTGTGATATACAGCCTTGGAATCTGTCTGCATGCACTTCTTTTTTTCTGAGGCAGATTGGAGAAACTTGAACTGCCAAAGTGGAGAAAGTGACTTATTTTATATTTTTTACCTTACAGCTGCATTGGTTGGCAAATTTTAGGGGCTAAAATGCGAATTGTATGCCCTGGGTAGAGTAGTGTCCACAGAAACCTCCTATGTGACTGAGCAAGTCTGTAAATGAATGACGTTTTATTTCCTGCAGAGAAGCAGGTGAATTGGTCAGCAAATGCACATTATCGAGTGTCTCTGCCCTTGGCAGCATGTCTTGGGGTTAGGAAAAAAATTTATCTGGGCAAGATGAAGTGTCCAAAATGGGCCTGCTCTGTGTTTTCCCAAACATGTGCTGGTGTTTAGGGTCCTAGCTTTCTCCTTAAGCATCCTACTCGTGCTAGAGGGAAAATTTAATAATAGGCAATGTTTGTTTCATCTTTGAATTCCTTTCTCATCCTGGGGTAGTTTTCTTAGTGACATCCTGAATCTGTTTCTTTTCCCACTTCAGATGCACTTGGCCATCTAAACAATTTTCTGGTTCACTGCTCACCAGAAACCTAATTATAGGGAGAACCACCTTGAGCACTCGTACCTCTTCTCAAGGTACC
>NW_006443124.1:7502482-7571561 GCF_000325575.1 Pteropus alecto
GGGGTTCCCAAGGCGGGGCTGAGAAGACAAACCGCCTCATGACAGGTGGTCCCTCACCACTGCCGCCTGGAAATAGGGGTTCTGCTCAACATTCTGGACAATGGAGCCATGCTTTTTTATTATTTAAAGACAGCTTTTTCTTTCTTCTCAGCTAGTTGACAGCTAGCAATTTAAATGAGCTAGGTTTATGGATGGCCGCAAAAATCCTCCTCACTCACACCTAGTATCTATCCATTAGGTACCATGCAGCACTTTATGGCGGGGGCAGCGAAGGGACAGCTCATCAGACTCACCCCAGTGGAATGTTATGATAGAAAAAGAGAGGAATAGATACCTATTTATGTGGCCTTTGGAAATGCAGTGGGACAGGAAGATTGCTTGTAACATATGCAGTTACATTAAATGACTATTAACCTTCACTGGTTGTGAATGTCTGGTGAATATGTTATGCCTGTTTGTGTTGTGTGGCTTGAAAAATTAATGAGACTTTTAAAATAATCAAATAAAAAGTATTTGTTAGTGTAGGTTCTGGTGAGCTATCAAAACAAACTAGGTACAACTCACAAAAATAAAGTGTCTGCCGAGAGGGAAAAAAATTTAAATTGTGGCGGGGGTGGGGGAATTATATCTGTGAAGATCTTGGAAGCTAGTTTCATCTGATGGAGTAAAAGAAGAGAAAATAAGCCTATTATAACTTGGTTTCATTTGTAGATTGTGGCTTGGTGAATACCTCTTTTGCCATAAGTGCATCACGCTCTGGAGGAAGGAGGCGGCCAGTGCAGGAATGTTTTATTTCTGTGGATGTCAGACTTTTCTCTGACCTGCTACCTTGTAGGTTGGTTTGCCAGACGTGGTGAAGAAGGGACCTTCTGACTGAGCCTTCACTTCCTAAAACAGGACGTTTTGAAGATGTTCTTTTGACAAGGCCAGTTTGACTCTCCTGAAGGTTCAGTCACACCATTATACTTTTTTTCTTTTAACATTCTCACCTGACTTTCATGAAACCACCTTCCATCCATTTTTGAGACTCACCTGTTTTTGATATGCTGAAGCCACAGTCTCCTCAGAATTCCACACTACACCGAAGCAGCAGCAGTTCAGGTTGGGGGTGAACCCTTGGAGCTCCTGAAGGTCAGAGACCGCGAGTTCTCACTGCCTTTATTCTTTGGCCATGAAGTAAGTGGGACAAGGATTTCATTGTAGGGACTAGGAACAAAGGCTGTTTCTGCTTCCCATTTTAACATTCTTACAAAGCCCTTTGAATTTATCTAGCTATAGCGGGAGCTGGGGATGGAGACAAGGGCTATAGATTGGTGATCCGGGAGCCTGTAGGACATCACCACTCACCTCTGCCAACAGAGATGCCCCTTTGCTTCAGCCAAGCAGTACAGTGAAGGAGCAGTCACGTTATGCCCAGAGCCCTCTGAAAAAAAGCGCGCTGCTTGGTCTTCCTGGCTGAGTGACCATTCAAAGTCCTTATCAACTTGGAAAAAAACATAATCCTCAGAAGGACTCAGAGTGTCATCCTCTTACATAACATGACACTGTGGGGGCTCTGGCTCTTTAATGGATCTCCTTGAAAGGCAAGTAGATTTATTCTCCGGTAGGCACACAGCGGGCCAACACTGAGGATAAAAACCATGTTATTCTAATTGTTAAATGAGAAAAATGACGTGTTGTGAGTTAGGCTAATTGATCTGCAGAATTCTGGTTTCCTGCAATTTAAGACTCTGTCCTGGGGATGAATGAAACGTTCAGAGGGCAGAGGAGTGAGAGACGAAAACTGCAGGGGAAAAAAATGTAGTTAGAATAAAGTTTGGCACATATAGTTCTGAATTCCAGGATTTCAAAGCAGCGGCATCTTCTAATGCCCTGGTGGCCATGGCTAGGTTGGTTGTTATGAGCTGTGAGAGCCCTAGTCCAGGTCGTGGGCTTGGGAGTAGGCAGAGAGGGCCGTAAACCTTCCAGGTTCTCCAGCCCTCAGCTCTTCAAGACTGAAGCTTCGCTCTGAGTTTTCTTGATATCGAGGACCAAGAGGGAGGTCTCATGACATAGTTGAAAGAAAGAATCACTCCAGTTGCCCAGGAATGAAAAATGGCAATTCTTTTTTGAGAAGAAGATTGGCTGTAGCTAGCCGAGCCTCCTGGGACTGCAGCCTCACCTCTCAGAGGGTGGTCTGCTTCCTCCAGCAGCTTTAGCCTCACTGGGAGCTTGTAAGAAGTACTGACTCTCAGGCTCTACCCCATCCCTCCTGAATCAGGACCTGCCATTGAGCCAGATCATCCACGATTCAGAGGCACAGTAAAATCTGAGAGGCACAGAGGGACAGGTGTGGTACCTGCATTCTTGCAGCAAATCTTTGTGGGAACAAAGCCTAGCCACCCTGCTAGTGCTGGACACAGTGAAAGGAGACACTGTGCCTGGCTGCAGGGAGCTTACCGTAGAGAAGGCAAGGAGGCAAATAATCATAAAACGAGATAAACTGGTCTCGTAGGTGTATTCAGGAGAATCTCAAGCTGTCAGAGCAGCAGGAGGCCACCTGGTGTGCTCTGGTGGCAAGTGTCCTAGCATGGGAGTCTCCTTTTCCTCCCATGTAAAGCAGAGGGGATCCGAGGTACAGTGCTCAGACTCTCAGCTTTTGTTTCCTAGTATACAAAAATGTGGGGGTTGGCGGAAGCAGTGTCTGCTTCACAGGACTAAGATCATTCCATAAAGTATGCTGACATCTTATTCTGTACCCCAAACTGAACTTGGTGTGGAGTTGAAGACAGGCCATCGCTCATAGCCTCATGGGAATGACAGTTGGTTTGAAGAGGAAATTACGGTCCAGTGGAATATGAATGGGGGGTGGATTGAGGATTAGCATTGAATTCTGTCCAGGGTGAATCTTGGAAGGCTTCCTAATGGAGAAAGATGGATTTTTAGCTGGGACAATGCAAATGTTCATTGACATAGTTCCAGCTCTAGCTTTTCCAGTTCTTTGTCCCTCCCAGATCTGTGTGTGGACATCGATAAACTTCTGTGGTGGAGAGTAGGGGCCCAATGGAGTTGGCAGGGCTAAGTAGACAGATGAGGGTTCTGATTTTAGAGAAGCTGCAGGATTTCACAGTCATCTGGGTTTGGTGCATACAGCAACTTTCCCAGTGTTCCTGAAGACAACTTATTTTTGCTGGGTATTGAGACTCAGCTGGGGCATATGGGTAGACAGATAACTTTAAATGTGCTAACCTCACTAAAGCCAAGCAAAGGTGTGGAACTAGCTGGGGGTGTCCTTTGAGCCTCATTTAATGAGCACCTGCTTGGTGCTGAGCTCAGGAGGAGATGGAGTTGGGGAGTAAAAAGAAAATGGAAAACGTGGTCTATGTGCTCTGAAAATTTTAGGTATGACAGGATCCTATATGTCCTTTTACATAGAGCTGGGCTATAAATCAATAGCCAGAGAGTCTATCTGGCGTTAACAACAGACATGTGACAAAGATTAATACTCCCTACCTTTCATAGAGAACAGCATGTGTATTCCAGGCATTGTGCTGGGTACTTTATCTATGACATTTCTAATTCCTAAAAATCTCCAAAGCAGCTTTTATTATCCCTGTTGTACAGGTTAGGAAAGTGAGCCTCAGAAAAATCATGAGGGGCAGAGCTAGGATTCAAAGACAGGTGTGTCAGAGGACAGTCCTATCTTTTTTTCTACAGTACCATGTGTGAATTTTAAATCAAGCCCAGAGAGGCTGGTGGGGTTGCTTAGTGCCAAGGGGAAAGTGTCAGCAGGGCTGGATTTTGAAGTTCTTTGAATTGTTATCAGAGAAGTTAGGCTCATCCCAAATCGTGTGAGGGAATGATGTTTTCTTGTCCTGTTCACCTCTGATCAGTGACTTGACTGGGTGCTTGTTAAGTGAAACAAATCAAGCAGAGGAGATGAAGTGGGGACTGCTTGTCGGCAGAGGCTGTGGTGAGCAGGGGGCCCCTACGAACCTCCTCATAGCAGGCTGTGGAGGGGCTCAGGAGAAAAGCAGAAATAGGATCAAAAGGATCAAGTCCCAGGGCAGGGAAGCCTGTGGGGTAGGGCTCAGAGCCTGAAGCCAGACTGAAGTGAAGTGATCAGGAGATGAGGCACTCCCTTCTGAGAGAGAGGCTGGATGTCTACAGGTGAGCTGGGGCAGGATCCATGTCTCCCTGTGGGAGCCTCTGACAGTTCTATTGCTGCATCTTCTATGGGAAACATTTGCAAAGGGGCTCTTCATTTCCCCTAGGATGTGGAGTCGCTGAGTCCTGCAGTAAATGACTGGAACTGGCCAGGAAAACTGTTCCTTTTCCTGTCCCTCGTGACTACAGCCCCTCGCTCCAAGGAGCTCTGGGAGAACTGCAGGGAGCAGTCTGTAGGGCAGGTGGGGTCCTGGACAGGTGGTGGGCAATAGCTTGGGTAGACTCGAACGATCCCTTTCCAGAGCATCAGTGTTTGTGCAATGTGGCAGTGTGTTCTGGGAGTTTAGAGGAACAGGGTCAGGTTTATTTTAAGGGGATAGAAGGGAGACTGGAGCCTGTGATTCTCTTTCTGTGGTCATTGGACTCCAGGTGCTCAGCCTGCTCTCTGATCATTTCTAGAGACTACCTCTTGCAGCAGGTGAGGCACCAGATTCAGCAGCAAGATGTCACGCTGAGCTTTGCTCTTTCTCTCTTCTGTTTGATTCTCTTGTCAAAGCCTGCCTCTGGTCTGGCCATACCTCATCCCTGCTTCAGATGACATGACTGTAGTCTCCTACCAAAGGGCTAATTGAATTGACTAGTTTAGCAGGGACTAGTTTATGTGTTACCTCTTCAGTTATCCAAAGGCATAATGCCTTATACTTATTAAAACACACACGTTTCCACTGGGATCTAAGGAGAGACTCTTAACTGTGGAATTTCAGGAACTGTGGAAAGTAGATGGCAGGAGCACATTTTGGTCCAGGATACATAGGCTCTGCCTTCAGTTACTCCCATGTAGGTAGAACTATGTTCCTTTTATGTCAGACTTTGCCCTTAATCTAAGAGGCTTCAAGGGGAGGACAGTAACTCAGGGTTCTCTAGATTGGAATTTACATCTATCTGACAGTAGAAAACAGGTATGGTCCAGGTTCATTGTTGTCATTTGGTAGCCTTGCCCTTCAGACCCTCCCATTAAGTGAGTGTTTCTCCAGCAGTATTTGCTCCTCAAAGAAGGCCTCCAACTACAGATGAATATCCTGTTAGTGGAATATTTATCAGGTGGGGATGGGAAAGAGAAGGTCGATTTGGGAGCAAAGAAAGCATTTCTCAGATCCTCATGACTTTGAGGGCTCCTTTGCTACTTCCTGTGCCCCTTCTCTGGCTGCCAGAAGCGTGGGCCATGTTGCTTCTGAAAGAGCACAGATTCCCAACCCAAACCATCAAGGCCTGGTGGGTATGGGCTCCTGTGCTGGCACTTCTTGGTATAGTCTATTTTGTAACATAGTTTCTGTATTTAGATTAAGGAGAAGAAAACAACGACAAAAAGTCTTGTTCCTTCTTCTCACTGGTGTGGTGAGAAAAGGCCTCAAATATTTATAGAGTGGTTTTCCTGAGAGTTTCAATGATATTCTGGTTTATTCTCAAACCTTCTTGTAGAAGGCGCTGATTGGCTGAGGAATGATGCTCTCATTTGAGTGTCACAAGGATGAAACTGTGTGGACATGTGACCCTCTGAGTTCAGGAGCCAAATCAGAGCAGAGCCAGGGCCGGAACCTGGTCTTTGGGACCTGGCCACCTCACAACTCTGACGGGATGCTGCCCAGAGCCAAGTGTTGTGAACTCTTTCAGTGCAGTTCTGCTGCTATAGAAATTAAAGGGAGTCGAGTTTGAATATTGAACCATATCCTAGGGCAGGGGACCCCAGCCTCCAGGCTTTGGACCTGTACTGGTCCATGGCCTGTTAGGAACTGGGCTACACAATAGGAGGTGAGTGGCGGGTGAGCCAGTGAAGCTTCATCTGTATTTGCAGCTGCTCACCAGCACTAGTATCACCACCCGAGCTCCACCTCAGATCATCAGGCATTAGATTCTCATAGGAGCACAGGTCTCTGGTGCCAAAAAGGTTGGGGACTGCTGTCATAGGGGGTTTCCAGGCATTTTTGGAAATGAGATGTGTCTACGATCCCTTTGAAAAAGAAGTACCCAAAAGAATTGGGATGTTAATGCAGGTACATGTCAGGCAGTGAAAGGGGCTCCACATTTTCGAATAGCCAAGCACCTGATTTTTCTGGTTTGGGTATTGAAGTGGAAGGCTAACTTTTGTCATACAGTAACACGTAATTAATTCAGATGAGCTAAGTAAATTAGGGCACAGGCGTACACTGAGATACTAGGCAGCCACTAAAATGATGGTGTAGAATATTTAATGACATGGGGAAAAGTTCATGCTTTATTAAGTGTGAAAAGCAGGTTACAAAAGAGTGGGTGCAGAATTATCCTATTTTCTTGTAATTGAAAAAGTACAGAAAAAGACTGACAGGGCAGATATCAAAATGTTAACGGTGGTTCTTCCTGGATTTCAATTTGCAGATAATTGCTAATTTTTCTTTTTTTGTATTTATTTTTAGTATATATGTGATATTTCTCAAATAATAGGGGGAAAAGGCAATGAAAGTGTGTGTGTGAGCACATGTGTGTGAGTGTGTGTGTGTGTGTGTGTGTGTGAGCACGTGTGTGAGTATGTGTGTGTGTGTATGTGTGTGTGTGTAAAGATTAGATGAGAAAAAGAGGAAAGGAGTAGATACCCTGAACTTATTTAAAAGTATGTTTGATAAAATTCAGATTTAGCAGAGTGAGAATAACCTTATCTGTTCTATAGGAGAGTTGTAATTACCAAATGAGAATATCCTTTGTAAAAAAATCTAAGGAATCAGCATTTTTTAATACTCTCCAGGTTGTTTTAATATATAGCCAGTCTTGAAAACCAACTGTTAGCATAGGGCTCAGGAATAGACATCGGTTTGGAGTCACCCTCCTGCTTTCTTCCCCACCCCCAGAAAAAGAACCTAGGATGGTGCTTAGCACACATTAAGTGCTTCAAAAATGGTCAGCCATCTTTTTCTGAAGTCAGTACTTTATTTCTGGTTACCATAGAATCATGACATTCTGAAGGAAATGGGAAAAATAACTTTGATGTTGTCCCTTTTGGATTGCTGTGTTTGTTAAACCAACACCAGAGGTTCTATCTTGTGGCCTGAGAGATTAGTACCCACTTTGAAACAGGTGCTTTTTAAGATGAAAACAACAAAGATTTTTAGACTCGTCTGTAGGTTTGATCGTGAATGAGAGGAGGGTTCCCTGAGGCCCATCCACCTGGGAGAAGTGCCTGAGTTTGAGAATGGAACGATCCTTCTGTTACCAACTATTAGCGCCAAATTGATTTTAACGTTGTGTCTTACCTGCACCTGGGGGAGGCAGCTTTTTCTCATGTTCGGTGTCATAGCCTCTCACTTCTTGGGTTGCTTGTGCAGTATTTCATGGACATTACTCAGTAGAAAATAGCCAGTAAATGTTCACTAAATTATTAATTCATTAAGGAATCCATTAAACTCTTGGTGCTTTGCAATGATTAATGATGGGGGCCCATCCTCCATCTGAACTGTCACACTCAGGCACAGACTCCCACTGCTGTGGAGTGAAGCAGGGCAGGGATGGGGGAAATGCTGAATAATGGTTGGATGACACAGCTATAGATTTTTTCTGCAAATTCTCCTTTCGTCACAAAGAAAGCTCTGTGAAGGCCAGCTCATCAAATATATGTTACTGTTTTGATGATTAATGATTCTGGCATGTTCATCTACCTTATTTTCTTCAAAACAATTACTTCAACTGTAATCTCCTCTGGGGAATTGCTTCTTCTGGTTAATAAATCAGTAGACAATATGAAATTCTTAAATGAAGAGGACACTAGTATGGTTCCACCTGGGTGCCGTTGTGCTGTGGTGTTTGTAATTGCAGTGAGGTTTGCTTGCTTTTTTCCTGAGCTGAGAAAAAGGCTTGGTGTCGTCCATTTAAATGGGAGGGTTGGAAGTTAATATTTGTAGAGCCCTCCCATGCCAGGAGCTGTGTTAAGTACTTTATGTACATTTTCTCATTTAACCCTTTTAAGAAAGGTAATATCATCCCTATTGTACAGAATTGGCTTCAAGATGTTTAGTAACTTACCCGAGGCACACAGCTAGTGAGTGGTGTAACCTGGATTGAAAACCCAGGACCCTGGCTCAAAAGTCTATGCTCTTTCTAGGCTTTTGTGCCTCTGGGGTTATTATGCAAAAAGGCAGGAATTTTCATGTGAGGGTTCCTTGATAACTAGATTAGTGATATCTCTGTGTAAAAAGGGACAGTGACAAACAACTGTTTACAGAATGCTTTCAATGCGTGAGCCCCTTTGGTGAAGGCTGAACTGACAAGTGATGGGTTGGCTCTACTGTCTGAGTCCCTACTACTTGGCAAGCATAATACCAGATACTTTGCCTGAGTTTTCTTATTTAATCTTTGTGATAACCCTGTGTTAAATGCCTATGTGATAAGTATCAGTACCTTTAATTCACAGTTTGGCAAAGAAAAGTAACCTGCTTGAGTACATAGATTTTGAGTGGCAGAACCAGGATCTGAACTCATGTTTGAGCTGCCTATAAACAAATAATTGCTGTCGGTGGGAATCATGCCATAACATGCTTACTCCATGGTAGAGGATCAGTGCATTTAGCAGACACTTATGTTGTGCTTTCTACTTGTACCAAGAAGGGAAAGGAGCAGGCACACCTAGGGAAAATAGCAATTGGCTGAGAAGGGTAGGAAGGCTTCTGGAGGAGGATATATTTGATTTGGTTCCTAGCTGGAGGGAGGTGGTGGAGAAGTGGTTGATGAAAATCTAGTCCTCCTGGGGCAACCAGAAGGGGCCCACAGAGGGGTAACATGCTCCCCGTCGCCCTGGGCAGGCGTTCTGGTGGCTCTCTGCCATCCTTCTTTCTAATTGCCCACACTGTCTTCCTGTGGGCTCCCTGCTTCTCCCTCTCCTCTTGCCAGGAACAAAGTTGGAAAGCCTTTACCATTAAGAGTCTCAGAGTTATGCAGAGGAGAGAGCTGGATGCCAATGGAATAGTTGATCCTTTATTTCTTCCTGAAGATCGATCTTCTTTTAGATGACATTTTTCCTTAAAATGGAATTGACATTTTTTGTTGTTCTGGTATAAAAGTAATTCATACTTATTACAAAAGAATCAAACTCTTAAGAAAAGCACAAAAAAGTAAACAAACAACTATAATCTCACCACTTGGAGATAACCAGTTAAAATTTCATTTGTTTCTACAGTCATTTTATTTTAGTGTATATGTGAACACACCTCTCACTGTCTGTTTTTGAATATAATACTGTTTCACAGTCTGCTTATTCTCTTAACCATAGCCCTTGGTCATCTTTCTATGTCAATATATTGAGATATACACCGTTGTTTCTAATGGCTACTGAGTGCTTCGTTGAATGGTTGTACAACAGTTTTTCTTTAGATGGTATATTGGTCAGGGTTCAGCTAGGAAAATGGAAACCGCTTTAGGTATTTTCAGTGTAGATAATTTAATAGAGAGTTAGTTACACAGGAGATGGAGGAGGTGAGAAGAGCAGGACATTGTTCTTCTCTTGGGCCGGGGGCACGTGGGAGGAGGTGGCGGGACCACAGGTCAGGGGCCAGGACCATGGCGAGGGCTGCCTATAGGGATGAATGTCTACAGGAGCTTGGTCATGCAGGAGACACAGTTACTGTTGGGGTGCTACTGGTAACAGAGAAAGGGATAAACACCCTGGACTCCCCCTGTTCTCTGCCCTGTACCTCCCCTTGGACAAAATGGACTTGCTGCAGCCAGAGGGCAAAAGAGTTGAGATGTGTCTTTTCGTCTGACACAGAGCAGAGGAAGAGCAAAGAATTGTTCTGAGAGCAAACAGGCAAATGACTAGCATGAAGGAACTGGACAACTTAGTCCAAAGGTTTTTTTGTATGCCTGAAAAACTTAGTAGTGCTATCTTTGTAGCACTCTTGTATGCCCAGCATGGGGGAGAGTCCAGTTGGAAATGCGAAGAACTACAGACCATTATCCCAGCTCTGTTGTAAAGCTCAGCAGGGTGAGAATAACAGTGCTAACAGCTGTTTTTTGTTGAGCATTTACTAACCACGAGACACCATTATGTATTATCATTTTAATCATCATGGCTCATAGAACTGCATTCTATTTCTTAACACATCTCATTCTGTCATTATATAAATGTATACCTTGTTTAGTGCAGGACGTGTTCCTGGAGACAAACGTACTCATTGAATCAGCACTTTGCAAGGTCATGGTTCCAGGCCCCTGCAGCTCTGTGTTCTAGTCTTCAGATGTTGCAGTCACCCTTCGGTGCAGTCTCATGAGATTGTGCCCAGTGTCTAGCTACGTTTACTCTGCTCACCATTCCTGACAGTTGTGGGCTAGTCCATCCAGGCTGCCCCGGATTTTATGATGCCCTCCCTAGTCACCAGAGTGGTCACCAGTCTTGAAGGGTTCCCTCATCTTTGCTCCTTGTGTTCTGGAAGTTTTCGTCTGTAAAACTTGCATTTTATCATCAAGTGCCAGATTTTTTTTTGTTACACACCTTTTGCTAACCATTATGGGTATAACCCTTGGTGAGTAAAAACTGTTGACCAGAGCACAAACTCCATGGTGGAAAGAGAGGCCACAGCAGAGTAAACACACTGTGGAGCAGAATCAATTCAGTATTGTGTGGCAGGACACTCGCTGGCTGGGGCTTCGGCTGTCCAGAGTTGTTTTCCCTGGCTGGGAGCAGAGGTAGCTGCTAGAGGAAAATAGATACATATTAAAACTGTATTGCTGCAGCTTGTGTGACTGTATGTTTTCGGTTGTTAGGAAAGGATTTCGGAGGAAGTGGTTAAGTGGATGGACATCCATTAACGAAGGCCTGCTCCGTGCCCGGCTGTATGCCTCATAACAAGGACCAGGTCTTTATGTTTTTTGATCATGATTGTATCTCTAGCTTCCTGCACAGTACTTGAGAAAACAACAAATATTTACTTGGGAGTGAATACACAAACTGCCATATAAACTATCCCCATTTTACAGCCAAGAAAATCGAGGCTTCAAGAGGCGAGATAACCACCAGGTACTAGAGTTGGATAACGATGGGTCCTGCCTGAGACTTTTGTGTGCACAGTGTATTCTAAGACTACTCAATTTTCCAGAGAGAGTCAACTAAGGAATACATAGCGGTGCAAGCATGGGTGGAGCCAGGTTTTGTGGGGCCTGGCGCTTATACAATGTAAGACCTCTCTTTATGAAAAAGGACATAAAATTATATACACAAACTTAGGAGTAAAATTATTCAGGCTGAGAAAATAAATCATCATAAAATTAAAAATTTTAAAAAGCTGACACATATGACAAACATGACCCAGTCCAGAAAAGATTTATATTGCAAATTAATTCTCTGACACACCTCTATTTTATGCTCTTTGGTTGTCTTTTTATATGACATTAATTTTGTAATATTTTCTACAAAGAGATTAGAAAGATAATTCAGTTTTCCCTCTAGCATGGCTGATGAAATTTGTTTTTTATTTTTGATGACTGGAAGAACAAAGCACTGACTTCTCACACAGATGTATTTTACTCACCATTTATGATGTTGTACCCCTCAAGCACAGGGATTCTAATTAATTCTAGGTCATGTGACTCCCACCAAGAAATAAAAGAATGAAGTATACACATTTATAATTGTGTATGCTGCATTCTCAAAGATGCTCCCTTTGAGAGAGAACTTCCTTTTCGAACAGGCATTAACAAGCATCATTTTGCACGTCCGATGACTGGGGGACCGTTCCATGGCCTAGAGTCTGTCTCTGTGTGTTTCAGATCTTGTTCCTTCTCCACCCACATGCTTCCGGTGCTGGGCACTGTAGAGCATGTTTCTGGCCCTGACATGACATGACTTCTTGCCTTCTTCTTATGTGTTACCATAAATGGGAACATTCCTGAAAGTTATCCCCATGCCACGATGGATGGCAATAATTTTCCCTGTACATAGAAGTGCCCCAAATGGCATAATTCATCCAAGTGAGTTCTTTCTGAATATAGCTCCACTGATTCCTCTTAGTTGGATTCTAGTGCTCATTGGAACAAAGTAGAGTATGACAGAGGGGGTCATGGCATGGAAGGAGGCAGAGGTCTTAACTGATTGTGGTTAAAAGATCTAACTTTTACACATTTTAATCAAATGAATATTCACATGAACACATTACAGGGCCTGTTCACGTTCGAGGAGGGTCCCTGAGGCTTATTACCTTCATAGCACACCTGCCTCGAGCCCAGGGGAACGCTGGGTCCCTTGGGCTGCCTTGGCTGAAGTTTTCATTGGATTTGTGCTGGGTGTGAAGGTGGTAGGACTGGGAGCACCCTGAAGGGAGGAGCCCTGTTTTTATAGTGCAGGTCATAATTAAGCAGTCAGTGAGTAGCACAGCCAATGAGCTAGAATAGAGTAGGTGATGGGAGTGGCCATCTTGACATTTGTTGAGCACTTTCTGTGGCCTGGTACTGTGCCATGAGCTTCTCCAGCCCTGTTTCAGTGAATCTCCCTGTTATGTGTCAAATTTTTGGTCCCAGAAAGATCTGTTGACGTTCTAACTCCTGGTACCTATGAATGTTCCTGTCCCCCAGTTCTGCACAGCTAGGCTTGTGTCTCACTGGTTACACTTAAAACTGCTGAACTGGGCAAAGCAAGTGCCTTCCCTTTGAGGGCCTTCTCGAAGGCTGTGGAGACCAGAGTGTTGGGAAGCTGGAGAGGAAAGGCGACTGCCGCAGGTCTTGTGTGCGGCTGTTAACAAGGGTTTACGGCAAACCTGCTGTGTGCCAGGGTCTCTACAAGGTGCAGAGATGAACAGAACATGATTCCTTACCTACCTTCAGTGCTAAGTGTGGATTCAAACATATGAACATCAAGATATAGCTTCTCATCGATAAAAAGACTTAAATAATTTTTTTTTAATTATCAATGATGTTGTCTTTCCCATTTTCAATAAGTAAAGGCTTTTAATGTGTAAATTTTATTTTCTGTGCTCTTGTTTGAAATTCCTGTTTCATGATTCAGTAACAGTATTTTCAACCACTTTTATTTATCGAGCGTCTATCTTATACCAGCCCTATATCTATTCAAGACTCTGAAAATAGAGTGGTGAAAATGAGTGGAATAATCCTAGCCTTGTAATTCTCCTGTTCTATGCACTGGGCAGGTGACAGAGTGGGAAACAGATGCACTATTGTCGCTTAACCTTGAATCATGAACTCCTAATGGATGTGAGAGTTCATGGACACTTTAGAAGGTATACCAAACCCTTGAAATGATTTGTGGTCTGTGTATGGGTGTAGATATGTCTTTTTATTCTTGGGAGAGACTATGTAGTTTAATTAGATTTTTAATGGGATCTAAAACAGATTTAAAGGAATCTCAAGGTTAACTCATTTTGTAAAGTGAATCTTCTACAGTATGCATGCCCTCACAATTTATCTATTCAGAACTATTTAAAAATCTAACTTGATTTTTCCCTTTGCTTTACATTCTGATTTTAAAAAGTCTCATTTCCATGAAGTAGGGCTAGCCTGAATTTCTGTTAGTCTGTTTATAGATCCTGTGGTAATATCCAGTAGTAAGTTCAGGGCATTTATAAGGTGTCTCTTCAAGAGCTGATTCAATTTTTTAATGGTTGGAAGCACATTGTTTTAGAAACATGACCCTCAGTATTGTGGGCCCCCTAGAGTAGGCTTATGGATGTCAGTCACCTTACTTACAGCCTTTGCCATCCTCCCAGCATTTAAATTATTTGCCTATGACTCTGAAACACTACTGTTTCGAGAAAATTTGTGAATCTAGACTTGTCGAAATACAGGCCTGAAATCAGACTGGTTTCCTTTATTTTCTGGTTATCTCTTCTTATGTACAGGAGATTGTGTAAGGCACAGAATCATCTTTCCAACATAAGTTTAGTAAACTGTGTGATTCTTCTTTCTTCTGTGCCCTGAGTAGTCCTTGCCGAAAACAAGAACACACTTAGAACAATAATGACGAAATACTGAGTATTCTTGCTGATAGAATTCCTAACAGTTTTCATCAGACTTCATACCTAAGAAAAAGGAAGTGAGGAGATACTGCTTTAGTATTTACTATTGTTCCAGAATAGATCAGGGGGAGCCAGTAGTGGAGGTGGAAAGGAGGTTCATGTGGGGCTATTCCTGCTCCTGAAGGCGCCTACAACCAGTGTTGGCAGAGAATGTTACTATGTATAGTCCTGCCCCACATAGTCCCCCTGTGGCTGTCCCAGATGTACATATTAGGATTGTCATGGATGCCTCTTAGTTGATAAATTGCTTTGAGTGACAATAATCACTGATGGCTCGGGGACAGCCATGGGCAGATTTAGGGGGTCTGTTCTTTGATCAGGTATATAACAGCAGATCCTGAGAGTGTGAGTAGAGAAGAGTCATCTCTCTTTGTTGGGGAGGGAGGTGAATTTCCTTGTGCATGCTCTGGACATCCCAGGTGGGGGTTCCAAGGCGGTAAGAGAATCCAAAGGAGGCATGGATAAGAGAATGAGGGGTTAGTTAAGGGACTGGAAGTTTCTTAAAGATATGTCCCTTTCTTTCCTGTTTGACTGAAGATGAGGCTTATCTTTTTCCAAGACCTCATAGTCTTAGACTAGACTCCTAAAGAAGTCACTTTTCTCTAAGGAACAAATCCATTGGCTTAGGTGCGCCAGAAGAAACTAGAAGGGAATTGACCCTTGAAAGCAGGTAACTGCTCCTAGTAAAATTTGTGTTTATATGGCTTTTTGCTTAAGGACACTCTCTAGTACTGAAGCATGGGGGTGGTTAGAAGTCAATAAAAAAGAACTGTGCTATTAGTGAGTTAGGAGTTGGAGGACAGAGTTCAGAGCTGCCAGAACAACTGGAAAGTGAGGGAGGAAATTTCAGAGAGGAGGGCAACCACATAAGGAGGAACATGAAAAGCATTGTTAACGTTGCCCAAATCATGACTGACATCTGAGCTCACATGAACGGGGGAGACTCCAACGTTGCCAGCAGAGAGCAACAGCTGAACAGTGGAAGGAACTGAGAAATTTTAGCTGATACCCTTGGCAGGGGAAACTGAGTTTGGAGTTTGAGTCTAGCATAGACAGTTTGATAAAACATATTCATATTTTCAAAAAAAAAAGATAAAAGAATCCAGATCCTCTTAATGTATCCTACATAGTATTCATTACACAATAAAAATTACTAGAAGAAACAAGAATGTATATATAAACTATAGCTAAGAGACAAAGCAGTTAAACAAACTGACCTTGAGATGAGCTAGATGTTGGAATTAGGAGATAAATACTTTAAAGCAATCATTATAAATATCTTTAAAGATTTAAAAGACAAGGCAGTCTAAATGAATAAACAGATTAAGGAATCTAAGCAGAGAAATGAGAACTATTTAAAAAGTGAAAATCCCAGTGTTGAAATGTATAGTACCCGAAATTAAAAGTTTATCAGATGTGCTTAACAGCAGGTTGGAAATGGTAGAAGAAAGAGCCACTGAACCTGAGGTTAGACCAATTTAAAAAATATCCAATTTGAAAAACAGAAAAAAGATAGAAAAAAATTAGCAGCATCAGAGACCAGTGGGACAATATAAAGTTGTATAATACATGTGTAATTGGAATCTCAAAAGACAGAGGAAAGAAAGTGGCAGGAAAAATATTTGTGAAATAATGTTCCTAAAATTGGTGGAAAAAAATCAACTTATAAATACAGCACGGTCAGCAAACCCAAAGCAAGATAAATATACAGAAATCTGCCCTTAGGCAAATTATAGTCAAATTGTTAAAAACCAAAGAAAGAGAAATATTGAAAGCAGCCAGAGGGGGGAAAATGACGTATTACATACGCTGAGAATAATGGTACTAAAAAACTGACTCCTTACTAGAAATAATGGACACCTGATGACAATGGAACAATATTTAAAGTACTAAACGGACACTAAAAATAAATCTGTCAGTTCTTAAATCTGTATCCAACAAAAATGTCCATCAAACATGAAAGTAAAATATTTTAGTGAAGTAAAAACAGAAACTGTCACCAGCATAACTGTACCACAAAATGTGCTAGAGGAGATTCTTCAAGTTGAAGGGAAGTGACACCAGATGACAACACAGATCTATAGGAATGAATTTTATGTATGTATATAAAATTTATAGGATTGCTTATGTATATATTTTTCTTTTCTTCATTTATTTAAAAGAGATATGGATATGTAAAACAAAGTAAACCACTGTATTTGGTTTATGATGTATGTAGAAAACACTTACACACACATTCATGTATATGAACATCAACAATTGCCCATAGCGACAGAATAGGGCATGGGATAAATGGAATTCTTTTGTTTCTTACACAAAATGGTACAATATGAACTAGATTGTCAAGGATAAGTTAAGGATATATATTGTAACACTATATCAATCATTAAAAATAAAAGTAAAGCAAAATATATAGTCAAAATAGATAGTAGGATTAAAAGGTATACTGAAAAATCCAATTAAGTCAAAAGAAGGAAGAAAAGGAGAATGAGAGTATTAATGAATAGATGGAACAGAGGACACGAATAGGAAAATGTCAGACCTGAGTCTACCATATCAATTACTATATTAAATGTAAACAAACATTCTTATAATAGGTAGAGATCGTCGGATTGGACAGAAAGGGAAGATAACTAAATGCTATGTGTAAGTGGCCCACTTTAAATACAGAGGAATGTATAAGTTGCAAATGAAAGCATAGAGAAAGATATGCCATGTAAAAAATAAGCATAATTAAACTGGAATGACAGTGTTAATATCAGACAAAGTAGACCTCAAGACAAGCAGTTTTCCCTGAGATAAAGAAGGACATTTCATGATAATGAAAGGGCCAATTCATCCAGAAGACCTAACAATTATGAATGTGTTTGTTCTTAATAACATAGCTTTAATATAGTTGAACAAGAACAGACAGCTAAAGGGAAAAAGATTCTTTATCATAGATGGAAATCTCAACACAGCTCTGTCAGTAATTAACAGAACAAGCAGACAAAAAATAAGAATACAGAAGATCTTTAAAACACTATCAGCTATCTTGATCTAACTGATTTTTATAGAACACTCCATCCAGCAGAACATATTTTTAAATATATTGCCAATAAAGACCATCTTGTGTCATAAAATAAGACTTAGATTTCAAAGGATTGAAATCTTAGAGTTTGTTCTCTGACCACAATGGAACTAAATTAGAAGTCAGGATTTTAAAGAATAGCAAATAAATGGAACTTATGTCATGCTGTGTCTACAGTTTCCACAGGAGCCCTGGGGAGACACTTCTCTGTTGTCTAAAGCAGAAGGACACCTTGCATTCAGGGTTGGGTCTGGTCAGTCCATCATAATGAGAGGAGAAGACAATGACATTTACCAAGTTCTCACTGCTTGCATAGCTATCTCTGCTGAGACTGTACACTTAAGTGACTTACTCAAATTTCATAGGTAGTAGGTGGGAGAGCTGAGATTGGGGTCTCGTCTGTCGGACTCCCGAGGCCCTTCTCTGGACTATATTAAAGTATGGTCTCTAGTCATAGGTATGTCATTACATTTCCTTTCCTGATGAGACTGTGGTCTTTTCCGATGAAAATTTGTCCATTGTCTACTCTTCTTGTAGCTGTCCTTTTTCCATTTTTTATAAGCGTTTGTCTTTATTAATATTAAATATGCACAGAAATCTTCTTTTGCACCTCAGCTGAAGATCTAGACTACCTTGGATCTAGTGAGGTAACCCCTGACATATATATATACATACACACACACACACACACACACATATGCATATGTGTGTACACAAACATACATACGTATATATGCATATATATTGTACAAATAATATATAATTGTACAAGTGATACACAAACATACATATGTATATATGCATGTATATTGTACAAATAATATATAATTGTACAAGTGATATATACTTTGGTCTTTTTTTGAGGTTCACACAAGCTAAAATTCCTTAAGCGAATGTGTTAAAGTTCATTGGGATTAGCTCTGACACTCATCCTTTTGCTAGAGGGCTCCATTTCCAACCCTGAAAGCAGGGTTTCCTCTTGTCAGGAAGCCTGTGGTGGAGGCCTGTGGTCTTCAGTCTGTGTGCTTCATCAAAGCCCGGTTCCTGGGTCCCTGCCACATGAGCCTGTGACAGGCTTCTGTGTGGTGTTGAGTACACTTTTTAACCTGTCTCCTCGGGATGATGAATCATACTAGTGGAGGAGCATCAGCCACCTCCACCAGCCCTTCCAGAGGAGAGCCTTAAACTGGGATTTATCTGTGCTTGTCACAGATGAGTGCTGTTTACTTACGAGGCCTGCATTAGTGTCAGGCCAATGGAAAAGGCTTTCCATCTACTAATTCACCAGATAGCACCTGTCAAACAGTGCTATTCATAGGCAGAGCCAGGAACACAATTTCACAGCCTGGACCCTCCTTTAGTTCATATTCAGTCAGCCATGCCACACTGTAGCTGCCCATCACAACTTCTGTGTTTTCTGGGCACCGCTCCTGGCTCCTTTGCTCATAACTCTCAGAACTAGAGATTATGCACTTTAACTCAGTGTAGGCCCTGCATTTGAATCCTGACTCTACCTCTGTCTACCTACATGACTTGTGACATTTCAGAAGGCATATTGCCTTTTGGTGCTTTAGTTTCTTTAACCTCTTAACAGGAATAACAATAAAAACTACCTTTCTGAGTTGTTCAGAAGATTCAATAGGTGATACATGAGGAAAAGCTATTTGTAAAAGGAAGTGATGCACTATTGTGCATTTATTGTTTTACATCTGAATGACTTCACTGCTACTTGATATAAATCAGACTGCATCCAATGATACTTTTTATTTTTTCAGTAAAAAAAGCATTATCTAAGCATGTTTGGTCAGTGAAGTTTAGTCTACCCCCAACTTCCTGATGCTGGCATTGTAAATAATGTTTACAGGTGAACTTAATTAGGTGGGGGAATATGTAGCTACTTTTGCAAGTACTGGGACCTTTAATTCTTAACCTCTGATGCATCTGTAAAATTGTCAGAGATGATGGACTTCTGTTTCTTAAAGAAGTCGAGTATGATTCATTGGTCTCTGTGGTGGAGCTCCTTGGATACATTAGGTTTGATGAAATACAGACAAGACCATCTTTGGTTGAAGGGAATATTAGCTCTGTGCCATTGTTAGTGGAGCTCAGAGGAGGAAGGGCGGAGAGGAGGGGCGGATATAAACCTTAGTGGAGGTGGTAACATTCAGGCAACTGGATGACAACTGAGTAGAATTATGTGAAGAACAATTATTGATTTATGGCTGCAAGAGATGTAGATGTTTATTGCAGATTATTGGGGAAATACAGAAAAGTATGAAAAACAACAAAAATAACACCTATATTGTAGCCATGCAGGTAAATTTTTGTTGTATATCTATGTATTTATTCAAAGTGTTTACTGCATGCCTCCAACGGACCAGGTGTGGGGATACACCAGTATCCCAAGGGAAGTAGAGGAAGACAGACAATAAACAAGTGATAAATACTACAGAGAAAAGTAAAAGGAGAGAATCAGTGCTAGGAATAGTGGCTTGTGGGGATAAAAGAGAAATTTAAGAAAAAAAATAATAAGGAAGGACTCATTTAAAAAGGACAATTGAGCAGTAATCTCAAGAAAGAGTAAGCCATGTGGATAACTGAAGAAAAAAACATTTCAGGTGAGAAAACAGCTTATGTAAAGGTTCTGAGGCAGGAGAATGCCTCCTATGTTGATGCAGCAGTGTGGCGAGTGTGGCTGGAGCAGAGTGAGCAGAAGGGAGAGCTGGAGAGTAGAAAGAGCAATGAGGGCCAGACCCTGCAGTCTTGGTCCCTGGAGCCTTTTTTCTTTCTCTCTGTGATGATGTTTGTCTATAGAACCCTGCGTAAGAATGCCAAGTGATATGTGAAAATAATGAGAAATTTTAGCTTAGAATAAGGGAGGCAGTAATTCCATTACCTCTTCCTTGTGTTTTAAGTTGAGCTCATATATGCGTGGGCAGCATGTTGTAGTGGAAACAGCGGTGTTGGCATAGTAGGACTTGCATTCAAATCTTGATTCTTTCGTATCCAGCTCTGTGACTTGGCCTTTGGGCACATCATTTAGTTTCTTTGAGCCTCAATTTCCTCATCTACAAAACTTCCTTGATTGAATTTTTGAGAATGAGTATATATATGTGGGTGGGTGGCGGGGAAGAATATGAAATAAGATTAAACATTCAGTGCCTCAGTCATACTAGTTATATTTCAGGTGCTCATTACCTGCATGTGGCTGTTGCACTGGGCAGTGCAGAAGACAGATCATTTCCATCATCACCAGAAGTTCTATGAGATAGCGCTTCTCTAGAGCAGGGGCAGACCCCTACTCATCCTGAGTGCTTGTCTACGTGTGTGGTGAGGGCGAGACTATCTTTCTTTGTAGTGGTATTTCATTGTGCTATGTCTGGACCACCATGATCTGATCATAATCACTTTGGGGAGTGGGGGTGGGGAGTGGGATTTCTAAGCCCCAGGACAGAGTTCCTGAATCAGAATTTCTGAGGGCAAGGGCAGGAATCTCTTCACCATTTTCTCTGGGATTCCAGTGCAGGCTAAAGTTTGTCATTTGAGGCTCTTTGAGGGCACTGTCAGAGTTAAGGCATGTTGTACCCCTGAAGATGCTCCAATGATGTGAGCTACAGAATTGCACAAAATTATTACTAATTGCATATTGCTTTGGTGAGTTAGTTTCCTTCCTCCTGGTCTACTTGAAATTAGGCTAATTTGTTGGGCTCTGTTAACTCCCCTGCAGATAGTATTTCATGTGCTTTCATAAAAGCTGTCTACATGTTATTTGTACTTTCAACGTATTCCTGAAATGAATAATATTTTGTGTTGGTTTATTAGATTTATTTATGAAAAATAAGCCCAATACCCAAAGGCCTATAGTAGACAATGAAAAAAAAATCCACAAACCAACCACAGAATTGAATTAAACAACAGTGGCCATAGTTTTCTTACAGAAACATGCCAGATGGGCAGCAGCCACAGGGGATTACTAGACCAAGAAGATAAACAAGATTAAAATGAAATTATTTCTCATTCCAAATCAGAATTTTCCATTGTATTTGTAGCAACAACTCTGGGAGAAATACAACCTGTGAAGAGTTTACTGTCACGGTGCCCGTTGTGTGCGCAGTGATAAATCAGTGGATTTATGGATTTAATTTTCTCTTTCTATCTGAAAATATGAATTTAAAAGTTAAGGTGTGTATCTACAGGTAGTAAAATACCATTTTGTTCTTCCTCACTGGCTGAGTCTTGCACAGAATTAAACTCACAGGAAAATCTTGTTAAAGATGGGTCGATTCATTATGCCATAGAGATTCATTTGCAGGTGACAATCCTGGCTATGTGTTCAGTTCTGCCAGGGAAGGACTGCGTCCTGACAGCTATTTGCTCTGGAAGATGATGGGTGACTTGACTCAGCGGTTTCAGGTCATGTCTGCACCCATGGTAGCTGTCCTAGCATTTTGATCTGGCTCACCTCTACCTTTTTTTTCTTAAAGCCATACTAGTGAGTAGGGACAGCATAGAGTTTTCTCATGGAACCATGCTGCTTTTCTTTTCCGGAAGCTAAAAAGGGATTTGGGGGTTCAGCTTAAGATGATTCCCATTTGAAGCTTTCCTTAGAGGTAATTCAGACTTATTGGCTTTCCTCCACCCAATTGCCATCACTCGTTTTGGACAATGTCCCTACTCATACGTTATTCAGAGACTGCCGCTGTGTTAGACTCTTATGGTTGCCAAGAGAGTGAAACCCAACTCAAACTAGCTTAAACACAAAAGCCAAGTTATGTTCCACATAATTTTAAAGTCCGGCAGTGGGTTTGAGGCGGGGCCCCTCCAGGGGCCGCTCTCGCTTTCTCTTCATCTCTCGGCTGCAGCTCCTTTGACACATTGGCTGTATTGTCAAATATGCTCTTCTCATGTGGCTGGAAGTGTGTTCTGGGGAAGTTTCAAGACAGCTCTTTCTAACAGAGTCCTGTGGAGGGAGAACCCTCTCTCTCCAGCATCTGTATGCAAACCCAGAGAGGACTCTTACTGACCCGTGGGGTCTCATGCCCGTTCCCGGTGAATCACTGGTGTGAGGCAAGGCGGGTGAGCTCACGTGGTCCGGCCCTGAGTCATGTGGCCTTCTGCGTGGCTGGGAGTGTGGTCAGCTGGGCCGGAACCATAGTTAAAGGGTTCTTAAATGAGAAGAGGGGTAACCTTGTGGGACAGATGTTCACTTCAGCACTCCAAGCAGAGCATCTTCAGGCCTCGCTCTAGTTTTTGTCTGTAGTGGGGGGTCCTTACACCTCAGTCCACCCCTGTCCCAGGACAGGAGAACGCCATCCTTACCCAGCTGGGTTTGGCTCTGGCCTTGGCCTATAAAGCAACCACTCAGACATAAACCTTCAGTTCCCACTTCAGTGGTGGTGGCCTCCCTGGTATTGCCATGGAAACACCATGATATCAGGGCCTAGTCTGGCTTATAGAATTTACTGGCCTTCCAGGTGAGAGAGTTTGGGTTCAGATCTTGCCGGTGACCTTAACTGGCTGTGTGAAGGCAGTTTTCTGAGCCTTGTTTTCTTCATCTCTCAAATAGGGACAAAATTATTATCTACTTTATTAGGCTGTTATGATCATTAAATCAAAGTTGGCTTGGAGAGCCCATTGCCTGGCACCTAGTAGGTGCTTTGTAAACAGTGGCTTTGTAACAGGTGCTTTGTAAACAGTGGCTCTTCTCCTTGCCTCTGTCTTCACTCTCCCCATTGCTGAGGCAGATGGTATATCTCTTGTTCTTCCTTAGGTTGGCAGGTAGGTTAGGGAGGTGCATAGCATGTGGCTAAGCATGTGGATTGTAGAGCAAGACCACCTGGAGTGAATCCATACTCTGTCTCTTGCTAGTTGTGTGACCTTGGGTTGGCCACTTAACTCCTCTGGGCTTGGGCATCTCATTTGAAGAATGAAATAGGAGTTTATGAGGGTTATGAGCTTGAAACAGTGCCCACACTTTGTAAGTGATTAATGCGTGCATTGTTACTGGTGCCAGGGCCAGGTTTCCCTTGTGCCTCTCTGGCTTCCCAGACTTGTCAGAGTTGAGACTGGGACGATGCCCCTTCCTCTCCCTGACTGTGGGGTTTGCCCATCCAGTGGTTCACCCGGTGCCAGAAAAACACATTCAACATGGGAACGTTTCCCTGAAAATGTCTTTTTCTGGAAGAGAATTTCTTTATTTCCAACTAAGCAATGACCTGGCTAGATCACATAAATACAGCAGGGACTATTTCTATGTTTCTCATCTTCAAACTCTTTTATTGGGTATAATACGTATGTGCACAAAGTGCCAGTAAAATAGACTGATCTCCAAGTGAGCACGCCCAGGCAACCAGCACCTAGGTCCAGACACAGAACATGCTAGCACCCCAGAGGCCTGACTCGTCCGCTCCTAATTGTATTCCTTCCTGACTTCTTTCCCCTCTCTTCTTCCCAGAGGTTACTGCTGTTGTAACTTTTCATTGTACATTAGTTTCAACCTTGTTTTTGAACTTTATGTAAGCGACATCATCCAGTTTATATTCTTCTGTGTCCGGTCTTTTTTCACTCGGTAATTATGCACGCGATGTCGTCCCTGTTGTAATACGTAGCAGCAGTTCGTTTGTTTTCGTTGCTGCCTAGCATTCTGCTGGATGAACAGGTTTACCCATCTGCCCATGCTGTTGTTGGATATGTGAGCAAGCGTGGCAGTTTATGAACTTTCTTATCTGTTACTTTTTGCACACCTGTACTTGCGTCTGTTGGACAGACTCGTGGAGGCAGCACCTCAGTGCCACACTCGCCAGCAGCGTGTCAGAGTGCCAGGGCCCTCGCATCTTTTCTTATACTGGGCCTGGGGATCGTTTACTATTTTAGTCCTTCTGTATATTTTCGCCTAGGGGTATTCTATTTTGGGAAGTGCCTGTTCAAATCTCTTGCCCCTTACTTTTAATTGAGTTGTCCATCTTTTTCTTATTAATTTATATAGTCTTTATATATTCTGGATGCAAGCCATTTGTTGGTTTTAAATGATGCAAATATCTTCTCTCACTCTGTGGCTTGTTTCTTTCACTCTCCTTATGGTGTTTTTTGATGAGGAAGATGCTTTATGAGTTTTCTTGTTTGCATATCATTTCCCTTACGTATTTTAAAGCAACATCTAGAAAAATGTGGTTTCTTGCTCTTGTTGAGTGGAGTGTGCAGCAGTCTGTGGCCTTGTTCTGGCTTCAACCAACGCATCTCCAGCTGGGAGACTTGTGTTTCTTCCTCCCGAATTGCTTTTTCTTTATGAGGAAACAAAACCTTCACTCACCTTTGCCTCTGGCTTATATGCTAGGGTTTTTTCCCCCTCTTTATTAAAGACTCTAAGTTACTGACTTTTCGGACCTGTTTTTAGACCATGGAGCCAGAGAATGCTGTATTTTAAAGAAAAGCAACAGGCCAATAAATCATTCCCTTTATTCTTTTTCTCTTAAAATGGTAATATGATGGGCGGGCTTTGAAAAGAATTAAAAATGCATGTAAGTGAGAATCATCTATTAAACAATAATTCCACTAATTACGGCTGCTCATTATGAACATTAATCAATCCTTTTGTTAAGCACTTGACACGGATTACTTCATTTGGACATTGTAAAGTCTGTAAAGTTGGCCCTGTTAATAACCTAATTTTATATATTGGAAAAGCGAGGTTCCATACTTTTCCAAGGTCACACAGTCAATGAACGTTGGAGCCAAGATTTAGAGTAGGCTCTGTTGGACTCCAGAGCTCAGTGCTAGCAATGATGCAGCCTTGCTTTTTGCAATTTGGATCAAGCCAATCAAAGCACATTTCAGGCCTCTTGCTATGAATAGTTCAGTACTAATGAAAAATTAGGTAGCTTCTCCTTGCCCAGTTCTCCATCTCAGAAATAAATCAGTAAGACTGTCTCCTTGTGCCTTTTAAAGTTATTCAATTTCTCTTCATTCTGGAAGGCATTGCATCTTGTTCCCCTGGTGCTATCAGGAGGACCTGGAAGTTTTGTGTAAAATATGGTGATCATCAGAGTTTAGCAACAACCTGGTCTAAAATCATGTTTGCAAAAATCATTGAGAGTCCAGATTTCCCTTTTAAATGTAGTCTGATGTCCAGGCTTAGCAGCAAATAACTGCTCAGTCTCAGGAACCTAGGAGAGGCCAGTGATTAGAGTCTTTGGCTGCTTACAGATCTTCTCTCTATCCATTGATTGAAAACCTTTTCTGTCCAGCCCACTGACCAAATTCTCACAGCTATGAGGGTGGGAATTGGCCCCGGTTGGGGAGATAGGACACTCCTAAGAGAAGCATTAAGTAGGATTCAGGATGCCGCGCTGGGCTCTCTATGTTGTGGGCAGCTTATTATCAAGACTTGGAACAAAGTTGATGTGGGTATGTCCAAGGGTCCCCGAGTTTCTTTGATTCTTGGTTTATGGCCAGAGTAGAGTAACAGCTGCCATTACCTGGTTCTTTCAAAATGTCAATAGCACTGTGCCTTGAGTAGCACAATTTTCCACAGTTGATTTAGAAGCTACCTCTACCTTGTGGAAAGAGAAAATCATACAGAAGCTGGGGCCGGACCTGGCTCCTTCATGCTGGCTGAAGGAGACACCCTCAGTGCTCCAGGGACTATAACAGTGGGAATGTTGTAGCTCAGTGACCTGTCATTTGGAGGTGAGTCTTGCCACTTCTCTCCTTAACCAGAGGGTCTTGTCTTATTGTGCTTCTACTTGACTATTGATTACCCCTTGCAAAGGGACTTCCCTTTACATTTAACTTGAAAACAGTATTTTCTTAATTTTATGGCTTGTGACTTCCACCCGCCCATTGCTTCTCTCCCCATGTAGGTACCGCCTAAAGCATAAACAGCTGTGTTATGAGTAATTTTCCACATTGTCCTTTGAACAATTTAGCAGTCATGAAGGGGCCTGGGAATGACTGCCCTGGCCAGAACCAGCCTTCCATAGACACAACTACAGTGGCAGCATGAAGATGGGCTGTTTAGGGAGTTCACAGCTTAATAATTGCTGAGAGCAATTTGCTTCCTCTCACTAGAGTCTGTGTAGAGACAATTGCAGAAACTTTTAGACGCATCTGAGAAAAATCTTGTCCTTGGAGTTGGAGGTGAAAAAGAAAAACATGCAGTTTCATTCAGTGGTTAACTAATTCCTAAGAATTTATGTTTTTGCCCATTGAGGTCTTGGGAAGACATTTATGAGTGTATTTTTTTCCAACTGGGTAGGACATGGGAGAAAGAAAGTCTCATGGATCCTCTTTCCCAGCACTGTCATTCCCAGGAAGTGTCACTGAGTGCTGAGGCAGAGGCAGGCCTCTGTGCTGTAGGGCTTTCTGTACGGTGTGGCTCAGCTTGCCTCCTGGGAGTTATGACGGGGAGTCTGAGCCCAGAGGTTGGAGCATGTGGTACAGCACACATGGACCATCCTGGGGCTGGGCCCCTGGCCGTCTTTTCCTCAGGAACTCTGGGCAGAAACAGTTAACATTATGTTATGACAGTTGTGCAGGGCCCTTGTAAGTCCCATGATGTATGGGCGGTGGGGGAGGGGTGATAGCCTTGGAGACAGTGGTCATGAGAACTGTAGAGGAACCCATGGGGGCACCTGAACAGCAGTCACACTGGGTCTTGCCCATTTTGCTTTCAGGTTAAGAATCCTTTTTGTTAAGGCTGGAACCTATACCATAAAAACTTCAAGATGTTAGGGATGTTTTCCGGCTGCTCCTGGCTTCCTTTAATAAACTCTTCAGTAGTGATCACCAAGGGAGTCAATAAATGTCCGTTGAACTGAATAAGATTTGTGTAAATCTTCCTTTAAAATACCTATTTTCTACTGTTATCACCTTTTGGAATAATGAAGCCCATTAATTCACACTGTGTGTGAAACAGCGGTCTCTTTTTTTTTCCTTACTGCAAAACTCAATCCTGAGACTTTGGAGTGAGGGCGAGTTTGGTTTTCCTTAGTGGCTGAGGCCTGGCACTCGAGTTCCTGTCACTGACTTTCCCACCACCCTCCTGCTCTGTAAGTCTACACGCTTGACTCTCTTCTGTCTCCTTTTGCTGTTCCATGCTGCAGGCTCACCTGGCTTTTGGTGAGGCTGCTCCTCCTTCATTCTGCCCCTGTAATAGGCACACTAGCAAGGCTGCTGCAGGGGCCTTAGTGACATGTAGAAGGAGGAGTCTATTCTGGTGGGTGCAGCCTTGCTCCAGGGTGCAGCTGATGCATGCAGTGCACATGGGATTTCAGCCCCTACCCCTTTCCTGACCTGGCATTCTGTACAGTAAGCAACCTGTACAACCATCCACGGTGGCTCTGTAGGCTCATGTGTGAGGTCCGCGGCCAGGGTTCAATCCACAATAGACATTCAACAAATGTTAGTTCCCTTTACATCCCTTCTTACCCATAATATAAATTCACTCTTGGCCGAAAAGAGAGTTGCTAAGTTTAGAACATTTTTGAGGCCACGAGGTCTAGTAACTGGCCCAGGCTCAGAGCCTGCCCAGCTTGCGCTTTGACACTCTGCCAAGTGTGTAAGCTCAGGCAGGTTCCCTAATATCTCAGCACTTCACTGCCCTTGTCTTTCAAATGGGACCACAGACAGCATCTACCACACAGAACAGTGGAACTCACAAAGTAGTCTGCCTAGAGCGGCGTGGACCAAATCAGCCTGCAGGCCAAATGCAGCTGAGGCCACTAGTTGAGAATATTTTTGTACGTTTTTAAAAGGGAGAGAGAAGAAAAATGTGTGCTTGTCTGTATGTGGCCCACAAAGCCGAATATATTTCCTCTCTGGCTCTGCATAGAAAAGTTTGCCAACCCCTCCTGTGGGGAGTGGAGCCCTGCCTGGTACAGGGTAGCACCTTTGCATATGGTATTCACCGCTTTTTCTCCTCTTACAAATCTCTGTCCAGGGTTCCTCCCTGCCTGAGCATTTGATGCGAAAGCCTTCCATCACCAAGATTAGCTGCAAAGGCCAAAGCGGGCCTGAGAGGGAGATCTGCGCAGAATGGAAATCCGTAGCAGTTCTGCGGTTTACGTCTTTTTCCCGCCTTTAGGTATAAAACTTATGGAGGACCATGTGTGCTTATAGTTACCACAGGTGTAAGTAGCGTTTGATAATCTCTAATAAATCATCGTGTTTAAGTTGAGTATTGGAACATTTTTCTGACAGACTCTAAACTGGTTATTTATTTTCCGGGAGAAATGTAACCAAAATGGCTTGGTAATGAACAGCTGCTGCTGTTATGGGACTTGTTCACATAATGGTGAGGAAGATTTATATTTCCAGGTAGAGCGTAGTTGCAAAAGACTTAAGAATAATGTGGTCCTCGAAGAGCAGAGACAGTGTTAATGAGCACAAAAGGTCTGGGGAGCTGTGGTCCAGTGTGTGTTCATAATTTATTCAGTATTTTCTCCAGTTCTACCATTCAGGCGTAATTGCTGCGTGGAAGAATGCAAGGAGCAGCAGGAAGGCAAGCGGTGACCCAAGTCAAATTGCATCTGATCAATAGTGAGGTGGACCCAGGTTTGTTAAGGCCCGGGTGTGTGTTCCCACAAGCGAGTGCTGAGGAGCCGCCCGTGTTGGGTTAGGTCTGAGCTTGCGCTGCTGCTAGGAGAAGAGGCACATTGGTCCGGGATGATTCATAGGACAGACTGCAGACTGGTGCCCTTCGCAAGGCAGTATCGCTTAGAATGTGAATGGCCCTCCTGTATCCTGCTCCATGCTGTCCTCTCATCGGCCAGTCTCCTGTTTCATCCTCTGTCCTCCAGCCCTAAGCTCCACCTCAGCAACCGTGCAGAGGTCTGATGTCATAGCACGTTCCTCCTGGGATTTCAGTTCTCTCTTTCCATACTCTGGCTTCACCCATATCTTATCCCTAGAGGCTCAGTTTCCCTGGGCTTTGTCAAGGGTGGGCCTTTCCCTTCAAAAGAATTAAATTGCTGGTTGCCAAGAGAAGTCACAATTTCTTCACATACCAGCTCTGATTCAACCAGTAGCTGTTCTGAGTCTGCTGGTTGCTCAGGTCTGAGCCAGGTCCAGCAGAGTCGTCCATTGGGAGCTGATGGGCCAGAGCTTGGTGAGGTGCTCAGCCAATATGGGTGATAGTGGCATGTGGAAAGAGCCTAGGGCTCTGTGGTTGAACAGAGCGAGATTTGAATCCCTGCTTTACTGCTTCCTTCTGTGTGACCTGGAACAAGTTACTTAACCTGTCTGAGCCATAGTCTTCTCAACTGTAAAACCTAGAGGATACCTCCTTCCTTGCAAAGTCATTGTGATGATGACGAGAGATACTCAATGTAAAGCACAGAGCACGGTGGTTGGCCAGTCGTAGATGTTCAGCAGACATTTGTTACTTCCCATTGCAGATTGAACACAAGTTTGAATTGGTGTCTCTTGAACTCCCCTTAGAAAATTGCAGGGTACCACTGCCTCTCTAAGACCCGAGTCCTTGCTCTACTGCCTTCTGGGTCTGTTTTGGGTCTCTAGAAGAAAATGTTCTTACATTGCTCGTGTTCATTTTCCTGGTCACTGTATCTTTTCCCTTCAAGACTATTTGCAGACTCTTTTCATTCCATTTCCCCCTCTCCACTAGTTCTTTCTTCTCCTCACCTTCCGTCCTTACCTGGACCCAGGCTGATCAGTGTGCCATAAATTCAGGAGCCAGCTAAGGCCCTCTCCCTCAATATTTCTCGCCTCCCTATTAGAATACATCCTGGCAGGATTTTGGCACCTCAGGCTTGGATACCTTATGGAATGTGAGTGGCCTGGGAGCTGTCACAGCCCTCTTTACCTGGCTCTGAAGAAAGGGTGCAGGAGCAAGTTTTGATGACCAAGTGTAGGGGAGATGGCCATGAGGGCACAGAAGTCCTGCTAGACTGTGGACGCAGGAAGAACAGAGTTGCTGAGGACAAGCCTTGCCTCAAAGCTACCCATGTGTAGGGGGCTCTGTCCCTAAGGAAAGGCAGTAGGTACCTTGTGAACCTCAATTTAATGTTAAGAACTGAGCCCTTTGTTTTTCCCTGGGGTTATTCCAGCCTGTGCCCCTATAGAGCCCATATCTGCAGAGCACATTTGCAGCTGCATTCTGAAGTGGCTTTTCTAGAACTTCTGCATTTATCCAGAGCATAAATGGTATAAAGACCTAACACATCCCTAGTTACTTCTTTGCTCTTCTCCGGGCAGCTCTAGTCAAGGGAAATCCCTGAGATTTCAGAGACCCTCCTCAGAAAGGATTCAGGGCAGCATTGCTTTTGGGGCTTGGTTTGGCACTCGGCAATGCTGAGTCAAAAGCAGGGTGTATCACAGCATCCGAGGAGGCTGTGCACCTACCTGGGGGCAGCCAAGATGATTCAGCTAGAAATTTGCTCTGGCCCAGACTATTTTGGGCCTTCCTGCAAGCTGAGGAAGGTACCTTTAATGGCTGATTTATAACCTAGCAGCTCTTCCCCAAGCTAACATGTCTGTATTATCATCTTATTATGAAGGCATTGCCTCCTTCAGGCTTTGCCTCCTTCCTTCTGAGTCTGTTCCCACCGATAGCAGGAGTGTGGGTCCCGTCAGGAGCTAATGAGATGTTCCCAGTCAGGGCACCTGGTGATGACTGACAGACTTCAGTGGCAGCCGACAGATAATGAGAAATCCACCACACACATGCTTGCTTGCGGCTCTGGATCACACACATTGAGCTGTGAGTAATGCGATTACTTAAGTGGCATTTATTTACACTTTTGCACAGAGCAGTGGCTGCTGCTTTTCCAAAACCGCCATCACCCAGATTTGATTTCTTAAAAGTCGTCTCAGAGTTAGGATGGCAACATCACAAATATACTAATCCAGAGGAAACTCGTGGTCTGTTTTTTAAACTGTTATCAGCTTAGAGCAGAGGATATACTGAGGTCAATTTAAAAATTCAGTTACCGCGTTTGGTGCATACTACATGCTGAGCATTTTGCATATGTTTCCAATAATCCTCCCAGTAATCCTGGTAACATAGGCATTCTTGCCCTCATTTTACAGAAGAGGTAACTGAAGCTCGCAACCATCGAAATGTTTGTTCAGAACCACTTAGACAATGGCAGTGTAGACGTCAAGAGAAAGTATCAGTTAAAAAACTGCTGTAGGCATTTATGTTGTTTATGTTTCAGATGGGGAAGCAGAACCATTGATTTCAGCTCCAAGCTGGGTTAAGGGCTGCATTTTGTGAAAAGAACGGTATGACAAATGGACATATGAGGCTTTGATGGGCAACACCAAAGAAACCCATACAATGTCATCCCCAAATAATTCCAGCAGGCAGCCCTGACAAGGTGTCTCCAGTCCTAGCTGTGATTTGTGTGTCCTGCTGGTAAATCAGATGAAGAATCTGAGCTTTGGATGCCTTATTAAATCAAGCTACAATTTGGTTTTGTTGCAGGAGCTGTCACTGCCTCGTAGGTAAATGTATGATTTCTACTGTGAGCTCTTGGCCCTTCTACTGCATGTTTCTGACAGGGGCCATGGCTGTGCATGGCTGAGTGTGCTGAGGATCACCCCCTGCATATTCCAGATTTTTCAGCCCTAAATAGGGTGGCAGAAATGCCAGGGCAAAAGGAGTAAATGAATGGTGACTCTGTGTGCAAGCTCAGAAACAGGCTAATAATCATGGTTTGTGGTTCCATTCAGCTGCCTAGAAACATTTCTGGTCATTGTCCTAGGTCATGGCTCAAGAAGCTCTTCCTTTTTACTTTGCATTTGCTTCAGTCTAAGCTGTTGGTGTGCGTGAATCTCATACTGCAGATTTCAGTGCTGTGTAAGTTCCTGTAAAAATGACTTTTACCTCTCTGGGCTAGAGTTACCCTGATATAATGTTAGGGTAATGCTGTCTTCATCCCTATCCTGTAGGACTTCAAATGAATGAATGAATGTATGAATGAGTAAATGGGTGAATGGATAAACAACATACAAATACATGAAGTAATTCATGTTAATTTTTTAAATATTGAAAATAATTAAAAAGTAGAAGCAGGGAGAAAACTCTTATATTCCCCCACCTGTTTAAACCATTGTTATAATTTTGATTTTTCTCTAAGCCTTTTCTGTGTTTTTTTTTTCCTTGTCATCTCATGATGGGTTGTGGGCACTATTTGAGGGTGGTTGAGATACCTAGAAAATGTGACCATGCAAATGACTAAATGAGAAGATCAATTGAATGAACAGAACTCAGCATCGCTCCAGTGTAGCCATATTATCCTGGCTCCATGTGTGTTGGTGGCTGTGGCTCCTTCTTTCTTCAGAGGCCTCTGAGGAGGTCAGCTCTGGACACCGAGAGTAGGTGAAGCAGTCACTGTTGCTTTGGTCCTCATTATGCTTCTTAGTTTTCTGTTTTCTTCCCATGCTTTTATATGTAACTTTTAGGAGTCGAAAATGCTCATGAGAGAAGGTAGTTTGCCTAAAGAGTTTGATCTTGGGCACTTTTTCAAGGAATTTTCTTAGTAGCTCTGAGCATCATGTGAAAAACCCAAGTAGGCTCTTTATTTAATGTTTGCAAGTTATTTAATAGAAAGGGACTTTAAAGATCTAAGACATAATTACTGTTTGTGTTCATATTAGGTCCTTATATTTAAAGCAAAAGCAGCTTATTGCTTTGGTCTGTCTACATTGGATTCTTCTTAGTACATTTTAGTCTTTGCTAGTCTGAAAATTGCTCCTACTTTATTTACCCAGAGCTTTCAGGCATATTTGATTTATTATTTGACATATTTAGAATCATTGAATTTTAGAGCTGGAAGGCACTTGCATTGTTATTATTAACGTTCCTGTTATTCCCTCAAATAATAAATGAAAAGAAAGTGTAAAAATAAAAGTATTACATGGTTTCTGCCAGCTGAATTCTTCTCCACAAGAAAGAAATATGTCCTTATTGATGTGCATTTTATTATCATATAAATGATCTCACCTGAAAATTTTGCCCTGGAGGGTTTTGATTTTAAAAGATGGGTACCAGGGAACCCTGTTTGTTCATCTCCTCTTTCTGCCCCTGTCCCCTGCAGATAAAGTGGGAGCTTTCAAAGGCTCAGTGAGAGCAAGAGGCCATTAATTATTATCACTGAACGAGGGACCTCCAGAGTCCAGGTTCCCAGGGCATGGTCGCATGGCATTGTCTTTGTTCTTAGGGATCTCACCTCCAAAGTGGAAGATGTTTATTTAACAAAGGAAAGGTGTAGCAAGCTGGCAATATGTCTCCTCAAGATGGAGAGAAGGAAAGACACACAGGCTAGCCGGTTTCAGTGGTGGCATGGCGACTCTTGCTGATGTGGTTGGAAAGGCCAGAGTTCGAGCTAACTCTTGTCCCTGGAGTGGCATGCATGGTCAGTGTGGCTCTTCCAGACATTGCTCAGCCTTCCAGCTAGAGTGGACAGATTATAATGATGTCAACAACCAGCCACAGTAGCTACAGAGCTTTCTAGTCCCTCCAGAGCAAAGGGCAGATTAAGTGTTGGGGCGTTGGGAGTTTTGGGAGACCCTGAGCAAAGCTGGCAGGTATCTCTGTGGCTGCATCTGGGCTCAGGTTTCATTGCCTTTTGCTTGAGCTGAGGACTGTCATAGCCAAGACTTGTGCTCAGGTGCATTGCACATGCTGGTTCCTCTGCCTGCAGCGCCCTGTCCTACCCCACTCTTCCTCTCCTGGAAAACTCTCTGCCTATCGAGACTCAGCTTGAGTCCCACTTCCTCAGAGTCTGCCCCAGTTCATAGGAATGGTGGCTTCCTCCTCTGCATTCCTGTAGCTTTTATTATTATTACTTTTAATAATGATCACATTGCCAGGTAATATTATGCTTCATCTGCTTACGTTTCTGGTTCGGATTGGGGCTTCCTGAGTGTAAGCGCTGGTTGATACTTGTATCTTTTTCTAGTACAAGAGCAGATATATAGCAAATGTTCCATCAGTGATTATTGCCCACATGTAGATTATTATGTTCACTGGTATCCTTGGCCTCTGCCCAGCTTCAACCTCTCTCTCTGGGTACCCCACACCCTGGAGAGGAGACAGGCCAGCTAGATGTTCATGGAGTAGATTTATCCTTGGATTCCCCCAGTAGAGGGGGCTGAACTACCAGTAGGGGACTGACTCATATTACTCTTGGTATGAGGACAGTTCTCTTGTCACTTCTCTGGGCTCTCCGTCTTGTCACATGACATAAGTACATCATCTATTGGACTCCAATGAGTAGGTTCCCAAGTGCGGAACCTGACTGAGTGCTTTGTGGTTGATCTCTCCAAGTCTCCCAAGTCTACCAGGCATCTTTTGGGCAGTCTGAGGGTGAGAGACTGTATTCCGTCAATCACAGGGTTGCATAAATACTGTGGGACGAGAAGAAAGGTGGCTTTTCTCCATGATCCAGTATTTGTCAGACCCAGCAGCCTTGGGGAATGCGGGTCCTGTGGAGAGTCTTCATTCAGTCTCAGGGGAGTGGTCCAGCCCCCTGGCGAGCCCTAGTTTGGGTTACCTCAGAGAGGGGATGCCTACCCTTCTCCAAGGAAGCTTTGCTGGTGACTGTAGAAGGAAATTGTGGGTCAGGAGTATTTCCTACTCTTATTACCTCTTACCATGGGGGAAATGTCACTTTGGAAATTGCAAATTTCAAGTGAACACTCTCATATGCTGACTATATCACCATTGGCTAAAATTGGACAAAAGACCTTGACCAGATTAATATCTGGGGCTTTGGTGAAGAGCATCTGCTGTAAAAGTGGTCCGAGAGCCAGAGCCTCAGGCTGCAGAGGAGGGAGGGCAGGATGGCTGCTAGGGCAATTTCGGGGACATAGTGAGGCGAGTCTTTATTGCTACCCTTCCCAGATGTTCCCTTGAAGAGAAGAGGCTGAATGGTAGGGCTGGGAGGAACTTTAGCAGGCCTCATTGTGCAGCTAATGATAATTTCATGCCAGGTCTGTAGCTGTAGGTTCCCAGAGCGATGGCTGGTGCCAAAGCCACCATTTCCTCCATGCCATGCCTTCATGTCGGTTTTGGATGTTGCACTTTGAACTGGGGCTCAGGGGGTGCTGGTGGCAGACGGGCACATGTACAAAGGCAGAGGACTGCTGAAGCTGCTGTCATGATTGCTGGTGGCCATGACTCTGAAGGCCAGGGAGCTATCTGGGGTCAGGGTGGCTCAGAAAATCAGGTGTCCTGTCTACTTTCCTGGAGCCAGGTGCATGACAGATGGACCAGCCATCCAGTCTCACAAAGACGTTGTGAGGCAGGTGTTTCCATCCAACCTCCTCACAGCTGGGAAGGCTGAGGTGAGACACGTTAAGTCATGGCGGTGGTAGAGAGGGCCTCTTGGGAGGTCTCTGGTCTGCGTGCTCATCTCTCATCCCTTGGTATCTCCTGTCAGCACCTTCACAGGGCAGCCAGTCCCATTTCCTACCTCCGGGGTCCCCGGTCTTCACGTACCTCTTGCTCCTCCCTTCATGTGGTTCCACTGAGGTGGCATCGTGTAGTGGTTAGAGCATGCTCTTTGGAGTCAGGCAAAACCGAGTTCAAATCCCCTAGCTGAGCGACCTTGGGTAGTAGTTTCATCCCTTTCAACTTCAGTTTCCCCCAATGGTGCCTATCTCAGAGGGTTATTGTAAGGGTTCTATGAAATAAAACACAGTCAGGGCTTAGTACGGTGCCTGGCACATTTTAACCATTCAAAAATGGTAGCTGCTATTATTAACATATGATTAATATTACTGTTACTATTATTTTTTTGATTTGATTTCAACAAGTCTTGAATCTTGCATCAAATTTCAGCCCAGCTGTGGTGAGCCAGGTCACGAAGTCTCCTTGTTCTTTGCGTTGACTCAGAGCCTTAAATGTGGGGTGACGGTGTCAGGCACAGGGCCACCTGTCTGCCTCCTGCACAGCGTGATCGATTTCTCCAAGACCTTCCAATGTCATCCCTGCTGGTCCCAGGTTCCAGTTACTGCCGCATCCCGAGGTCACTGTAGGGAGTTACCCATTTCATTTTCCTCAGAAACCTCCAGGTCACAGAGCCTACGGTTTTGAGTCAAAGGGGGAATTCGTAGCCCAAGGTACTGGCAGAAAAAAGCATCAGAGGTTGAATTGTTCTCATTATTCCTGAGTTCAGTTCGAGATGCTCCTTGAACAAATGTTACAAAATGGGTGCTGTCCTGGGCCCTGGAGGTTTGGCGTGTAGGCCCCCGGCCTCTGTGTGGCTGAGTTGCAGGAGTGGCCAGCCACTGCAGTGTGGGTGGGGCAGGGCTCTGTTGAGGTTGGCACAGGGGGCTGGAGTCAACGCAGCAGAGACACCACAGGTGTACAGAGACTGGAGACAGGGAGGGCTGCCCATGGGAAGCATTGTCTAAACTGAGATTTGATAGAGCAGTAATGTCAACCAAAGAAGGATAGGGAAGGCTGCTTCAGAAAGAGGAGCAGCATGTGCAGAATTTCAGAGGACAAAGAGAGCACGGGCTGTTTCAGGGCCCAGAAGTCGTTCATTCACAGCTGGAATGAAGCGTGTGAGCTGGTGTATGGCTCTGGGGAGACTGCGAGGCTCAGCAGAGGCTGTATCTTGCAGGGTCATGTAAGCTGCTGCTGGGCCAGGCCTTATTCTAGGAGCCAGGGGAAGCAACTGAAGTATTTTAAGCAGAGGGACTGATATGACCAGAGCCCCTTCAGAAGGCCACCATAGGAGCAGGGTGGAGAACATCCTGGGCAGGGCTGGAGGGCGGCAGAGGCTGGTCCGGGCATGCGGCAGTGGCCTGAGGGGAACCTGTGGAGGCCTGAACTGAGGGAGATGCTGTGTGGTTGCAGACAAGTGGGAGATGTAAGAGATCCAGGAGTGAGGAGAGGACTTGGTCAGGGTCTGAATGCAAAGGGAAGGAAGAGAGAGGGCTCCAGCCTGGGACCTGAGTTCTGGCCTGGGCACCTGGGTAGACTGAGCTGGGGAAGCCTCAAGGGGCAGACCTGAGAGTGGAAGATAGATAACTCTGGGAAGCTCCGTAAGCCGGGGAGAAGGCCTCACCTGAGCTGCACCTGGTTTGCTGTCTATGGTGGTCCTGACTGTCTCCTGGTCCCCTCTCAGTCACTATGATTGAGTTAGTGTGTAGCTTCCTTTAGCCAGTGAAGCTACACATTAGAATCACTGAGGAGCTTAAAAAATTCCCATTGTGGAGGCCACAACCCAGACCACTGACTCAGCAATTCCTGGGTGAGGCCTCAGTGTTTGGAGAGCTCCACAGTGACTGCAGTGGTCAGGCCAGGATGAGAACCATTGCTTTCCCCAGTCCCTGTAGCCGGCACCTCTGATGCAGGAGGGCTGAGGAAACTAATAGCTAGGGTTTTATACTCTGAAAGGCAGCATCTGGATGTTTATGGAGGCCTGCCAGCCTGGGTGGTGGGGAAGGGAGGGAAGGTAGTAATGGCATTCTCAGAAAGAGGGTAGGACCTAATCAATTTGGAATTTGTGATACTTGGATAAGGCTGGGCCTCAGGCCAGTATAATTTGTATTTTCTATGAAGTAAAGGTTTACAAGATGGCAAGAGTTTTGTTTGGTATACCCTTTCTGGGTTTCTCCATCTGTTTTCTACATTTAAATTAATGATTATGTGGAAATTTTGTTAAGAGCAGTCCCAGTCCCCTTATTAGGCTATAGTTAGTCGTAATTGATATGTATGCAATATGGCATGTAGTATCTAAGAGGGGTACAGAACTCCTCACTGGATGCACAACATAGCTCTGGTACAGTATTACCTTTTTTTTTTTTAACAGACGGAGTCACTAAATCTTACAGATTGGAAGCCTGACCTTTAAACAAAGACATGCCTGCAACTCAAATTTTCAAATTTCATTGAATTTTTTTTTCTAAGCCACTCTTCATATGTGAGACTAATACAATTGCATGCATTGAAAATCTTTCATAATTATTTTTCCCAGGTGCAGTTGGTCTCCCTTCACTTGGGCCTCCTTGGTAAGGTTCAAATACGTAAGATGTCATATTATCGAAATTTTAAACATATTATTCTCTAAAGCCTATTATTTCTCTCAATGTTCCGGGGACACCTCAGTACTATAAATCTCTGGAGATGGACACAAAGTGTACATCCCGTATTGAGTAATTCTTTGTGCCTGATAATATACCAAGCACTTTGTCACATTATCGCGAATCATTGTGAGTCAACCTCCAAGGTAGGTGCAGTAGTCTCATTTTATGGATAAGGGAACTGCAACTCAGAGAAGCTAAGTGGATTGCACAAGGCCACACAGCTGGTGAGTGCTCGAGGGCAAATTTAAACTCATATCTGCTTCCATGCCTGTCCTGTTCGTAGTGTCCCCTGTGCCTTCGTTCCACAGGACTGGCTGCTTCTCTCCTTCCTGGATATTTAGAAGCCTGTTCCTAAATATCCAGACATTTCAATAATTTTGCTAATGAGGTCAGGAGTATGTATGGCTTTCAGTCTGGGGAGACACCCCTTGTCTTGGTTAGAGGACTAATGGATCATCACATACCTATTCATATTCCTGTAAGGAAAAGCCACATGCAGAGCATACTTTGATGAAGGAAATTCAGACTCAGTTTTTCTCTTTCAGAAGAGAACAAGTCAGCAGGTCACTTCCCCCACCTCCCAGCTTGGATGGACAGGGACAGACAAAGTCCTGAGGAAGGGATGCTCTTTGTGGTGGTGGTTATAATCCTTTAAATGGCTGGAGGCACCGTGACAATCTCATTCATTTTACATACTTCTAAGACTGTAAATCCATGTCTTTCTCAGATTTTAGACCCCTTTAAGCTATTTTGGTGCTTCAAGGCAAAAGAATTTCTTTGCAGAAATGTAGGTCTGTTACTCTTGGCCTCTGATGTCATCTTGGGGTTTTTACTGAATTTCACCCTTTGAACCTATGTCACAGGAAATTGTTCATTTGAAACTTTCATAGATAGTAATCATGACCAAGTGTTGGATTTAATCATAATTTTGCTGGCTGTTCTACAGTAATGACATAGATCACTAGAGCATTCAGATTTCTCCCACCAGGTATTCCACTCTGTAACCCAATGTTCTTTCCCGTGAACTTAGTGAATGATGGGAACTTTTCAAGGGAGTGATGGTCGGTTGCCTTAAGGGAAAATATCTGCCTATGACCTTTCTAATGTTATGATAATCTGAAATTTTGATGCAATTATAGAAAATGTTTATATTCCTTCCTATTGTTTGATGTGATTATTTTTTTTTCTCATTTATAATGCTTTCGTACTCAGGAAGTTGAGGTAGGTTTTTGACTTTTCAACTGTATGTAGACATGGCATCAAAATAGTTGCCAAATAAAATGTAAATTTTATTCTAAATTCTAAATCTCGGTGGCAAATATTGGTTTTAGTTCAGTGAACCAGCACTGCACACATTTATTTTTCCTTGGTATATCCAGAGGATGCAATTTATCAAATACATATGAACAGTCCATTTGCTGCTTTATCTTTTCTCATTAGTTACAGTACAAGTATGATTGTCAGTTATTATCTGTGTTTTACTGGCGGGTTATTTATTGAAAGAGCAGAACAACTGACATTGTTATTTTCTGAATTAGTTTGTCTGAGGCCTGCAGACTTTATACCAAATGTCAGACCAATTTATCAAAGAATCGTGCTATTCAGGAAGAAAGTGCTTTAGAGTTTGTGTATAAACATATACTCACCTGTTTTACACACACACCAGTAACAGTTAATGGGGATTTCACAGAGATACGGAGATATTAAAGCTAGAACAGCTCACTTGTATTTTATACAATTGAGCCCAGACTTACTGTGTACTCATTACTCACTTCTGGTTGAGACAAATGACGCTCCCATTTATTTTCTAGGCTGGTAGTTTGAATTATCTCAGGTAATCTTCAGAAGAAACTGCAGGGTTCAAATAACTTAGCTAAAATATTTATGAAGGAGAAATGATCTATTTCATGTGAGCTGAATGTCTCTGATTTGTAGTATCTGAAGCTATAAGGTAGATAACATAGTACATCATCTTTAGAAGCAGGGGTAAAGCAGTTGGACTTCAAAAATGGTTCTCATGCGGTTCTGCCACGCCATCTCTTCCTCTAAGTCTGCCTTGATAATTTTGGGAGCTGAGACAAGCACCTCGCGAGAGGCAAACTCCTGGGGAATATTTGAACTAAGTTGCATCAGCCATTTTAGGGCTATAGGAAAGTGGAAGAAAAATTCAGCCTCTCATTCAAGTGGGCTGGAACCATAGACTTTCCAACTGGTTATGAGCAATCCAGGATGAAGAGGCTTAATCACTCAAATTATAGCAGGAAAATTTTTGTATCATTTCTGTTATTGAGGCTTAAAGCTTTTATTGCAAGATGCTGTATAGAGCAGAATGTTCTTTGGCACATGTGAATATATATGTACATATATATTTTATTAAGTTATATATTGATAAATATTATATCCTTATTAATGTCTATTATGTATAATATACAATATGTGCTAAATAGTTTAAATAGATGTCCATGAATGCTTATTAAAATCACTGTCTCTAAAGCAGTTGAAAACCTAGACTTAAATTCCTTTGCACCAGCCACTGGGTGCCAGTAATTTCACAGGGTCCAGTACTATGTTAGTAAAATATTTAGTAAGATAAATGGAGAAATATGGTTTTATCTATGTTGATCAGCTGTGGAGGATTAAAAAAACTTGAGGCCATAATCTTTCCTAGTCTCTGATTCTTCCTGTACCACCAGCACCACCTCCTCCATCCTCATCCTAGACATGTAATGATTTGTCACTTTCTTACTGTGATCTGTATGCTGACTTTTTATACCTTCCTACTATGACTTTATGATTTCAGACATAAGTCAATATGCTCAAGTGTGAGACTCTTTAAATTTATAAGTTCTTCCAGATTTTCACAGTCCCTAAAGGGTGGATAATTTTCATTTATGAAGTGGCATAGCGAAGTGGAATCAGCCTTTCCTCATATGGGTGGAATTTAGAAGAGGACGTTTCTCTGGTCAGTCCAATGGAGGCCCGCAGAACCACACTGTGCAGCAAAGCCTATAAAATACACGTGTTGTAACACTTCCATCTTTTATTCCTCAGCCTATATTATGTACTAATAGGAGTTATTGAATTTAATAAATAACTGTATCTACATCTATTTGGATTTATGTTTTAAAAATTAACTGTTGCTGAGGTCCTTGCAAGTCATTATTAAAAGTTACATCACAGGATGATGAAATTACCAGTTAAGAGGCCAACTCAGACAGATATGCGTATTCTGGCGAGTTTGATCTAACCCATCTACATGCTTTGCAGCACAGTCTGACTTTTAACAGGCCATGACTTCATTAGGGAGGAAGGAAGATTAGAGGTGAAGGTTCTTAAAGTCTTGCACTTTCCCGGGATCTGGATGGGACCCGGGGTCCATGCAGCAGGAACACACTTGGATGCAGTGCAGCTCTGAGGTGGTCTGCAGGCAGGCACACTGCTTCCCAGGGTGGGAATTGTCCCTGTTAGAAAACTCATAGAACTGTCAACAGCAAAGGAAGATGTAGCTCTGTTTTAGGGTAATATAAAATACACACTATTTTTTTTTTTTTTTTTTTTAGATAGAAAATAAGATCAGAGAAAAGCTGGAGTCGTACCCCTTGGGTCTTAGGCCTTGGAGAAATGACTAGCCCGTGTATTGATAGAATGTTGGTTCAGGGCCACAGACAGCTGTCCTTGTGTTCTTTGAGCATTCCACTTGTTAAGCGGGACTCAGGGATGAGCACAGTCTCAGGAGGTGAAACTCTAGAAGAAGCCTTCTTTTATCTTCATCTTTTCCCACATGGGTTTGGATGCTGCCTCTCCAGAAATTCCCACAGTTGCAGAGTGAATTGATGGATATAGCCCCAGCCTGCTTGGAACTGCCATATGTGCAGGCCAGTCACACCTGGCTGGTACAGTATGGAAGGGGTGTCCTTGTGTCTGGGCCTCTCATACTCAGATCCTGTTGCAGAATGCTTACTCCGAAGACCCCTCCACCATGCTCACTGACCATCCCCCAAGTGGGCTTCAGTGCCTACAGTGCTTCCCATGTGTTCGTGATCTTGGCCCGTGATACAGGGTTTCTCTCTCAGCTGTAGCCAAAGCAGTTACACCCAAGATTTTTATCAGTTCCTGGCTCATTGGTTTTTGCTTTGGCAATCCACTTTCCTAAGGCAGAGTAAAAGCAATCAGATACACGGAATCATTTTCTTTCCCTGCTTGGTCTTGCTGAGCAAGGGGCTGTTTGAAGGACTCATTTTGCATAATGAGCTTTCACTCAAGGTGTACTTTCACATTTTGGCAGCAATTAGGCAGTGTTATTACATTTCAATGGGTTTCAAATATTCTAATGCAGATATCTACTTTTAGAGGCTTTATACTTAAAACTATGATTTTTTTCTCCCAAGAAATTTGTAAAAATGGCAATTATAGTTAATCTGGGAAAGTGACAAGGTCCAGAAGCATGCTTCAGATTCTATCCAAATTATAAAGTACATTGAAATCATTAGGGAATATTCAGTTCTTGAGACTTTTCAGACCTTTCTTTGACATCAAAGAGAATGTGCCATGTTGGACACACATCCTAAGCTTCCAAGGACTTCACATTCAAGTAGAAAGCATTTCACAAGATTCCACATTGCTGATGGACATGACGCTGTCCTCTGTATGTGGTGAAGAGGGCATTGATGAACCACAGTTGGAAGGACGGACGTTTTGTTATTTTTTCTCTAGTGGTGAAGATGAGTTCACTGTGGGTTATCTCTTCTCTTGCCCTTGTGAACAGCAGAATGTGCTGGCACCATGCTTGTGTGTAGGGCCGTCAAGCTTTAATTGGGTGCTAAATTTCCAACTACCATCCAGCCCTTAACTTAGAATCATGTAACGCTGGCTGATGATTCTGAACTCGCACAGTTCCAAAGACTGGGATTGTATTTAAAATCATAGATGGAGAGAGATGTGGCAGACGGATTGTTTTAAGCTTCCTCAGTTATATTTCAGGGTGCAGACCTCAGAGACTTCCTAACCAGATGGGTGAGATGGCCAGTTATGCCATAAAATTAAAGCCAGAGCAAAGTGGGCCAATTCCTTGGAGTTAAAAATAATTTAATGGCGAGTCACCAGGATCCCGAGGAACCTGTTCATGTTTATTCATGCTCTGGAAAATGGAATCACTGCCCAAGAAGCAATATGTTCTGATTTTACTCTAAATCCAGTTTCTCAAAATCTATTTAAGGGCTTAGGTGAACTCAACAAGGGTCTAATAAAGCCAGGTAATTGAACGACACAAAGGCCGATAAAATTCACAGGAGATGGTGTCAGCGATAAACTGTAGCAGGAGATAGCATGGACAATAATTTAAACTAATTGTGTGCTTTGATGCAAATTAACTTCTCTGGAAGAGAAATTGAGGCTTCATTTTGGACAGCTTTCTGAAACTGCAGCATGCAGAGTGTCTGCCAAAAACATATACAGCAAATAATTTGGGTATAGTCAGGAGGACATTAACTGTAAAAGGGAGTACATGCCCTAAAAGTGGTGTGGGGGTGATGCACATGGGTCACGTACCTTGCATACTGTTTAGTTTTGCTGACAGATGTGCGAGGGAGCAGTGGGGATGGGCACATGATAGAAGTGGAGTAGAGAGAGTGGACAGCTGTGTTTTGGAAGGAAAAGGTTATTAGAAGTAGGGAAAAGATTAAATGTAACTATGAAGACATGAGTGACCCAGACCCTTGCAATTTCAAGGTAATGAAGTGTCTAGTCTCAGGGCATAAATTGATGCCAGATGCATGCAAGGAAGACATGGTGATGGATCAGCCAGATTGGCCAGCCTTTGTTTTTTATCTTTACACACTCAGAACAGATGGTATTAAGCTACATGTAATGCCCGTGGTTAGTTCTAGCATTTGAATGGCCCTCTGTCCTCAGGTTTTGTGAGTACTGGAAGACTGGAAGTGCACCACAAGTTCCATGTCTCCATATAAGAGAAATGTTGACAGTTGAATTATCAGCTGTTACAAACAAAGAGGCGTAATCATCGGTGAGAGCAGCAAGGGATCACCTGCAGAATAATTGATAGCAAATACAGCTTGCACTTAGACGATGTCTCGGTTTGTCAGACCAAGGAGAGCAGTGCTGTTTCCAAGAGGCTGAAATGCTTTTACTCTTCCTAGTGTTTAATCCATACGGCTTGAAAGACAATAATTTGAAAAGTAAATTTATATTTTTGATTGCATGTTAATGTCTGTTTTGGGGGTTTCCTAAGTTCTTAGTGTTCTCTGTGTTTTGGGAGGTAGAGGGAAAGGCAGCTTTTTATACAGTTATGTGAGAAGCTTCCTGAAATCTGACTTTCGTTTTCTATTTTTTTTTCCTTATGTAGGATGATTATTTCAGAAACTGGAATCCCAACAAGCCCTTTGACCAAGGTAATGGATGTTTCTTGCTGTTTATTCAATGGAAACACTGTCTCATTTTTCCTTCCTTGCATTCTGAGTTACTGTTACCACACAGGCCAGCCTGCTGTCTTTACTGACGTTGGGAACTGAATTGACTGGGGTGATAGAAATCATTTTATCAAATTGGTTATTTGTTTGAGATGGCCTAAGGTAGATTAAGAAAAAAATTTAATTGAATTGAGCACAATAATCATTGGTTGTTAGTCTGACAACAATTAGTAAAATTGTTGTCAGGCTAACCTGGTTCACTGTTGGGCTGAATCCAGTAATTTAATTCATAGATGAGACAATGCCCAAAGACGCTGCCTAATTTACATGAGCCATGAAAATGAAACTTTCTTCTTAAAAACAGGTTAATCCCGAGCTTTCACAAGCACTGATATTTCATTTGTTAAGTAACTTTGTCATGGTTTCTAAATGGAACTTGTTTCAGAGTTGGCTCACTGACCACTTGGGTTTAAGTTGGTTCTCAGAAGGCTCTTCCACTTAACACCAGCAAGCATAAAGGCAGTCTCCTGGTGGCCATTGTAAATCACCACCAGTGTCCTCCTGTGAGTTAAGACAGATACCTGTTCCTATTGTTCCATGTGTGGCTGCTGCTGGCACAGGCCTTGCTGCAGAAAATGATGGTAAATTTTACTTCCAGTACGTATATACAATTAATGCTGAAACTTGGAGGAAAAACATTACCTACCAAGTATCGAAGGTCTAAGATTCTGAGAGTGACCTCAGTTTTGTAGCTTGAGTATTTGTCGTGACCGTGATGGTCAATTTGACACAGAAATCAAGGAAGATGTTGACGTGTAACATGGTGGCAGGTGCCCCCTTTCTGGCCTCTTGTCATTTTAATGGGCTACTCTTTCTCTGGACTCTGGTTTTCTTACAAGCAAAAATGGTGTTAAAATTTCCACATATACATTTTAGCTCAAGTAGGGCAACATTTTATTCTTTCATAAATACAAACACTTATTCATTCTCAAACATTGATTGAACTACTACGGTGTGCACAAGCACCAAGCCAGGTTCTGGGGATAAAGCAAGAAAGCTGTGGTGCCCACCCTGGAGGAGCTCAAGTGGGGAGTGGGGAGGTAGCTTGGTCAATAATTGCAGTGAGATGTGCTATTAATGGTTGTGATGTAGATGGGTTTGGGGAAGCATTGAATCTGGAGGTGGGGACTGTGTGTGTGTGTGTGTGTGTGTGTGTGCGCGCGCACGCATGTGCACACACACAAGGAGCAGGTGCCATGGAAGGCTTTCTTTTGGAGGATCTTTCTGGGCTTATTCGTATCTTAGTGGCCTCCAAGAGCCTCACTTTTTTATGACTTTACCAATGATTGAATTGAATCATCACAATAAATTATATACAAACATATGAAGGTATTTGTAATTTAGTTTAGAAGTTTTTCATCAAAAATGGTAAAAATATCTAATAATTTCTTTTAAAAGGATATACCTTTGTTTTGGAAGAACGCTTAGATGCAGAGCAGCACATTGTTCAGTGCCTGGTAAACATGCTGCTCTACAAATACATGTAACAGGATTTTGCTTACGCGGAGGTACCTCTTCTGACAGTGGCAGATTCTCTCTAGCCCAGGACCAGTTATAGGTTCCTGTCCTTTAAGGATCAAGTGTTGCATAAATAACTGCCAGATTTACTCTTCCCCAAGGCTTATAAACCAATACAAAAACTACCCAGGGGAGATATTTTTATTGTTGCCAATACACATTGGAAAGGTAATACTTGAAGGTAGGCATTGTTTGCCCTTTAGGGATAAATGATAGTTTCTCTTGATTTGAGGGGTTAACACAGAAAATTTGAGCACTGAAAAGAACATGGTATTTACATCCACTTAACCGAAAAGTCCAAAGAATGATGGCAACTATTTCCAGCAGAGCCCTGTCCCCTGCTCCCTCTTTTTCTAGCTTTGCAGGCTTGGAAGCTGGATCTGCTTATATAAATCTTCCCAGAAAACCTCCTGACTTTACGGGGTATAATTGAGGACCTTCGCCGAGAAGGCCCACTTTCTACCTCAGGTGTAGCTGCTGTTGGCTATTTATATACAGAGCCATGGGGAGAGGAGGCAGAGCTGGGAATAGCCTTCACTTAAAATATCAGCCCCAGCAGATGTCATCAATTACATTGTGTGCTGCTCAATAAAAATGGGAGGTTACTATATCAGCACTGACACCACTTGCTGAAATATAAACCACAGGCATGGAAGATGTAGAGCATTTCATCTCCCAGAAAATAGGAGCATTGCTGAACTCTGGTGGAAGTCATCAGCCACAGAGGTCATTTCCCCTCCTACGCTGAAAAAGAATCAAACGTGGTTAAGGTGGTTTTGTGGTTGGGGAAAACTTCCTAGTTTGTAGAAACCGAACATGTTGAAAGCACTTCAGAGTTTCAGGTGACAAATATGGGCTGGAATGGAGGTGGAAGGGCGTCATGATGGAGGTAGGTATGGAGACGGCTTGAAATGAAAGGCAGGAAAAGGGGAAGGAAAGCTGCATGTGGGGAATTCTGGTGAAATGTAGCCGGAAAGGTGGATTTGAGGCAGGTTGTGCAGGACATACCATACCAATCTATGAAGTTCAAATTTTGTTTTATTGACAATGGGGAACCGTAGAAAGTTTTTGAGCAGAGGAATGACATGATGAGGGCATTATCTTAGAGGACTTAGTTTGGTGACTCAACAGCTGTGATTAGGAACCCAAGACATACATGCTAAATTGTCTTCTTCCTATGGCCTCTTGGGTAACTTCTCCATGGCATCATTCATTGCCTGGGAATTTGGCTGTCACAGGTGTTCAGACTTCCCATTCGGCTTTCAGGTTGCTCCTGCAGCTTCTGATCATCTTAGGTGTTGGTGTGAATAGTTAGGGTACTCATTGTATTAAAAAAAAATAGTTGTTTACCTGTAATTGCTCTCTTGGCTTAAGGATATTTACTGAACTTGGAACAACAGTGCTTCATAGAACAAGCACTTATCATGTAATAGGCTCCAAGGCACTTAACAGAAAAATGCCTTACCTGCCAGTCTCCTTCAAGGAGACTGAAAATGTCTTTAACTTGTTATCTTTAAGGGAATCCTTAATACTTTTGTCAGTGGCATGTAATAGCCATCAACTTCAGGCCATCAACTTTAGGCTTTTCTAAGAAGAATTCTTTCTGAGATTTGGGTAGAGTAGGATACCCTTTTTGATTATGATGATTTAATGCCAAATTTCAGAAGGGACAGGCAGGAGTTCAGAATTGAAGGGAACAATCAACTCAGATGAGAAATTTCCTTTGTGAAATGCACACAGACAGACACCCTGCAGAGAGAGCTGGGTAGGCTGCGCAGTTTGAGAGGGCAGTGGATAAATGCCAGTGGCTTCCTGTCTTGAATAGGCAGGAGAAGTGGAGGCCCTCAGCTAGACCTCTGCAGGAAGCTGGCTGAGGCTGTAGAGCTCTGGAGTGATTCAAATTCTGTGTGGTCTCTACACCTTTCCTCAGCTGACCCCTGGAAAACCTGGGAGCACACAGTGGGTCTTGAAGAGATATGAGGTTTATGCTTCTGAAAGTGGCATCTGGTCCAGCAAGATGCTTCCCCAAGAGAAAAGCCCCTAACCAAATAAGTCTGGTTCATATATGTACTCTGTTCATCTATTGGAGATTCGCAATGCTCATTAGCAATTCAAATGCTCTAAGAAGTCTTTTAGTAAAGAAGCCCATTTAACTTACCATTTTCCAAATTTGCCTTTGACCACGTATTTTTATTTTTTCACTCCACACCTATCAGGTACGCCTAGAGGACAGTGTATCCTGTGGGATGTGCTTTGACAAGGGCAGTTTGGGGTCTTGGGTTTTGCAGTCAGATTCTCCAAGCTCAGAACTTGACCCTGTCGGTTACTAGCAGTGTGATTCTAGGCAAGTTGCTGAACCTCTCTGGTTGTAAGCGCTCCCCTCTGGAAATGGGAACAGCAAAAGCATTGAAAGGGTTAAATGAGTTAGTATGTCTGGCATGAGGAAGTGCTCGAAGTGCTCTGTAAATGTTGCTTTAGCAAGTAATGGATCTTTTTCATTTCCCCCTCTTCCTATTTAGCTGCCTCTCCCTGTTGCTTCCTCACCTTCCCGCTCTGGTCTTTCTTCTTTTATTCCCTCCTAGGAGCCTTCAGAGTTGTAATGCTCTGAAGCCCAATCATGAGGATCTGGGGCTAAATTGGAGCTGGCTTGTTTCATATTAGGCCACTGTAGTAGTGCACCCCAGATCCTCATTATTGGGGTTGAAGAGGTTCAGGCTTCATGTGACATTCATTTATTCCTTCAGTCATTTATTTCATAAAGTTACCAAATGCTTCAGGTTTAAACCTGCTGTGCTAGATAATAGGGACCACACGAAGGAAGGCCTCTGTGTGGGACATCACAGGTTATCAATCATAGTCATCCATCCGAGGTCTTACACAGGCATGAGGTGTGTGTCAGTACAGTCATCCCCCTGACCTACAGTAGACACATTCCCAGACCCCCCCCCCAGTGGATGCCCAGAAGTGCAGATAGTGCCAAACCCTGTACATATTTACATATGATGAAGTTTAATTTGTAATGAGGCACAGTAAGAGGTTAACAGCGGTAACAATATACTGTAATAAAAGTTATGTGAAAGCGATTTCTCTCTTTCTCATAATCAATCTGATAACCAAGGCAGCTAAGTGACGGATGGGTGTATTGTGAACACAGTGTGGGTTCACTGGACAGAGGGATGGCTCCTGTCCCAAGTGGGGTGGAGCAGGACGGGGCAATATTTCACCACACTACTCAGAATAGCGCACAACTTAAAACTTATGAATTGTTTATTTCTGGAATTTCCTATTTGATATTTTCAGACCTCAGTTGACTTTGGGTAACTGATACCGTGGGAAACAAAACTACTGTACTGAGGGTGATGAGGATGAGACCAAGAGCAAGTGAGGAACGGAGGGGCGTTTGGTCTGGGAAACTGGGCAATCCATGGAAAGTCAAGTGTTTATGTAAGTTGCATAGGTCAGATTTGGTTGAGGTGATGGTTTTTGCTACAGCTTGGCCTCGCTCAGCCTGTGACTGGTACGGGGACGGTGCACCACCAACCTTTGCTGATAACAACACTTTCAGTGCAATAATAAAGGTGCTGAAGTAAAGACTCTCTTTTCCCATGAAGTGAGGTGGCTGTTGAGGAAGGTTATCCAAAAGGCTTGGAGGGGCAAGAAAGAGAATTTATTGAACCACACAATACTGTGAAAAATAAAAGGTGTTGCTTTGGGGATTCAAAGAGTAGAGGATGAAGAAGCAGCAAAGTGAATTCTAACAAGTTGTTACAAAGCTTCTCAGCCAGTCCTTTTTGAAGAAGAAAATTAAAATTATTCATAATGCCTTTGCTGAATTAAAAGATTTTCTTCTTGCATTGGGGGTTTGGGAAGATAATTTATGTATATGACCAATCCATCACTTTCATAAAAATTCTGATTACCTGAGGATGTCCTGAAGTGATGGAACACAGGTTAATTTAGGTTCTGTACTATAGCCGTGGTTCATTCAGGAAAGAACCCACTAATTTATTTGGCTGTGAAGTTTCACTTGATGAGACAAACCTTTTTAGGAGAGATGGCTGAAGGCGGATTTATCATGGAACTTTTTTGGAGACAAGTGGATTCCTTTAATGTGGAATAAATGAATGTTTTAGGTAAAGTGTATAGCTGTTGGTTTTAAGGAGAATGTTTTCCTTCTGGAGTGAATACTAATCACTCTTCCAGAACAGTTTGGCTGGACCTAAGTCTCAGAAGAGGCTGGTGATCTTCAGAGCAGAATATGAACTTGTAGAAATTGATCTCCAGATAAAAATAAAGCTTGGGAATTCAGGAGCCCCTTTCACTCATGCTGTTCACTTGAATAGAAAAAGAAGAAAAACCTTGCCCTTTGCCTTGCAATCTGTTATACCAAGATCCTGACAAACTCAATTCTGACCAAGGTTCTGAACTGTTTTGAGGCGAAATTTTTAAAACTCGAAAGGAGAGAGTTCTTCCTGTGTTCCAGCTGTGTTTCTGGAGCCAGAGCCCCATGGATTATCACAGTATTTACATTTTGTTGAAGTTTTAAAGGGCCCACGGGGAAGGCAAGATTGTTTATTTCTAAAATCATTCTTTAAAAAGAGATTTTTTTTCTCCCTCCAGATTAATCTGAAATTTTACATGATAGGCTTAATAGGAACCTTAAGTCCCCATAGCTTTCTTCTTGATGGGGAATTTAACCTCACCCCCAAAAGAGCCTCTGATTTGCATTCATACAGCCTTGAACAATTTTCTCTGTTTAAGGATCCATTCACCTCATCTGATCCCTTGAGCTGTTGATTTTTCAGATGCAGCTGGCCTGGTTTGTGGGAAGCATCTTAATAATTTTCTCCTGGTTCCCTCATGTTTGGTTTGGTTTCCCGCTCTTACCTTTGTCTTTCCATATAATTTAAAGACTCTTCTTCCCCTACAGCATCAGCTCCTCTTGCTCAACCCACGCCGGCCCCAGACAGTCACATTCCACTCACAACTCCCTCCTACTGTCATCTCTTCTTCTGTTTCTCGACTATGACAATAACATAGTATTAAATTTTTTTTTTTTGAGTATTGACTTTTAATGTTTCAAGTCAATTCTGCCAGGGAAGAAACAACAACCTATTCAAATATGGGCATGCTCCTGCTTTAACTCAGCCTGTCCTCTTTGACATTAGATCAAATTAAAAGTTTTATCTTTCATCTCTGGCTGTCTTTGCCTCTTTGCTTATTTTAAGGAGAGAAAACATCAGATATGAGAATGAAATCCCATGGGTGCCCCTCCTTGGTCCTCTTTCCCATTTTCATTTCCCTAAAGGTGACTACATCATTAACATGCTGTTTTGCTCCATGTTCTTATAATTTTATGTCATAAATGCATGTCTACAACCGATATGTTACGTTATATGTTGTACAACAGAAAGAAAGGTTTTTTTCCCCTCTAACCTGTGTATTTTACTGAAAATTGTTTTTGATGGTTTTTATTTGATAGTTGTGGATGTAATTAATTCCTTTATTTTGTATAGTTTATCCATTTATCCCCATGTTGGTGGACGTTTATGTTGTCTCCACTTGTTTTGCTGTTGGGGCTGCTTTTTAGTAGCATTTCTAATACACAGTGATGGAGTCTTCCATCAAGGCAGTTGGCCTGGAGAGTGTGGTATCCAGGGGTGGGACATGACTCTGCTGCCATTAAAATGTGCAACTTCAGGCAAATCTTGTGGTCTTTCTTGACTTCAGTTTACTCATCTCTGAAATAAAGTGGATGGACTAGGTGGTTTCTGAGGTTCTGCTCATCTGCAATAGTTAAGCTGTCATGGCTGCATGCAGCACAGAGTCTTTATGTTTTTCTCATAAAAGAAGGAAAAATGAAAAATGTGAAGCCTGATGCTCTAATTTCAAAGGTTACAGTTTAACCAATGAGATATGAAGATAACTTCCATAAAATTAATGGAATTAAATTAAATTAAATCATTCCTGAGGGTTAAAAGGCCAAAGCAGGGGGTACTTTCTCTTCTCACAGAGTCCTGTGGGCACTGCAAGGAGTGGAGGAAAGAGCAGGATTTAGAGGGTTCAAGTCTGAGTCTCACTCTCCCATTCACTTACTGCATACATTTGAGTAATTTGACTTCTCTAGCCTTTAATTTTTTCATGTATAAAGTGGGGCTGATAATATCTGTCCCGTAGGGTGTTTGTGAAGATGGAGTGAGATCATGTTCGTGGAAGGCCAGGAGTGGGTGTGTGGCATGTGCTCAGTAAACCTCAGTTTCTTCTCAGCTCACTCAGCTTGGTCAGGTACGAGTGTGGGCTCCATGTCCTCATGCGGTGCTGATAGCTGCCTCATTGTTACGTTCCAGCTGCCCTGGCTTCTCTAGTAGCTCCCAGTGCCTCTAGAACCAGGGAGCAAGAGCTGTTCGAGGTTGTGTTCCACCCTGTGCATGGAATAATAGGGAATCATGAAGGGTAGTAAAATTCTCCTTGCAATTATGGGGCACTGCGGCCTTCTATTACTATGTTTAAAAGGTTCTTTCAGCACGAACAAATTCATTTTAAAGACATGTTTATTACCTTTCCCCAAATGCATAAAATGTAGTGTTTGTTTTATAAAAAGAGGAAAAAAAAATCCTTCCTATTATTCCACCTGCTAGAATAACAGCCCCTGAATTAATTATATTGTATTTGTTGAGTCCTAATGATACAGCCTTGGTTTGAGGAAATTCTCAATAGGGAGAAAATGTCAGTTGAATTTTAAAATCCATCAATAATGCTGTTTAAATTTTCCTCATTTGCAACTGTCGAGTGGATTAGAGTGTTTTCACAATAGGGAGATGGCTTCCTGGAGAACCATTGCCGGACTCACCTATGTTTCCATAGCTCTTGTGCCTGAGAGGGAGAGTTTTTTGTTGAAGGTCTTCAGTTACATTATGTAGCAGTTCATTGCTGGAAGCCTGTCAGCTGTTCATTCTGCCCTAGTCACCATGTATGATGAGAGGCAAGGTGATATATTCGAAAGGCCCTGAGCTTTGCAGTCTCAAAGATTGAGTTCAGTTCCCAACTCTTCCCTGTAATAGCTGTGTGTACCTAGGCAAGTGCTTAACTTCTCTGAGCCTCGATTTCCTTATCTGTAAAATAGAAATTACGATATTTATGACATTTATGACATGAGGGGTCTGTAAAACTCCTGATGTAGTGCCTGACCCAGTCTTACTATAATGAACATGGTAAAGGCAATCAGCTTTGGTAAGTGATAGAGGACTAATGTTTTGTTCTAAAGTCTTAGGTTCGAAAGGATCTTAGAGGTATTTGATGTGTCTACTTATCCCACCCAGTGCGCAACGGAATTGATCAGTGAGTTCAGTCAGTGCTTATTGATCACCTAATAGGTGCTGAATTGGCTACATGTAGGAACTATGAAGAAGAATGGGACAGAGGTTTTCCTCAGGGGGCTTGTAGTTTATGTAGGGGGAGGGGGTAGAGGGAGAGAGGGAGAGCGGGGAGAGACAGACAGACAGAGACAGACAGAGAGACAGAGAAAGAAAGAGAAAGAGAAAAAATAACCAAGAAGGTATGTTTGAGATGCCCTGACAGAACTTTGTAGACTGGGGTTCGGGTGAGGGAACAGTCAGCCTTTCCTGGATGAGGGTCAGGAAAAGGGTCTTAGAGGAGGTGACTCAAGAGCCTTTCTAAGGATGGGTTGATGTTTGGAAGTGAGCTGGATGGGCAGCATCTGATGGGAAGAATGCTTCCTGATAGCTGAGCATTCGGTGGCTACAGAACTGAAATTTGATAGGATGCTTCTTTTAAAAATACATTAAGCTGTAAGTGGAAAATGTAAGTCAGTACTTTAGCAGGCTATTTCACTCTTTACCCAGTTGTGTCTCAAGATTGTTCTGATGTTGAAATACCCCTAGAGCAGGGATTGCAAGCAATGAGGCGAACCTGGTGCAGGATCATAGGGAAGGGTGTGCTGTTTGTGACAAGCTAGGGGTCTGGTTATGAGGGCTTGGGGGCCTAGCATTGCCAGGACTTCCGATTTCTGAGGAGGAACAGGAAATGAAGTTTTTGTATGTTTTTGAAACCTCCTAATTCTTTGGTATCAGCAAATAAATCCATCATCACTTACCAAACAAAAAAATCTTTGAGAGGGTAAACATGCCTTTGGACTGTCTGTGGATTCTCTCCTAGAGGGAAACCGAGGACCTCATGGTCATACTTTGTCTTCTGCTTGTGGTGTGTGTGCTCAGCAGGCTGATGAGTCCTTGGGGTCCCTCTGACCTGGAGCAGCAGCATAGCCTGAGTATGCAGGCGGTGCCTAGTAGAGTTAGGGACATACCGCCTGAGTGGAAGTTATTTTTGCTGAGGCAGCAAACGAGACCCGAAGCCACGTGTAAGAGCACGGGAGTCCGAATGCTAAACCAGGCCCCAGGCAGGGGGCTGCGTTATTACTCCTGTTTCTTGGTGGCTGCCCGCACCACCAGTAGATGGATTGTTTTAATCTTTGAAAGAGGGATGCACACCTCTGCCCTCACACAAGCACACTCCTACACTCACACGAAATAAGGTACTGCAGGGATTTATAGACACATACCACGCCTCAAAGAGCAAAAGTGGAGCCCCTTTGATCTTGGGAGTGATATCGTTAGGTGTGGAGTTTCCTTGCTCTGGAGAAGGAGTGGGCAGCACTTGGGCTGGGGCAGCCTGGCTGGGAGGAGCCATCCAGTTGGAGATGGGTGTTGCGCACAGCAGTCGGCCTTGTGCTGCTCCTGCTGCTCTTTAGCCAAAAAATAATGGTAGAAAGGGATAGAAAAAGTGGAAAATGTCAGAGGCAAGAAAGATTAACATTCTGTGCCCACTGGAGTCATTGTGACATTCTAGCCCCGAATTTGCCCAGGGTTTGTGCCGCACATGAGCCCTCACCCACACTTTGCTCCAACCCCCTCTGACTTCAAGACAGGTAGATAAATGTGTGTGAGGTCTGCTACAGTCACTTCCAGTCCATTAATGCTCAGTTTCCCTATAGGAACTTACTTGAAATGTCACTCAGCTGTCCTCAGATCTGTAACCAAATGCATGATAGCCTGACATTTCTATCTTATTTTAAAAAAACAATTTATTTTCTCTGTCACATTCACTAGAAGGTAACTTTTGAGAATAAGGAAGGAAGGAAACACACAACTTTACGTTCCTGTGAAGTAGAAATAAGGCAGGAGAAGTATAAAGTGTTCTGGTACTGAGACCAGAGACTACTTCCTGCAGTGAGTTCTCAGAAGGTGAGTTGTGTCGGGGTGGACCACACTCTCGACAGTCTGGCAGTGAATACCACATTAAGTTTTTACGATCGCTTCCTCTGAGGTCTCTCAGTGAACACTGATTGTTTAGTGCCAAAGTGCAGTTCTGTAAGTTAATCCAGGGATAGACCAAAATAATAAAGAGTACACAGTCCTCTAAAAAAGTCTGATTTGATACATGGATAAAATTGAGAATATCAGGAGGAAGAGATTGCCTGCGTCTCCATCAGGGAATACTCTGCTTTGTTTCTGGGAATTGATGAGCATTGGGAACAGGGAGTTCTGGGCTTTTCCTGAAAGGAATGAGGAGTTCAGATGATCTGTGCTGCCAATTAACAGAAGCAAATGGATCTCCTCTCGCCAGCCAACTGGTGGGTAGAGCCAGTGTCCTTGGCCAGACATCGAGAATCTAGACCAAAACTTTGATACATGCAGTCATCCCGCCCCCTTGCCAAGACTGAAAGTCAGTTCAAACCCACAGGCAAATGGGCATTCTTCCCTATACACCACTGGAACCCCACATTCTTAGATATGTGCATATACTGATATGCTCAATAAAATTAGCATTTCATTCAAAGACATTACCAAATTCATATTAGATTTTGTTGTTATGAAATCCTCTGTCACCAACAGAACTGTTAGCACAGTGGCTACCCTTGGAGGGGTGGAGGGCAGGGTGTGGTTCACAAATGTTTTCTGGAGATGAAACAGGGTCCTCATGGTAGAAGAATTTAGGCACATTGCCACAGCACCTAGATACAGGGGTTTCATCCTGGAATATTTTCAAGCAGGTGTTACGAAGCACTTATCAAAAACTCAGTAGAAACTCTAAAATGCCTGATTTTAAGCCCTGTGTCATCTTGACGACCCTGCTAAGATAAATTCTTTGTAAAAATAAAAATATATACCCTTAGGAAAAAAGGTAATTTTTGAGTATGAGCCATATAAGAGTTGGCAGGCATCTGCTAATAATTACAATTTTTGCTCTTAGGTCGCTCCTGAGTCCTGCTTGCTATCAGTGATTAGGCAGGAAGAGAAGTTCCCAGTTTACATGGCAGAATTGCACTGTCAGATGAAAAGTGAACGTTTGTCATTCTGTGTTCATAGCATGGTGTAGATTCCTTCATCCAGAAGTGGTTTCAAGCTTTATGTATAGTTTGAAAACTAAGAGTGGAGTGATAAAAAATCAGGGGTGCGGGCGAGTCTCCATATGAGTCAGCACAGGGCATGGGATTTCGAACTCCTTCAGGTATAATAGCTGCTTTGGCTATTGGTTGGGTTGTTGGTGGGGAGAGAGCTGAGGATTCTGTTTGGCTCCAAATGATAGCCCTGGAAGCAGTGCACGGGGAGTTGCAAAGTGATGGATTTTGGCTCCATTCATCTACATTCTTTTCACAGCCCAATCTGTGTGGAGATGGGGTGGGCCGCCTCAGGGCAGGGGAGGTGGGCAGAGTCACCATCGCTGGGATGTGTACACCTGAGACTGGGCAATCACGTGGTGGTTTGCTGTTGGGGCAGTCGAACATCGGGTGGGGACAGCGGTACTTATCATCGACATTGCTCTGGCTTTGAGTTTATGTAGTTCTGTGATAAGGCAGGTCTGTCAAGAGGTGATAATTTATAGTAGATGATTCCCCACAGGATTTCCTCAAACAACCTGCCTGTTGGCACATCTAAGGTAGATTTAGTTTACCAAAGTTATGTCTATGCAGTTTTGCATGAATACCGAATACATAAATTGGGCTGAAGCCTCATTCATTGCAAATACAAAAGACTGAGAAAGAAAAAATGGCTGGATCACTGGGTGTTCCTCTTCATAGTAAAGGAAAGTAATAATCCAGTTAGTTCAGAGCTTCACACATTTGAAACTAACCTGTTTCTCTGAGTGGATTCTATTGTCTTTGGCAAGACAATATCTTGCCAGGGCTGCAGATACAGGCATAAGTTTCCAAATGAAGTATGATTTCTCAGTGTGCCACTCAAGTATAGAGATTGGTGTCCTCTGTGGATAAATTAATGTTTTTGCATTACACGAAGATGCTTAAGTAAGGGAGTGAATACAAAAAAAGATAAGAACCATCATCTTTACAGAGAAGCCCCTGAGGGCCTGGAGGACTAGATTAGGCTGGTCGTCTGCTCTCAAGGAAAGCCCAGTCCCCATATGTGTGCTGGACCCCCATCCATGGATGCCCTGCCACAGCCCCAAAGGCCATGGTCTGTACAGATTCTTGTCATCTGACAGCTTGTGTTGCTGGGAAAATCTGAAGTGCATGAAGGATTAAATGTGGTTTTGTTACCACATCAAATAATAATTCCCTAATTGTTTAGAACATCATGCAACTCTCAGATAAAGAGGGATTATTATGTGTTTGGAGGGTGTGTGTCTAGTCAACACATCTGGTCAACACTGAGCCAGTCTGCCTTGGAAGAGAATGGGGAGGGACCATCTCTGACTCCAAGGACATTTAGGCTAACCACCAGATCACTGGAGTGGGGTCTCAGTAAGAAATGATAATGCCAGCTGTTGGTCATGCTGTAGGAGTTTTTCTATAGAATATTTTCAGTGGCTGCTGTGTTCATGACTCTAATATTTACATTCTCCCTCTTTGCTGTGTATGAATTCCATTTTTCTTAGAACCATGCTTTCTTCTATGAGCTGATTCTTTAAATGTACAAATGGAAAGTTGTCTGGGTGGTATAACTTTTCAGATAGTATGGAGGGAGATAGGAGAATTGTAATTAAAAGAGAGAGTGACTTATAGTTACCTCTTAGCTATTTGACTGTTCCCTTAAGCATTTAATATAATAGTTAGCAAATAGTTTACAACAGGGCCTTCACATATTGTGTTCTACACTTAACATGTTCTCGGCCCCTTCATGTCACCTGTCCAACTCATCCTTGGGGTCTCAGTTTATATGTCACTGACTCGAGGAAAACTTCTCTTCACCCTAGACTAAATTAGGTCATTCTCTCTTAAAGTGTATGTGATTTAACAATTAAAAAAAATTATTTACTATTTTTTCCTTGGATACACTGATCTCCTTGGGAGCAAGCCTATTTTGTCTTGTGTACTTTTGTATTTCCAAGGCCCAGGGTAGAACTGGAAACAAAATAAGTACTGAGTTAATAGGTATTCAAGAATAATAATTACCATATTTTTGAGCACTTACTGTATGCTAGAACTATCTATTCTTCTTTAAAAAATGTATGTGTGCATACATATATAATCTTTGTTAATGCTGACAACAGCTGTAAAGAAAACATGGTTGCTCTCAATTCACAATTGGGAAACTGGGCTCAAATGTTGAGAGTAGAATATTCAGAAGCTTTTTAAAAGGTTTAGGATATTCCTATGTAGTCATCTGGAAAAATATCCATGATACAGTTATAAAAAGCAAAACAGGGTAGCTAATATGATTATACTTGTGTAAAATAAAGTGTTTATTATGTGTATATATATTTGTTTATATTTACATATAAAATATCTGTATCGACACCAACTTGTAACCATTTATCTCTGAGGATTAGGCTAGGAGGGGCATGAGGAATTTTACTTTTTATTTGTATTGTTTTTATGTTGTCATTTAAAACATTGTAGTGTGATCCTCTATTTTTAAATAAAAAGTACAAAAAAGACAAGGCCTTCCCAAAGTTGCCCAGGCAGTTCAGTGCCTCGGGGGATTCGAACCCCAGTCTGTCTGGCTCTGAAGCCCGCGTTCTGTTCATAACATCCTTTCTGTGGCTGGAGTAAGTAGTTTCTACTGGGGGCGGCGGGGGGTTGCCCCTTAGGCGATATTTGGCAATGTCTGTAGCTATTTTTGGTTTTCACACACTAGGAAGGTGCTACTGGCATCTAACAGTTTGAGGCCAGGGACATTCCTGCCATCCTGCCCTGCGCAGGACGCCCTGCATGGGTATCCAGCCCAACGTGTCTGTAGTGCTGAGGCTAAGGAAGCTTGCTCAGAGGGGCAGTCAGCCCTGACTAGACTGGTGAGTGTGGTGCCCAGTTCAGCACCGTGTGGTGTGGTATATGCCCAGCACTGGCTTAATGAGCACTGCGTGTGGATCTTGCTCTAAGGCCACGTAATTTCAGTGCCTGGTGGAAACAGCAAATGTTAAAACATGTATCGACCTTATCCCCAACCAAAGCTTTTAAAAGACTGAGACAGAGAGATAGGCTCTAACCGGGCTTTTAGAGAGGTGATCACCAGGAGAGAGAAGGTCCTGAGGAGGTCCAGGGGTGGAGGGAGCCCCTGTGTGCCTTAGCACACCCTGAGGGAAAATCGAACATTCTTTTAGGAGAGGTGAGGATGCCTGGATTTCCTCCATCATCTTGAATGATTTACAGGCTTATTTACTACTTGAAATCTGGTGTCATAGAGCCATCCCCAAGCAGATCAGGGGCATAGTTCTGTTGGCGCCTACATGAGCAGGTCTCCTCCGGTCGGTCCCCAGTTCACTCATTACCCAAAGGCCCCTCTAGTAGCTGCCCAGATTTATAGTGAGTCCAAGGGCAGAGCGCTGCTCTGCCAGATTCAGAGTATCAGCCTTGCTGCTCTGCTGGGTGGGCTCTTGAGAATCACCTCACTTCACAGAGGGGAAACTGAGACCGTAGATGGGAGATCATTTGTCAAAAACTACTCAGCTTATTGCTGGCCTGGCAGGACTGGACCACAGGCCCTGGCTCCTGGTCTTGCATCCAGCCCTGCTCATACAACAGTGGGAAGAAAAGAGCAATCTTTTTCTTAAAGACAAAGAGGCTAATAGATGAGAAAATGCTCTCCTTATGTGGGTGAGGTTGGTAGGATTTGCTTGGGCAGCAGAAGGTGGGACCAAAGATGAAGGGTGAGCACCTTACCTTTTCGATGACTCAGTCGTGTATAGTTCAGTGGTTCTCAAAGTGTGTCCCTCAGACAAGCTGCATAGCATCACCTGAGAACTTTTTAGAAATGCAAATTCTTCAGCCTCACCTCAGACCTACTGAATGGGAGACTTTGGGTATGGGACCTAACAATCTGTGTTACCTAGAAACAGCCCCCTGGGTGATTCTGATGTACCTCAAGTTGGAGAACCACTGGTGAAAAGGAAAGTAGATGGGACTTTGCTTTCTGGTATTGCCATTCCATTAGCTGAGACCTGGGACATGTCACCTGACTTCTCAGGCTTCAGTTTCATTGTAGAATGGGGATAGTGAAACCTAATCTGCAGCGTTGTTGGAAGAATCTGTGAGCTAATGTAGGTGAGTGTGATTTGTACAGCATTAGCCAGATAATCAAGTTGAGCATACACTTGCTCTGATCCTCTCGGACTGGTGAATACCACTGTCGTGTTCTTGTATGTGCCTTTGAAGCTGCTTTGGTTCTTGTTTCCCTGCAGAATAGTACAATTTGTTCCTGAATGTTGAGGCCATTCCATGTGTCTTCTGGACCACCTTTTTGGAAGACTTTGCTTTTAAGGCTCTGTATGTGGGAGCAAGAAGCCCACATTGGCCAAAAAAGGGGAAGAATGTGGCTGAGGGAGCAGCCAGGAAGGTTGTGTAGTAACACTGACCCAAGGTCCAGAGAAAAGACCTGGAAGGCTGGTTCTGCGAAAGCAGGTAGTCATTACAACCTGAGCAGGTCGAGTATGGGGACTTAATCGGTGAAGAGATAAGAGTCATCGTGATATAGACAAAAGTGTTAGATAACTAACCTGTGAAGGGCTCAGCCTTATTTCATCTAATCTCAGCTATCACTGATTGAAAGATAGATTAGTTTATGTACCATTAAAAAAAAAAGCCCCAAGCTAGTCAAACTGACATGCTATTAATTGTTTAAAAATCTTGATTTCAGTGTTCAAATGTGAAAAACAATAAAAACAGTGCTGAATGCTATTTACACATTGTTATATTCAATTTTTACAACAGCCCTATGAAATTGGGGCTATTAACCTATTTTACAGGTAAGGAAACTGAGGATCAGTTAAGTTGCCAGGTAGGGCACAGGCCAGTAGATTTTTTTTCTGTAAAGGGTCTGGAAGTAAATATTTTAGGACTCCATAGGATCTCCTTCAATACAGCTCAATTCTGCCTTATATCGTGAAAGCAGCCATAGGTGAAATACAAATCATGGGTGTGATCATCTGCCAATACAATTTTATTTATGGACACTGACATTTCAATTTCATAAAATCCTCATTTGCCATGGAATATTATTAGTTTAAATTCTTCAATCATTTAAATATGTAAAAATTATTGTTAGCTTGTAGGCCATACAAAAACAGGTGGCAGACTAGACTGGTTCTGGATTTGGCCCTTGAACCATGAGTTTTGACCCTTGGTTTAGATTCACCCATGATTGGAGTTTAAATCTGGTGTGTTTCCACAACCAGATTTGAATCTTTATTATGTTATACTGTGCATTATAAGGAGAGGTGGCTGATCGTTAACTTGTTTACTCTAAAAACAACCAAAAATCACAACCCTGTACTAAAAGTACTGTTTGCCTTAATCATGAGTTTTTAAGGAAGATCTAATTTTAATTTCCTCAGAATTTGTGTCTTCTTAGCTCAGTGTTAATTATAATTTGGAAAGTCATTTTGGCTTTTGAACTGACAGCTTGAAATGTAAAGTTTTAAAAAAGTGAAACAAACATGCATATGGTATAAAAAAACCTCACTTCAAAGGTATGTAAAATAAAAAGTAAATTTTTTTCACTCTCTTGTTCTCTTTTATGCCATAATTCTTTCCATAGATAGTTATCATTAAGAGCTTCTTGGGTATCCTTCTGGAAGCTGACTGTGTGACTACAATAGTGTGTGTAGACATACACATTTTTATCTGCATGCTTGCTTTTTATGTACTACATCTTAGCTCTCCTTATAAACTGATCTATCAACACATTTTTAGTGGATGTGTAGTGTATTTTTAGTGGATGTGTAGTATTCTATTGTGTATATACTCCTGAAGTACTGCTCTTTTATTTAACCATGTTTTCATTTTTTTAGATTTGAGTTATTTTCAGTTTTTTAATTATTACCAAAAGTGGTTCATTGAATATTGCTGTAAGTAAATCTATCATGCTTCTGTAAGTTCATGGAAGTGAAGTCACTGCATCAAAGGAGATGTGCATTTTTGATGCATTAAGTGTTTTTCTTACATGAAATTTCAAACAAGCATTCTCCTGAGCCAAGAATGTCTACAGAGAATAGCATTCATTGCTGGTGGGAAAATTGACTCCCTCTTGTCTCCTGTAATTTTTCCAATTATCTTGTTTTTTGTTTGGTGAGGAAATAGGTCATGTTTTATCTTCAAAAGAGTTGGTAGAGAATTAGTACATGGGGACAGTGAGGTTTTGGGCTCCAGATCTCATTATGATCTTCAACTTCCATTTAAAGAACAATTACCTTAAGCAAACAAACAAAAACATAAAAAATGTGCTTAGGGCCTGCCTGTTCAGGATTCTCTGGTAGGAAGCAACAGTGGTTTGTGAAAACTGTAATTTCCATGAATTTTTCTCGAAGTTTAAGGGAGGATTGTTAATAGCTTACATATCAATTGACACCTACTAATTTTGAGTATTGACTCTGTTCCAGCTTCTGTCCTAAGCCCTTATATCTCTTGAATGTGCACAGTGACACTAGAAGGCTGAAACTATTTTCATTTCTATGTTCATAGGAGGAAACTGAGATTTAGAGAGGCCCAGAGTCACGCAGCAAGTGGTAGGGCTCTACTTTGACCCAGCGCTAACACCCAAACTCCCATTCTCGACCACCAAGTGCACTATTTTCTATCATTAGTTATCAAGAAATTTTGTATGTATCCTGTACTACATGATAGAGATTGGTCGGTCAGTAGTTACTAGGGAGCCCATAGAAGTAGATGAGGCTTTTGCCTCCTCCTTCGTAGCTGATGTTGGAAACAGACTTTTCTACCAGACCGTGAGTTCCAGTGATAGGATGATATGTCACTTATACCTGTGACCTTAGCACAGAAGGGTGCTCTGCCAATGTCGACTGAATGAATGAATTAAACAAATACGTATAAAATAGAGAACACTTTAAGACTTTATATTATCAGGGGCTAAGTAGTATGCTGTATAAATTAAGATGATGTAGTTTTTAAGGGTGAAAAGGGCTTAGAAAACTTAACACTTCTCTATATTTCCTTACCTAGGAATGAAACCAAAAGAATAGTAAATTTTATTTTTAGTACGCTAAAACTCTGCTCGGTAGCTAATTCTTAGCCTTCAAGTGATATGTAGAAAAATAGGTGAGTTAATATAAGGCTCTTTTATTTTTCCTTAGTAAAGAAACATCTTTTTTTTTTTTTTTAAATTGTGAATTTCTGTGGTGATGACTGGTTGTGTAGCTGGAATAGAAGAGACGTATCAGTTACATTTTCTGAGGTCTGGTTTCTTGTGGGTAACCAAGCAGAAGGGAGATTGCAAAGAAATACACAGTTTGCATTAATTCCACAACTGTAGGATGGTGGAGGTCCTAACTAGAGCAGAACCAAAATTTCTGCATGGCTGGTGGCACCTGGACCAAGGGTGAGTGTGACCAGGCATGTGTGCCGCTGGGCTGTACAGGAGCTTCGAGACCTCACACCTGAACCAAGGGCGAGTGTGACCAGATGTGTGTGCCACTGGGTTGCACATGAGCTTTGAGACCTCCAGGGGCTCCTCCAGGCCTCAGTGTGAGAATGGAGCTTGCTAATGCCAGGCCTTGGGTTAGATGCCTGCTTCTGCTCCCTGTGCCCTCCCTGTCTGTGCCTTCCCACTCTGCCACCCGGGCTCCCCTTGCATCCATGGTCTCCTCTTTGACCTAGTTTATGCCTCTTCATCCTTCAGACTGCCCTTCCTCATTGTTTATTTTTTAGAAGTTTTTTTTTTTAAATTTTCTTGATCATGGATTTTATTCTTGAAGAATATCTGAAAGTAGTTAAAGCTCCTTAGAATTTTTTTTTTTTTTTACAATAGCACCTAAAAAATTCGCATTTCAGAGAATCCAAGACTGGGCCATCTGACCACAGCTCTCCCAAGATTGTTGATGTTGCTGAGATTTCGAGTCTGCAACTATCTGGGCACCTTGGCAAAGTGTGAACCCCCTCACGCTTTCAAACAGAAAGCTTTTCTCACTCCCGCAAGTTCTTGATGCTGGCATTGCCCTCAATTTTGCTTTCATTTTTAAGGAGCAATAGTGAATGTGCAATTAATTTCCTCCTCTGCTTATGTCCTTAACTATTGATTAGAACCAACAATTGGTATAATAATCCTTTGAAGTATAATTATTTCTTATAAATGTTGTATGAGTCCTAGGAAAGTAATGGAAAGATGTACTTACATCCATGCGTTCTTTTCCATTTCTGAAACCAATTATTTTTCAAAAATTGCCTTTGCAGGTTGGCTATTAAGTCGAAGTGATCATTGACTTCTTTTTAATACCAGTATCAAGGAGAATCATAATGAAACATGATGTGTTTACAATTAATTGTTAGCTATCAGCTGGCAGCTTAATGCTAATGTTTATTTACTGTTTCTAGGGGGACAAGTGATCATGTTTACTAATATCTCCTAAACTTTTTGGGGTGGGGGAAGGGGAGTAATTATATTTTTTAAAAAAGTCTTACAGGATTATTTTGTATTACTCAGTTTAAAGTTATACCTTTAAAATTTTTATCCATTTTACAAGCTATTTTCTGTTATTAGACACAGGTAAACTTTGTCCTGGATATGGGTAAATTATAAAATTAATGTTTAAAAAATGATTTGTCAAAGGTCTTTGAAAGAATCTGACTCCTTCATCTGGTAGAGGGTTTGAACTTTAGTTCCTCTTTTGGAGGGTACCAGGCCAAGGTGACAGGGGCCGGCATGGCAGAGTGTCTGGTGGGGACAGGCCTGCCCACGTGCCAGCAGTTAGTTGCACAGAGCCTCAGTGGAGTCATTAGCAGTCAGAAATGTGGGTCCTGTGAGCTCCTTCCATTGAAGGTGGAACAAAACTTTGATGACCCGGGTCAGGCGAGACTCTGTCTTCTGGCAGGACCCACTGACTTGGCCTTCTCTTGTTTTTAAACTTAAGACTCCTCACCCTGTTTTTCATAGTTCTCTCAGAAATCATTTTTTTCCACTACGGTGCCACGACTTTGGGAAGACACCTAGAAATCAGCTGTAATTCATGCTGATTCCTTTAAAATATCTAAAAAAAAAATTTTCCCCCAAATTCTGTGTTTTTCTTCCTCACATCCTTCATCTTATAAATCCCATAGTAGAAGTTACAGGCTTGCAGTTACCCAAAGGGCAGTGTGCTTCCCGGTGCTCTCTCCTGGTCTCAGCCTAAATCTGAATTTTGCATACGTTGAACTTTGGGGTTCATTTTCTGTGGATCCCCGTGTCACTAGCAGTCTCTTTCAGTCTCTTGCTTTGTGTTTTTGCCTACCCACATCGAATGCAATATAGTCTCTTTATAGCCAACATGTTATTTTTATGTGCCTTACTTTATTACACATGAAATGAAACCATCTCTGGCATTTTTTTATACTCAGTGAATTTTTATTAGCATTGTATCTTACATCAACAATAACATAAGCTGCAACACCCTTCTCTGGAATATTTCCTGAGACTGCTGCCACTGTTTGGAATGAGTGCTGTTGCCACCTTAATGGAAATGGTTTCATCTCCATTGCTTTCATCTCCTTAAATAATCCTTTAATCCCTGTGCACTGCCCACACATTCCAGCTGTCCTTGCCAGCACCGTTACTACAGCCCACAGAACTGGGTGGTGGGTGAGGCTGGCCCACCGGTTTCTCAATCATTACAGAATCATTAGTTCTGGTGCCAGCAGTGACAAGAGCTGGAGGTCTCATACCTGAGGCCAGCTGTGTTCATTCATAATAAGAGACTTAGCAGCTATGTATGCAACCAGAAAATTGAATCAGCAGCACCATCAGTGCATTAAATTATGGTATTTTCCTACAGAGTTTCTGTAAAAATGTAATAGTACATTTGGCCAGAACCATTTCTTATGCAGATTAGTTTAGGGTCTTTTGGTAACACTGGGAGATAGGACGTTTTCTCCACAAATAAGTCATTCATTATCTGAGAGACTTCAAAAACCAGTTTGTTCTGGTTGGTACCCACATACAAATGTGGCAGTCCATGTTTAGATGCTAACATTTTTTCCTACCAGTTTTGGAAAATCACCTTCTTGATGACCTGTCTTTAGTCTTAGGAAAATGAGACTGAAAACACAAGAAAAAAGAAAAGCTCTAGTGCTGCATTTAAAATGTAAAACACTAGCCTGCTCCTGGCATTTGTGTGAGTGTCATTGTAATTTCAAGATTTAAAATAGTTTCCAATTATGTGGCATTCTAGGACCCCCCCACCCTCCCGCTCCCTGCCACAAAAAAAGAAAAGCTCTAGTGTTGCATTTAAAATATAAAACACTAGCCTGCTCCTGGCATTTGTGTGAGTTTCATTATAATTTCAAGATTTAAAATAGCTTCCAATTATGTGGCATTCTAGGACCCCCCTGCCGCCCCGCTTCCTGCCTTCCGCACACACATACTTTCCCCCAGGTGCTAGCTCTTGGGAAAAAGGAACATGGACTGAAGACTGAGCAGAGGGGAGCATCAGGGACTCAGCTGTAAGTTGAACGAGGCACCTCCCAGAGCATGTTTGGATAGTTTCTAAAAGATCATCCAACAAAAGATGATCATATTCCTTTTTATTTTATTTGTTTTTTAAATGTTTTTAAGTAGTTAAATGTTTTTAACACTCAGATGGTTCAGAAGTGAATGAATGAAAGAATGCAGTAAAAAGTCTCCTTGTGACCAGTTTTCTCACCCTATAACCACTGTTATTAGGTTCTTGTGTATCCCTCCAGAGATATTTTTAAGCATTTTTTAGTTTGTGTGTATATTCTTTTTCTCCTTTTTTTAAAAAAAACATAAATGATAGAATATTATGGTAAGCAGTGTTCTGTACCCTGCTTTTTACAAGTATCAATATATCTTGGAGATCTTTACATATCTGTGCGTGGAGATCACTTTCTCTTCCAGCCCACTGTTCTTCCAGTCTATGTACAGTAATTTATTTAAGTGATCTGCTATTGATGGACCTTCAAGTTGTTTCTAGTATTTTACTATCACAAGCAGTGCTGCAGTGAATACTCCTGTTTCTGTGTCATTTCATGTGTCATGTGCAAATTCTTCAGTTTGCTAAATTCTCAGAAGAGGAATTACTAGATCAGAAGTTATATGCATTTATAATGTTGATGACTATCACCAAATTGCTACCCCCTTCACAATGGCAAGTACTAAGAATAGCTGTTTCCAAACTACCTTGCCAGTCGGTATGGCTGTTCAAGTCCTTTGTCCATTTTTCTAGTGGGTCCTTGGCCTTTTACTTGTTCATTTTGGGGAGCTTTTTATCTATTAGAGAGATTAGCCCTTTGCCTATAATTTGATTGAATACAAGAAAATCCCACTGGTAGTGTTTGCCTTTTGACTTCGTTGATGGTGTGTTACTATGTAAAAGTTTTATTTTTATGAGTTCGTGTTTGTTGACTTTGACTTTTATGGCTTCTGTATTTTTTAGGCATGACTCAGAAGGCCTTTTCCACTCCAAAATTAATAAGGAATTTTCTCATGTTTTTCTCCTATCATTTTTTTAATTTTACCTATTTGGAATTTATTTCAGTATATACCTTAAATATAGAACCAACTTTTTTCTTCAGATGCTATCCAGTTGTCCTTACATTACTAGTTGGATATATATTCCCCCCGCTCCCACTGATACGAGATCCCAGCTTTACTGTATACTGAAATTCCATTTATATTTGGATTGATTTCTGGACTTTGTACTCTGATCCATTTGTTTGTCTATATAGTCATATTTCAGTACTGGTACTGCACTATCTTAATCTTTAAGGCTTTTTTTTTTTTTTTGATTAGTTTGTTCTTTTTTCCCTTAGATTCTGTATTTAAGTGAAATCATAGTGTTTATCTTTCTCTATCTGATTTAAATATCTTCTAGGTCCATCAAAACAATATCTTTTAACATCCTCTTCTTTTTCATATGTAGAGGTCTTGTTTTCTTATTCTTTCAGCCACTCTATCTTTTGGTTGGAGCACGTAATTCTTTTCCATTTAAGGTACTTACTGATAGGAATGTAGTTGTTACCGTTCTTTATTGCTGTTTTTGATACATGTTTTTTCTTCTTAAAGAAGTGCCTCCAACATTTCCTGTAATACTGGCTTGGTGGTGATAAATTCCTTTAGCTTATTTTTGTCTGGGAAGCTCTTTATCTATCCTTCAACTCTAAATGATAGCTTTGCTGGATAAATTATTCTTGGTTATAGATCCTGGGTCTTCCTGTCAAATATTTTTATGCCAAACCCTTCTATCCTGCATAGTTTCTTTTGAGAAATCAGCTGCCAGTCTTATGGGTGTTCCTTTGTAGTTAACTATCTGTTCTCTCGTGCTGCTTTTCATATTCTCTCTTTGTA
>NW_006443124.1:7572270-7603040 GCF_000325575.1 Pteropus alecto
TGCTTCAGGCCAAACTTAGCCCAAGCCTCTGCCCCTCCCTGGGTCCACCTGTTAAGATTCAGCAAGCAATCCACAGATCCTGTTCTTATAGTTGCCTCAAAAAGCCACACCAGAAACCAAGGCCAGCTGCCTCTAGTGTGAGTCTAGGCACTGCTCAACAAGGAGCACCTGATTCATTGAGAATACACCTGGATGTGGCTTGGGTGGGGCCGCAAGTTGGGGGAGGCGGGGTTTCAGGGAATCCTCTGGGCAGAGTGACTTCTGTTATCTAGTTTGGTGATGTCATGGCTATGGCAGTGCTGTGTCCGTGCACTGATAGTGGGGAAGGCTCAACAGGGAACGATGGATACCGCCAGCACTTTTGTACAGAGTAAGTCTCGCTTCAGCCCTCACTCCGACAGTGTCTCCCTATAAGTCCCTACTGCCCCCTGCGCGCAACCGAATGGGCACTGGTGCTCAGAGTGAGGAGGTCTGTCACTGCGAAAATCTTCTCCTGGCCACGGCCCCTTTAAGAGGCTTCTGCTGCTGCTGCTGCTGCAGCAGCCTCCGTCTCACTCAACCACTCGAGACCGGGCAGCTCCGCGTCCTCGCCCTCGCCCTGTCCTACCTTCTGCTATTGCAGGGTGTTTTCTTAGACTTCTTCCTAGTTGTATGGCTTGTTCCTCTAGATCCCAGGCGAGTTTTCCTTGCTGCTGCTCCTTGTTTCCATCACAACTTTGGTTTGGTCGCCAGAGGGATGAACAGAGCCTCTATCATCTATGCCATTTTTTTCTCTCCTCAATCCTTAAGGCTTTATAATATGTTCTCTGATAGGGCTGCCCTTCCTCGTTAGTTTTTTTCCTTCTCTTGATAGTCTTATGTATTTATTTTTCTAAATATACTTAAGGATAAACTTGTATAATTCACAAGCTAAAAACAATCTTTTTATTAAGGGAACATTACATTTGTAAATTATTCAAAGAAAAATGGATATCTCTATGTGTCTTCCTGTCCAAGAACATGGTATGTCTTTCTGTTTGTTCAAGTCGTCCCTTGTGTCCCTCAGAAGGGTTTTGATGTTTTCTTCTTAAAGGTTTTGCACATTTCTTATTTAGTCAATTCCTTGATTTTATTTCATGTGTGCTATATTAAATAGAATTTATTCTTGGATTAGGTCTCCTAATTGGTCGAGGTTTGTATATAAGGAAGCTATGGATATCTGCAAGTTGATTTTGTGTCTTGCTAACTTTCTGAGTTGTCTTGTGATTTATAATATTTTTTAGTTGATTTGGTGGGGGAGATTTCCAATATATAATCAAATTGTTTTTTAATAATCCTGCTTTTATCTACTTTTCGATTTTTATAATTTGGGTTTCCCGGGTTCCCCATTACAGAATGTGAAGTAACAGTGGTGATAGCGAGCACCTTTACCTTGGTCCTGTTCTGGTTCTGATTCTTCTTGGCTTGTATTCTAGTATTGTCTAATTAAGTATGATCCTAGCTTTGGGGCTGAGAGGGATATATTTTATCATGTCAAAGAAATATACGGCTATTCTGTTTGATTGAGTTTTTTTGTTGTTGTTGCTGTTATTAAGAATGACCGTTGAGTTTTGCCCAATAATTTTTCAATGTCAGTGGGATGGTTACATGGTTTTATTCTTGAGCCCTGTTAATATGATGAGCTAGTTTGACGGACTAATATTAGGCAATCTTTGCATTCTTGTTTAACTCCATTTGGTCATGATATACTAATATTCTTCTATCGTGCTTCTTGATTCTATGTGCTGATATTGTTACATTGATATTTGTAAATGAGATTGGTCTTGAGTTTTCTCTAATGTATAATAGTTCTGAAGTTTTGCACTTATTTTTAAAAGGTTATATTTACTCGTGTGAAGGAGGTTTTTCTAAATTCATGTTGTGGACAAGATTTTAGAAAGCATGTTTGCCTTAAAGGAACATGTAGTTTCAAGGGCTGCTTAGGAGTGTGTTCATGTATATGGATGCAAATTTAATCTATTCATAAAGATATGGTTTGTCTCTGGAGAGACAAAGTATAGACAATAATTTATTAACATTCATATTAATAAAAACTAATAAGAACAACCCTTGTTTAATTTATTAAACTAATTAGTTGGTTTAATAGTAGTAGGTTGGCTTTATATATATTAGCTCATTTTAATCCTCTGCAAAGCCCTGTGAGGAATTGCTTTGAACTTATAGAAAACTGACTTTGAAGAGGTGAACATGTCTTGACCAAGAATGTGCAGCTAGTGAGGATGGAATTCTACTCCAAATGTCGATCTGTTTCACCCCAAAGTCAACACACTCAACCACCATGCTGTATTACTTTTTAAATAATTGAGTTATTATAGGTAATTGGAAGTAGGAACACCATTTCCTAAAGCAGTGGCCTCAAAGTATGGTCCCCAGACCATCTGCATCTGTATCACCTGAGAACTTGTTGGAAATGCAAATTTTCAAGCCCTACCCAGATCTTCTGAATTGAAAACTGCAGGGCAGAGACCCAACAGTCTGTGTTTTAGTAAGGCTTCCAGGTGATTCCAGTGCCCAGTGTACATACGCTGAAGTTTGAGAACCAGTGCCTTAAAAACTGCAGATATTCTTCTGTCCTTCAGTCTGAATATTAGGAGTTGTTAACTTGTTGAGTTTGTGAATAAGGGCACATGTTCTTTATTTTCTCCATTTACTCTCTAGAAATAAAGGCTAATTGTTTAACATCTTATGGCTTGTTCACAAAAGGGAGTATTTGCCGAGCCTAGCTCCCTGTGAAACTTGTAAAAATTAAACACTCTTGTGAAATGTCAGTAGAGCATCATTTACTCACAGCCTCTGTCTAGGCAGTGGTCTTAAGCAAACTAATTAGACTTCATTTTCAGAGAGTGGGAAGTTCACAGATTTGCATAATTTGTAAATATGCATGTTGTACCTTCCTGGGATTAACTAGATTGGGGGGAATAGGGGTCCTTTGAGGGCAAGGACCCAGCAGCCTCAGTTCTCTGCCTCCTAGAAAGGCACACGAGTTCTTTGTCCCATTTCCTTGAATGAGCAAATGCCAGGAGGAAAGTGAAATCCTGGTGGGCTGCCCACTTGACCTTATCTCCTCACAATGCCACCAAATTGAAGAAATCATGATAATTCACTTAACCTAAAAGGCTCAAGCCAATTAATGATTTTCATGCAATTGCCAGTTGCGTGCCCTTCCCTTCTGGGTGCAGAATTCATTTCGCTGACATCACCGATTTACAAAAGGCAGACTGCTTGCAAGCTAATTGGGTGAAGTCATTATAGAGGGCAGTGTGGCTGTGAGCTGGAGCAGTGCTAAAGCGGTTTTCATCCCTGCGTTGGTCATCACCCTGGAGTAACTACATCTGGGTAGCATTAGTTTGGGGCTGTGAGGACGCTGTGGGTTTACCAGTGACCAAGTATAGTTTGCTGAAAAAGGCTCTCAGGTATTTTATCCAGTTCTGAGTTTCCAGGCTGACATATGTCTGTGCTTAGTAGATGTTTCCCTGGTGTGTCCATGTGCACGTGTGTGTGTGCACACTTGTGCGTGTGCACGCTTGTGCTTGTGTGTGGTGGGTTAGGATTAATGTGATAAATGAACCACTTCCTGGGGACTGCAAGACGTGTACTTCAGTGTGAGCTGACTCTAAGTAAACCACACTTGCCTGAGGGCTGGAGACTGAGGTTGATAGAGCTCCAGGAAGCCTGCACATACATGCATCTGTGCACAGGTTCGGTCTAATATTTGTAGGACCTGTGACAAGAGTATAATTGGAGGCTCACATACTTTAAATAATTAAGTTATAATACAATCAAGCAAACACACTGTTAAACAGTAGCATATGTTCTACCCTGCTATCATGACAAATGAACCTTCGTAATGACCTGGGAAGGGCAGTGTGGAGAGAGCTGCCTTTTCTCCCTTCTCTTCCCACCCTCAGCTTCATCCTGCTCCATGAAGGGCCTTGCTCTCATGTTTGCAGACACCCAGCCTTCTTGTCCAAACTCTGATTGTAAACCGTCCTCCTCCCTGCAAACCATAGCCCTGTAGCGTCTCCTCGGGCCTGCGGGGCCCTCACTGTCAGCTTAGGCCACCTCGAAAGGAGAGATCTAGAGAAAAGGCCTAGAGAGGTTCTGGAAGTTGGTTCATTGTACATTTTGGAAGGGAATTCTAGTTCTAGGGACTGAGGGCATGTTCTAGAAAGGGGAAGCATGAACTCTGGATAGACATGTCTTGTAAGCCCCCAGGAAGCTCCACCTGCTGGCCAGAGTAAGGAGCCCCTCCGCCTGAGCCTATAGGAGGTACTGACCTTGTGAAATGTTAGTGGGATTGTGTTTATCCCGGGCCGCCATCAAAGGAGAGCCCTTAAACATTGGCCGATGTGTCCAGGTACACTAACCTCACACAGGCATTTACATTCTTCATGATCACAGACTGAACCACCTACGTGAGCTCCATGTGGTACTTGCATGTTACACCCTTACACACATGCACTGATGCTCCTACACTCCTAGCAGACATACCTGCATTACTCTTACATGTAAACACACACTTAGAAATTGTCACCTGTCTGCCCTACTGTGGCACTCATACATCTGTCATAAATCTTCACACACACAGGCATCTTCACACAGATGTGTACCTCCCTTCCTTGCACATGTATGCACACCCACAGATGGTTTGCTTGTACAATGCCTCCAAACCTGGGTACTTTCTGCCCGCACTCACCGCTCTAACACATAGCTGCACTTCCTCTGAGATGATTTTCTTGTCAGCAGCCATCATCGTTGGTATTATCAAGGATCAGATTGAAACCAGCAGCTGAAATTTAGGATTTTAGGTGCAGTTATTTGACTGAGGGTCTACTTATGTCCACATTCGTGGGCAATGAAAACTGATCACGTTGCATTTGCTAATGATCGTAAGGTAATCTGGACACAAACACTGAGACTTTTGCCATGTTTCTGTAGGTGACACATGTGTCCCAGCACAGCAGAGTGCTTGGTCATGGCTCCCTTGTCTGGATGTTTTTAGGAGAAGCATTCAGGTTTCCTTACAGCACCCACATCATAGGTCCCTTGACGCAGAGAAGCTCATACAGGGAAGACAGAGTGACCGTGGATCTTCCCATGGGCCCCAGCTCCCACTGAGCCAGTGATTCAGCCCTGAATATCTGATCTCCCAGTCACTGCCCACTGGAAGGCAGACAGAAATAGCTCATCTTTTTATTCACTTCCATAGCAGCACTGTCTCTGCGATGGAACAATATATGCTTAGTGAAACACTTCCAGGTCAGCAGTATTTAGGCAAAAGCCCTTTAACACCAGTGTCTTGTCTGCCTTACAGTAAACGATGTCCAACTGTGTGATGAGAAATTGTCATTGGAAATATGTCTGGTACTTAGTAGTAGGATTATTTCATTTGAATTGACTTTTTAAAAATGAACTTTTATATCGGAATACTTTTAGATTTACAAAAAAAGCTACAAAGATGCACATACAGAGAGTTATCTTATGTCCATCACCTAGTTTCACCCATCAATAGCATCTTACGTTACCATAGTACATTTGTCAAAACTAGGAAACTGGCTCTGGTACCTGACAGTTAACTAAACTCCAGACTTCTATCACTTGGTAAAAATGGTATTTTCCAGTCTTCTCTATAAAGCTGCCATTTTCTCCTTTTCCTATTCTCTTCTTTGGAATCGAATCACTACATCTGGCCTGCCCTGGGGGTGTGTATGGGGGGTAAGGGCAGAGAATTAAGCTCCTCCTCCTTCCGAGAGCAGTATCTACATATCTTATTTGGAATTCTACTGAAAGATTTTACTCACTCCAACTTTTAAGAAGATATAAAGGTGTTTGGTACAACATCTGGTCTGGACAAAATGGCACAGAGTGGTTTCTTCCCGATTCTCCCTGCTAAGTGTGACAATACCCCCTGGAAATAGCATGAGAGGTAACCAAAGAAAACTCTGAAAGGTGGCAAGAGGAAGGTGAGTTGGTTTGCGACCCCAGGATTGAAGAACACAGCAGCCAAGCATCTTATGTCTTCTTCCATCCAGCGCCTAACAGAAGAGGGTGACACAGGCATGCTATTTCCTGACCTACAACTTAGCATCAGAAACAACCCAGGTGCCCACGGCTTCTCCTTCCGTGATACAGCAGGACACTAGGTGAACTCAGCACTGACTCCACTAACAGTGGTGGCCACGGGAAAGGTTCTCTTTCTCTGCTGGGCCTGAGATTCCTGTCCCCACCAAAGGATATCAGGCCGATTGGGGGCCTACCAGAAAGAGAGGCCCCTCTAAAACAAGTGGCCTGGCCCGGGAAGGCTTTTTTCCCTGTGATCCTGAGATGTGCCTGCCCTTCCCAGAGATACCTGGGCAGCTGGGGGATGCTCACCGCAGCATGCAGTCAGGGACGTCTCTTCATCCCCATGAGACTGACTGTCCTACCCAACCAAGGGACAGCAGTTGACTTAGACTGGGGGAACTGCCTGCATGAGGACGGAGGCAAAACAGTTCGCTCTCACTACTCTTACTCAACATAGTACTGGAAATTCTAGGCATAAAGTGAGAAGAAAAAGAAAGACATTGGAAAGGAATGTCAAATTTCCACCGTACCTATTTGTAGATGACATGTTTGTCTATATAGAAAATACCAAAAAAAAAAAATAATAATTTAAGAAAACCTCTTAGAACCAGTAAGTGAGCTCAGTAAGGTCAACAGGATACAAGGTAAACACAAAAATCAATCACATTTCTGTATAGCAGAATGAATATGTGAAACTGAAATTAAAAACACAAAACTATTTCTGGTCACTCCAGAGAAAATGAAGTGCTTAGATAAACACTTCAATCGTGTATAGGATTTGTATACTGAGTATTACAAAATATGAAGCAAAGAAGACCTAAATTAATAGGAAGATATATCTCATTCATGGATTGCAAGGCTCAACCTAGTAAACATGTCCATTTTCCCCAAATTGATACACAGGTTTAAATAAATTTTTGTCAAAATCTCAGCAAGGGTTTTCGCAGGCATAGTTAACGTTATTCTAAAATTTGTATGAAAAAGCATGGGTCCTAGAGTAGCTAAAATGATCCTAACAAAGAAGAATAGCAAGAATCAGTCTATATTAAGGCTCACTTTATGGCCAGAGTGATCAAGACAGTGTGGTATTAACAAGGGGATAGACACAATGATCCGTGAACAGAATAGAGAACCTAGAAGTAGAACCCGAGAAATATGCTTAACTGATTTTTGACAAAGGTGCAGAAGCATCCAGTGGAGAAGAGAGAGACCTTCTCAACAACCAAAGCTGGAGCAGTTGGATGTCCATAGGCAAAACCAGTACATCTCAGTCAAAACCTCATACCTTTTATAAGAGTTCACTCAAAAAGATCATGGACTTAAATGTAAAACTATAAAACTTTTAGAGAAAAAAGAGAAAAATCTTCAAAATCAAGGGCTAGACAATTCTTAGACTTGACAACAAAAACATGGTCCAAAAAGGAATATTTGATAAATTGGATTTCATCAAAATGTTAAAAATGACGTTTGTAAATGATCCTGTAAACAAGCTACGGAATGGAAATATTTACAAACTACATACCAGACAAAGGACAAGTATCTGGAATATAAAGAACTCTTGAAACTTGAGTGAAAAAGTAAGCCAATTAGAAAATGGGCAGAAGACATGAAGAGTCATTTCACCAAAGAGGATATACAGATGGAACATAACCACATGAGATGATGTTCAGCATCAGTAGCCATCAGGTAAATACAAATTGAAATAACAATGAGCTATCAGTACACACCTCATTGAAATGGCTAAAATAAAAAATATACATATATTGGCAACACTAAATGCCGGTGAGGATGTGGAAAAACCAAATCACTAATAATTATTGGTGGGATGTAAAATGGTATGGTCACTCTGGGATGTACCATACAGCCCAACAATTGCACTCCTGAGCCTTTCTCCCTGAAAAATAAAAACTTCCGATCATACAAAAACTAGTAGATATTTTCTTTTAAATATAAAAGATTGTTTTATGTGAATGACCAAGACTGAGTATATAGGATATAATCAAAGTCAAATGAATCTTGTAACCATTGACTTTATAAGCATAAGAAAAATATATTATACAATTCACATACAGAAAAATATACCAGTTTCCAAAAGGCCAGTTGGATTCTGCCAATTTTTTGTATTCTATTTTTTTAAAATTTTTTTCTCCCAGCTTTATTGAGATATAATTGATGTATAACATTGTGTAAGTTTAAGGTTTGCACACAAATGTTTATAACAGCTCTATTTGTAATAGGTAAAAACTGGAATCAGGCCAGAGATCTTTCAATATATGAATTTGGTTACACCGTGGTATAACCAAACCGTGGAATAGTATTTGGCAATAAAATAGGAATGTATTATTGATACATGCAGTGATCTGGATGAATCTCCAGAGAATTTTGCTGACTGAAAAAACAAACAAACAAACAATTTCAAAGGTTACATAATGTATATATAGTTCCATTTATATAACATTGTGGAAGTGCCAACAGTTTAGAAATGAAGGAAAGATTAGTTGTTGCCATTGGTTAGAGATGGTAGGGGGACTAAGACGGGTAGGAAGAGAGTGTGGTTATAAAATGGTGATACTGGGGGTTGTGGTGATGGAACCGTTTTGTGTTTTGACTGTATTCGGTAGATACACGAACTTATACATGAGGAAATTATGTAGGACCAAACACACATACCCACATATACACATGTGGTATAAGTCAAATTCTTAAAATCTGGGTAAGATTGATGGAGTATGTCAGTGTAAAGGTTTGGTTGTGATTTCGTGCTATTGTTTTGCAAGATGTTACCATTAGGTGAGACTGGATAAAAGTATATGGGATCTCTCTAGCATATTTCTTATAACTGCTTATGAATCTACAATGATTTTAATAAAAATTTCAATGAAAAAAGATACAAGATATGGTGGAATCAGGTTTAATATATTTTGAAAGCATTAAAAATGATCAAACAGACCCAACAATGAAATTTTCAGAAAAGTATATAGAAAAGGATTGAGCAATATCCCACCTAAAATTTCTGTCTCAAAGTTGACAAATTAATAGAAATGAATGTATATCAATTTTGTTCTGTCTTAGTGATCAGATGATATTTATTTTTTTTTAAGTGAAGAAACTTTTATTTTTCTTCTTACAAAGTAGTAAAAATTCGTCGTACTTGGCATTTCCAAATAAACTCACAGAACGAAATAAACGTTACCTGTGTGCAGGCTGCCGCCTTTTCTTTTGCACTCACTGGTTCGTCCTCTCATTCATTTTGCAGTGGGTGGTGGGGCAACCTTTTCTCTCCAAGGTGAATGTCCAAGTCCTTGGGTGTGAAGACTAAAAGCTGTCTCCACTGTCCACCACGTGGTAACTGGACAGTGCCCTTGGATGTCTGTATATAAAGCAAGATGGGGAGAGTCAGGGTCTGGAGTCTCCAGGCCTATCTCTGACCAGCCCCTTTCCTTACAAGGGCTTCTCTCTCTCTCCTTGTGAGTGGAGCACTGGGGGGTCTTGGATTGCCCTCCCTTCAGAGACTAAAAGCTGTCTCCACTGTCCACCACTCCACAGCACTGACAAGGCTGCCGTCAGCCTCTGAGCACTCTATCCTGAACATCTGTTGCTTTGTCTCCCCAGAACAGTAGCCATCCACTTTTCTAGGAGATGTGCCTCTCTACCTCTGTGACCTTGTGATTCAAATGTGAGTGTCATCTTCCCACAGAATCTGTGCCCCCTGGTGACACTGGGGGCCTGAGAGCTATCAAAGGTCATGCTTCCATGACTTTGTGGTGGAACAGTCATCCCCAACACTAGCCACCCTTGAAGATGTTTGTTTATATGAGCCAGTGAGGTGTATGCCTTGGCTTCGCTAGCCCGTGTCAAGTTTTCTTCATATGCATTTATTTGTCCTGATTCATACTCTCCTCATGATCAATACCCATTATTTTATTTCTTTTTTTCTCCTCTCTATATTACTGTTCTTAGCTATAGGAGGAGAGAGCAAATAAACATCATTTTATTTTGTTCTTTAAGTTTCCTGCTGTGTCCTAGCCGAGATCCGTAAAAGATTCCCTTCGTGTGTCTAGTCAGGATCAAGGGCTTCTCTCCGAGCAGCAACTGTCTCGTCAAGTCTCCACACTAAGCAGGACTGAAATGGCCTGGAGTAGTGCAGCCTGGGGTGCTCCCAGTGCCTTTATTTGCCATGTATGAGCTTCTCTTGTTGCTGAAGGGGTTGATGTCATCACCCAGACTCACTCCTAACAAATTCATGTATTGAGACTGATGAGTGATTGCAGAAGTCTGTTTAGATTGTCTCTAAATCCTGACGTTGCTCTGAGGTAAATCCATTATCTGGCAAAGAGTTGCTATGTAGTAATTAAATGGAAATTATTATATTTATATGTGCTTTCTCCCCCTGGCAAAAAAACCAAACCAAACCAAACCAAAACAACCAAAAACCAAAAACACCATAGAGGTGTTTGTTTGTTTTTTTAAATCTTTGCACTTTGTACTGCATTTCCACTCAAGAAACATGCAAGTAGTATTCTGAAGATGAGTTGTGTTTCTTCAAATATTGGGTGGAGACTTGCAGAGAAGTGCTTCAGTGGTGTGTGCAGGCTGAGGGCTGGCTTGGATGGCCTGAGAACCCTCTGCAGAGAGCGTGCAGCTGCCCCTTCCTCGGTCTTGGACACTGGCCAGCACCCTCTCTGCTCTTGTACCAGCCATGTGCCGATGAAAGTCCCGAAGCTTCTCTGAGTCACTCAGCCTTCTCAGATCAACTCACAGTGGTCAGACAGCCCCACGTTCCCCTCTGCTAAGTGAAGCGGGGAGAATGAAAAGAAGAAAGCAGGCTCGGTTTGCTCATCATTGCGTTTTTGTCTTGTCAGCTTTGTTCAGGAAATGGAATTTACACTTTCTCTGTGTTGGATATGAATGGGGAAAAGTCAAGATTGTAGAGTTTGGCGGCTCCTGTTTATATGTGTATCTACCTCATAACAGCCCCTGTTAACCATGGAAATCCACGGGGAACAGGAGAACAAACATCTAGAGGACGGGAGCGTTTGAGAGGCACGCTCTCATGTCACAGACCCACTTTGGTGGTCTGTGTTCTAGAATTAATGCTAGCACTGGCTGTTGCAGCGCTCCTAGGAGCCCTATGATAGCATGCCCTCATCTCTCTTTGTAAAACCCAGGAATTTGCAGCCATAGGCCTTTCTTCTAAGAGTGTCACTGGGTTTGGGTCATCACCTGTGTTCACTTACTCTACAGACATTGCTGCGCAGATTGGTTTGTTCCTTAAACCAAAACGGAAGGCTCTCAGTCTTCATAAGTCCCAGTGCCTGGTACTGAGTTAGGCAATGGATGCCAAGTTTCCTAAAATTCTTATTTTATTTGGTGATACTAGAGCCAGAGGATCATCAGGATTTCAAAACCCTATGAAACATTCTGGTTTCAATCATAACATGATCATCAATTCAACTTCTTATCCTTCTAAATCTCTTCCCCATGACATAAGGCTAAGCGATGGAACTAAAGCTTTAGAAAACAACCATGCCTTTCGAATTTCTTTTTCTTTTTGTTTTTGTTTTTGGTAAGCAGCAAAATCCATTTTTCTCTCAAATGAAATCTCACCTAGAACACAGTACATACAGCTGATTAAAGCAGAATTTCTAAGGTTGGCCTGCCTCTTCCATTCTACAGTAGGTTCTGAGGCACTTTCTTAGAACCCCAGATTTTCAGGGTTCCTACTTTGAGGGTTGCTAGCTTTAAGAATCCTTCTGCACTGCCGTAAAGCTGAAGTCTGAGCAGCTCACATGGCATAGGATTGGCCTGGAGTCGGGTCTTCTGATTCCCTACCTGCTTGGAACTTCATTCCTTGCCTTTGCTCTGCAGCCCCTGCTGAGCCCCCTAATTGCAAATCTTGATAGAATTCCTCAAAATGCTTAATTTAGCAGATGGATAAAGGGAGTCTCTGATAGAAGCAGGGAGTTGCTCAGGGTTAGCAGCTCATTCATTCTTTCATTCGTTTGCTTATAAAAATTTGCTCTTGACCCTGGTCAATAAGTGTCTCTTGGCCTCTCAAAGCTTGCAATCTGGACACAAATAATTATCAGAAACATGAACACTTTTTTAATCAGCTCAGGCTGCTACAATTAAATACCATAGACTGGGCAGATTAAACAACACATTTGTCTCTCACAGTTCTAGAGGATGGGATTCCCAGATCAGGGTGCCAGCAACTTCCTGGTGAGAATACTCTTCTGGCTGCAGGCGGTTGCGTTCTTGCTGTGTCCTTATGTGGCGGAGACAGAGCTCTGATATCTTTTCCTCTTCTTATAAGGACACTAATCCCTGGGGGCCCCACACTCATGACCTCCTCTAAACCTAGTTATCTCCCAAAGCCACCTCCTCCAAATACCATTTGCATTAGGGGTTAGGACTTCAACACAGGAATTCATGGGATGCGGGGAGGGGGACAAGATTCACTCCATAGCAGGTACTGTTAGGGCACACAGTAATGATACCTAGGCTGGTACCAGAGGGATGAGTAGTTGTTAGACATACAGAGGAGGCAGGAGAGGGCAGCCTTCCAGGCACAAGGATCAGCCCGTGCACAGACCCAGAGATGAGGAGTCGTGAGCCCTCGGCTACAGGTGCCTGGTGTATGGAGAATGCGAATGGAAGATGTGGAAACTGGAGGTACCTGAGCGTCTGATCATGTAGGGCTTGTATGCCATGTTAGCGGGTTTATGCATAACCCTCAGGGAGGTGGGGAGCCCTTGGAAAGGTAAAGCGGGGTGGAGCAGGAGACGACCCTCCTCCGTGTTGCTTTCATAGCAGTAAGCACCCCGCCTGTGTGTGTGGCACTTTGTGGCCCAGCGTTACTTACTGAAAATAAATGGGAATACCTCTGTAGAATGACACTTCAGCCCTCAGGCCAAGAAGATCAAGCCACAATGAATGTGGTAAACAGATTAATTTGGTCACTTGTTTAATTCCGGCGGCAGCTGAATGACATTATAAAAAATGCAGTGGCATTTATACCGGAAACGTCTGCCATCATTTTCTCTGTGATGTGAAGAAAATAAAAGCTTCCTGATTCCAGAAAGAATAAGCATGAAATATGCCCATCGATTTCCCCGAGGAGCAGCACTGTGCCATGGCGTTGCGTTAACGCAGAGGCGGAGACATTAGTGAGCAGGACGGTGTGCAGCCTACTGGTGATCTTGTTCCCACAAACCCGCCTTTCTTCAGAGCCCAGCCGTGATCTGCACGTCCCTGTTGGGCCGCGGCCTCAGGTCATCTCCACGATCCAAGTTCCAGGAACCTGGCGAGGCCGCCTCCATGGGAAGATGCCTGCCTGCAGCCATTCTCGATGCTTCTTGGAGGCTGGTCCCTGGTCTCATCAAGGGCTGGACTCCCTTTAGTTCTGAGCTTTTCAAAGGTGGCGTTTATATCCGTGTATCATCTTCTCAGTTCTTGAGCTCATATCCTGTGTCGCCAACCTTTAGCACAGTGGTTCTGAAAATGTGGTCCTTGGACCGGCACATCAGACTTGCAGGTTCTTGAATCGTCCCGCCTCAGACATACTGAATCACAGCATCTCTGAGGACAGGACCCAGAAACCTGTGCATTAACAAGCCTTTCAGGCGATGCTGTGCATGCTCAAGCTAGGAACCCCGGCTTTGGCCAGTGCGTATGCTGAGACGTCGTGCTCCATGCCTTAGTGGCAAACAAGCATGTGGAAGATCTAAGCTTGTGTCTGAGTATGGGTACACCTGTCTGAACCATTTAGGGAAGGTTCTGGATAGGGAAGTAACTCCAGGGAGCACCCGGGTAGGGACCAAGTGGAGATTAAATCGTTGATATCTATTAGTATCTAATAGTGGTGTTGATGACAGCTAATTGACCATGTACTGTATGCTAGTCACTCTGCCTAAGATTGTGTGTGTTGTCTCACAATACCCTCTATGAGGTAGTTACTTTTACTATCCCCATTTTATAATGAGTAAAAGTAAGGTTATAGCAGTTAAGTAACTTGCTCAAGATCACCTAAATAGAAAGTGGCAGTAATGGCCCTGTGCAGAGGTCTGTACTGTCTCCAGAGCCTGCACTCTTACGCTGCAGTGTAACCCACCTCTCGCTCCGCTGACCTCCCTGAATTCCTGGGGATGGCGGCTCTCAAAAGTGCCTGGGTTTCCTGTGCGTGGCTCTTGGGCAGGCTTGGTTGATGTGTTTCAAGGTAGAGCCTAGTGAAGGCATCGAGGTATGTCATCTCCTCTCCAAGTGTAACTTTAGAAGCACAACCAAGACCCAAGAAAATGAAGTGAACTGTTTTACACTTGAAATACACTGTGTGTGAACAAAGGCCTATTAAATTGGGCTGGGCCCATGCACGCTCCATTAACATAGCTAAACTGCAGGCCGTGGCTGGTTAAGTGTCTTCCTAGGTTGTGACAGCAGCCTGCAAGAGGGACGAGGGTCTCGTGCTGCCTGTACATCTCTCTGCGGAATTTACTGTTGTTATTAAACAGGCAGCAGTAATGACTTTATTTAAGTGGAAAAAAACCCTGGCCTGAGATTTAGAAGCTTTTATGAGGGTGTGTGTATGAGGTTACTGTTTATTTGGCTCAGCAGAGACGGTTTCTGAATCTCCCCTTGCTGCCTCCAGGGTGTTTGGCGAGGCTTTTTCAGATTTCATGCTGGCTCTTAAATCTGTAGGTAGGCAGCTGCTTTGGGACCCAGGTCTGAACTGGACTTTTGATTTTACACAAGGTTCCTCTCCCAGCTAACATTCTTTAAAGATTTCTCTTTGGCTATTTTCTCCTCATGGACCACAATTTTGCAGTCTGCTCCTTGACAGCATGTCACTTATTCCGGGGAAGAGTCTGTACAGCAAGTCACATTTACCTGTATCTTGCCTATGTGATCCTCAGTCCTCTGTCCACTGACTGTCTCACCATTTTCCAGATTTGTATTGGAGACATCTAGAAGTGGACTGCATTTCTCTGTGATTTCTCTTTCCCAATTAGCTGGTAGCCAAGTTCCAATAATATATTAAGTCAAGAGCTTTTCTTGTTAATTTCCCCATAGAAAAGCTGTGGCAAAGCTACAGGGAGGCTGAACTTGGCATAGCAACAGTGCTGAGCTATGCCGTTCTTTCTTTCAAATCATCAGCTGCTGCCTTGGAGGATAACTTTGTTTGGCATCTATGAAGATGTTAGAGTGTTACAGGAAGTTGGAAACTTTGTGCAGTATTAGTTAAGGGGAAATATATCTGGAGTAAACTTGATGAAATGACTCTTGAAATTTCTCTTATTACCCAATAGGTGAGTGCGCTAAGGTGGTCTGACTTGTTCAGATTCAACTTTTGCATAAAACTCACTTTAGTACCTTGTGAACTGATGCCCATGGGTGTCCTTATGCTCACGAGCTCTGTGTCATTGTTCAGTTGTTCTCCGCCAGACATTCGGAGCTCTGGCAGGGCCTGCCAGCCAGGAGTTCATCTTTTGGTTGAGACCATACCTTGTCGGTACAGCCTTACATATTCAAGCGATTCTTTGAATATTTAGTGCATTATTTTTTTGCTCATGATTTTATACATATGTGCGATAAAGCGAGAATAATGGTGTTGAAGCTCAGGACTCATAAAGGTGGCAATAACATGAAGAATCAGTAAGCAGGCCCCAGATGGCAACTCATTAGTCTCAAATAGACAGACATTAGAGTTAAGATGATCAACTGAGTATTCAGTTGTGAGGAAAGAGAAAATTAAAGGACACGTAGGAACTGCTGAAAATATGCCATCAAAGATGGTGTTTAAAAGTGGCGTCATTAGGAATTTCATGACATTTTTCAATACACGGGAACAGACAGCTCACCCCAACCCCATAATATATAGATCCGTTGTTTGTCACGTCACATTTTTTACTTCCCCCATAATATAGCATATTATGTACTGTATAATAGAGCTCTCCTGGGTTATAGGGCTACCATTTTAATTCGTCTTCAGAACTTCATTTTTTGCATATTGGTGTCTCAGATCTCATTAGCAGCCTCATTTGGGAGAAAAATTTAGGAATTAATCAATAGAAATGGTGGTTTCCTCCTGTTTTCATCCTCTGTACCTTCCTGGCCAGTGTTTACTTCTCCCAGCTTTATTTTTCTCCATAGCACTTATACTTAATAAACTATACATTTCATTTGTTGCTCTTTGTCTGCTGCCCTTAGAACGTTAGCTCCATGATGGTAAGAATTTTTGTCTATTCATTGCTCTAGACCACTGTTTCTCAACCTTCTTTTCGTAACTACTCTAAGGAGACATTTTAGACATATTTTTCCTAATTGCCCCTCCGTGAAATTTTAATACCATGAATATATCAAAAATCTGTTACGTACTATATGTATGTCTGTGCTTTATATATAAAAAGAGGAAGAATTTTTCATCCTTCCAAAACCAGTTTTCATCCCTTGAGGAGCAGCGTTGTCCCCTTGAGAATGCACACTCTAGACCTGACACCAGCCAGGGTACCCAGAGCATAACAGGTGCTCAACAGTAGTTTTTAACTATCTGTTTCAAAAACTTCATAGTGGTTTTGTTTTGTTTTCATTTGTTTGTTTTTACAGTAGAAGTCAAACAAAGTAGAAACCTAATCACTTGACAGCTATGTGAAGGGGGTACTTCCTACAGTTGTACTGAGTCCTTGCTCTTCTTTTTGATCATCCAGGGGAGGGAATACTTTAATCGAGGGGCTTGTTTAAACCTATAGACAATTACCTTGGATGGTTAATGCATAAATAGAAAGGCAATACACAAATTTATTAAATGCTCTTATTAGCTACTGGCATTAGCCTTTGTTCCCACTTAAGCTGTGGTACTGAGATTGACCTGTTTGATGACAGAGCCCCCTGACAGCATTTTTCTGGGTCTCAGTGGTGGCCTTACTCAAACAGAGGTTTCCCCATGTACTCCAGAGTTGAAGTAGGAACCACATAGAGGCATTTCAACAAATCTTCTGAATGTGCCCAGAATTCACGCAGGCACTTTGCATGTTTTCAGGTCACTTGATAATCTGCAGCTTCTCTGTCTTCTGTCCTGATGACCTATGTATATGGCATGATAAAAACCAATTGTTTTTATTGCATTAAATAAAACAAGATACTGGAGGCTTCATGCCGTCCTATGTGATGGGCATAGTAATAGAAGCAAGGCAATTGGTGCGTGTCCTTTAAAAAGATGCCAGACCAGGAGACCCTCTCGGACTGGAGTCCTACGAAGGCTCTTCCTTTGCACAGAATAATCCAGTGCCTGAAGCTTTATGCCGGAGTAGATGCTGCTTTCTTTGAGGTGCCTTGGGAGAAATAACTGGTCGTATGCATTCCCGGAAAGGCAAGCATTCATTCATCATTTTAGGTAGTCTTGTTTTTCCATAGGAATCATTCAGATGCTAATTTTCTTGGGAGAAACGATTGACATTCACACTTTTATACCAACTATTACAAAAAAATATGAATATTCATGTCAAGAAAATGAATTTAATTACAGTCTAAGCAGGTATTGCAATGAATGATTCTGATACTTTGACCCTCATGGCTATGATAATATTATGTTAAATTCCTAAATTTGGGATCTATTGTTATCTTAGTTGTTGACTGCAAGTGAAAAGGCTTTGAATTTTTAATTTGCTTTATTGGGGCAGATTCCTTGAAATGAGACCTAAGTATGTTATATAATCCTGCCCTGTAATTCTCATTTTAGTCGGGGTTAGGGTTTTTGTTATGTCTTCTGGAGCTTTGTCACAGCCAGATGCACCTGAAAGTTTCTGATATTGGGCTGGACTTCTATAACATGAAGCCATATACTCTTCTTAGTAACCATGGCACACCTTGGAAATATGACAGGTTCAATCCCAGACCACCTCAATAAAGCAAATATTGCAATAAAGCGATATTGAGAAACTCAAATTTTTTGGTTTCTCAGTGTAAAGTTATGTTTCCACCATACTGTAATCTGTTGTGTATAATAGCATTATTTCTAAAAGAAAAAATACACATGTCTTAATTAAAAACACTTTATTGCTAAAAAGTACTACCCGGCATCTGAGCCTGTTGCAGAAATGGTGCCAGTGGGCTTGTTTGATGCGACGTTGCCACAAATATTCAGTTTGTAAAAAGATGCAATCTCTGTGAAGCACAATAAGACAATATAAGCCTGTATAAATGAATGGTCATTTTCCTTAGGATGGACAGAAGTTAAAATGATATTTTTATTGAAAGATGTTGAAATCAGACATTTAAAACCAGAATTTCCAAGGCAACAAGCTATTTGGAGGAACCTTATGGTGAGTCCTTTTCGTAATTCAATTCCTCTTCCTACATGTTTCCAGATAGATATTTGGGATTTATATCCCAATTTTTCTTCAAGTGGGGAATGCTTGTCTAAACAGATGTGTTTCTGTTGGCTATGTTTCTATGACTGCTGCTTTACTGTAGTGGGGTGTTAATTTAAGTGAGTCATTTAAAAAGACAATAATTGCAAAAATGCTTTGAAAACATAGATATTTAGTCATACATCTAAATAATAAAGTTGGGAGACTTTGAATTTCATTTGGATGATACAGTCTTGTATTCTGGAACTGTCTCAGATGGCTGAGGGTTCAGTACGAAGACCAGCAGTGTTCACTTATTCACTCACTTCCTCATGCATCTACTTGGTGACCATTTGCTAAGTGCCTGTTGTGTGCTGGTTTCTCTGCAAGGTGCTGGGGAGGCAGAGATGAATCAGACTCAGTTCTGGCCTTCAGTGCCCTCACAGTAAAGAAGAGACTGTCATCTAGTTTAACAGTTACACTAGGAGGCATGGAGTTCACTCTGGTTAGGAGACTAGATTTAGGTGTCAAACCTGGGTGACTTTGGCCAAACGACATATCTTCTTTGACTTAGTTTTCATCTTTAAAGTGGGGTTAAAATTTTTACCAACCTCACAGGATTCCTTGAGGATTAAGTCATTTAAATCTTAACATGCAAAGTATTGTGCCTGGCACCTGGTAATGCTCAGCAGATGGTGATCTATCCAGTAGATGCACAGGCAGGTGTTATAGAGAGTGACTCAGAAAGCACCCAGGGACATGCCACCAGGCAGGGCAACTCAAGTGAAAGAGTCACTTACATGCCCATAGAAAAAATAGAAAAGCCATTTCCTTTAACAAAATAGTGCTTTTGGGGAATGAGGAATTGTCAGTATGGGATGTCTAGGATATGATTTTGAAGTTGTTTGATTTTGTTCTTTACTGCTCTGTCTTTGCATCCCTTTTCTTCCTCCTTCCCCCAACATTAGCTCTTACTGCTTTGCCTAGGGTCAGGAGATACAGGTGACCCCACTAGAGGAGGGCCTGGTATTCAGACTCTTCCAGAATCTGCTGCTGAGGCAGACAGAAGGCTGGCTATTTTGCCCCAGGCTGAGATTCTAGAGCAAGAAAGTCTTGCATGCTGTGGCTCTTATAGGTTCACTGTTTTCAGTGGCTTCTTCAGGACCTGCTCACTTTTAGGAGGCAAAGCAACTCTAAAACACAGGGTGAGGACCTTGTAAAATCATCATGTCTCTCCAGGAAAAAGCTATACTAGGTTATCTTCTAGACCAGTGGTCCCCAACCTTTTTGGTATCAGGGACTAGTGCTCCTATGAGAATTAAATGCCTGATGATCTGAGGTAGAGCTGAGGCAGTGATGATAGTGCTGGGGAGCAGCTAAAAATACAGATGAAGCTTTGCTTGCTCATCTCCTACTGCGTGGCCCGGTTCCTAACAGGCCATGGATTAGTACTGGTCCATGACCCGGGGGTTAGGCACCCCTGTTCTAGAAAAGGAACTCATCTAAGGCTGAGACCTCAGCTTTCTAAGCACCTAACACAAGGCCCCATGACTGATAGACATTTGTTGAATGAATGAATGAATGAATAAATGAATACTTTGATCATGACGAGGTATAGAATGTTAAGTAGAGGTACTGCGCGTTATTGTTTTTCCACAACTGTATGTGTTTCTGGTAATAAGGTATATATTCTCATGGAATTTGACCTGGGATTTTGTTTGGCAGTATTTTGAGCTTCTATTCATTTGGAGAAGAAAAGATAAGATTCTTAATTGGTGTAATTTTACCTTCATGAATTTAGAAATGAGATTCCTGGAATAATGAGTTCTCCTTTTAGAAAGAAACTTATTTGCAGTAATGCCAATTCCTGGATCATGACCCCTCCTAGTCTGGAGACACGTGACTCTCCTCAGGGGCAGATGGTTAAGTTCGGGTATACTCTTCCATTTTCCATCTGTCCATGCCCAATCAACTCTACTTCTCACAAGTAAGGGTTATTATTTAATGAGAGGACCTTTGAGATGCCTACTGCCAGAACCCTGCTTACTTACCACTCTGCAAATAATTCTGGCTGAGTGATTTTTATACTCTTAGCATCTTTATTACTTTTCACACAAAGAACACAGTGTATTTGTATAAAGAGGCCACTGGAGAAACTGATAGGGAGATGATAGCATTTCCTGGCTGCACATTTGTCAGTAGTCATCTATTTGGAGATATTCCAGGTGAGCTTCTGGGGAAGAAAGCTTTGTATCAAATAGATCTCTTCTGATGTGTCTCCTTAAGATCCCCCCACCCCAGGACTGCAAAAAAACAGTGCCTTGGAAGGAAGCTTGAATTTCCCGACTGCCCCATTTCTGCCCCTTGGAGCCAGCCTGGGCACTGCTTTCTTACTGACGATCTTCCACATCTCCATGCCTGCCTCTGCCCAGATGCCCGGCCACTGGCTACCTGTTCCTGACTTTTGGTGGTGCTGACTGGGCTCCCCTACCCCACTTCTGATGAGGGACTTGATGAGAAGGAATTCCCTCTGGGCAGGCCTGTGACCACTCAAGCTGTATGCTTCGAGGTTAAGGGACAGAATCCGACTAGTTCCTGCAGAACTCGATTCTGGGGGCTCACTTCTGCTGTGTCCGGGAATAAGATGGATGGCTCCTCCTTTTCTTGTCTCTGAGTCACGTAACTTGTCAAAAAAGAAAGAAGAAAATCTAGTCTCTCTAGAAGGAGTTAAATGAGTAGTGTCATTGTTCTTTCGCTTAATTCATGGATTTTCTGGGATTTCCAGTTCAAATATTAGTTAGCTTGAAAAAAAGTTAAGTCGTCAGCTTTATAAATTACTCATTTCAGTCAGAAGTAAGCAGAAATGCTGTTCTGTAGTGGGCCTTAGCTGGATGACTTATAATACCTGAGAACCACGTGTTAGGGCTAGACTTGGGACGTGCTCCTTCTGGAACTTGATGATGTGGTCATCTTAGGTATTATGTCTTCTACTGTTTTTCTCAAGTTGTTAGAAAAGACCCTCTCCTTTGCATTGGGAGATACCACCATCAACCTGCTAGACCGGAGTCAAGAGACGAAGTTGCTAGTTCAGTGTGCATGAACAAGCTGTGTTAGCTTAAACATATCCCATCCCTCTGATAGGATTTAGTTTTCCCAGGCAAAGATGAAAACCAAAGGTCAGGTTTCATCTTGAACTCTGGTCAGCTAGAAATGGATCTGTGGTCATAAGTCAATTGGGAAAATTTCTATGCTTGATTAGCCATGTCTGCCACAGGTAAGGCAAGGCTGAGTGGTGGCATCCCTGAGCCAGGTAATGTCAGAGCCCCTTTTACTTCTGATGTTCTCTACCTCTGTAGTAATGTCAGAACGATGAGACTGTGCGGGTGAGAATGGCATAGCATAGAGGATGGGAGTGAGACTGGAGCCATACAGCCTGATTCCTGTCCCAGCTCTGCCACTTATTAGTTATGATAACCTCGGATAAGTTATGTATCTGCTCTAAGCTGCAGTTTTCTCATCGGCAAACGGAGAATGCAATAGTTCTTACCTAATAAGAGAGTTATAAGGATTGAGTCAGGCATTTGTAAGTGCTTTGCATAGCAGGCGATTAATAAAATGTGATTGAGCTATTATTACTAATGTAAGAAGTATGGTTAGTACTTCCCTCAGTAACAGTGGCCTACTGCCAGGCAGTCTTTGTTTCTAAACCTTGGGGATTTGCCCACATAATGGGTGTGGGTGACAACTACAGAGCAGTACAGAGGTGTCACGGCCAACCCTAGAAGGGAAATCTCGCCTTTACAGTCATGGAACATGTAAGCTGGAAGGGGTCGCAGAGGCCATGTTTTTCAGATGGGAGCATAAACCTGAGGCCCCTGGGGTCGAGGGGGAGGGTCTTGCCCAAGGTCACTCGGTGAAGTGGAGGCAAAGTGGGCTCTGTCCTCAAACTCTAGCAGGTCCTTGTCCTCTGTCTCTCTCCCAGTTGGTGGCCCCTTCAGGGAGAGGAGGAGACACCTCTGTGTGTTGGGTGCTCATGCATTACTCTTATAACTGCTGGCTTCGGGAGCAACTTAAAGGGAAGCCAAGTGATGCTTTGTAGTTGTTGGAAGCATAGTTATTTATTCATCATGTTGGAGAAGAGCCTCCAGTACCGGAAAGAAATGCTTCCGTCAACTGAGTTTTGTTTTCTTTGTCGGTTCATCTGGATTCCCTGCGGCTTTTTACAGGCCTCTCTGTCTTTTCTCTTTCTCAATGTCAAGTCTCAAGTCTCCACTCCTTTCTGCGGAGTGACACTTTTGGGACCTTGCTTCCTAACCTGGCTCCCACTCTCCGGGCTCCCTTAAACTTCTAAATTCCTGCCTGATGCCTATTTTAAAAACATATATCTGACCACGTCATGCCTCTGCTTAAAACTTGGCTCCTTGTGGCCTCCTGCAACACCCCTGCCTTCAACACAGCTCTACCAGGCTGTGTTCTGCAGGCTCTGGTTCTTGCCCATGCCTTCCTCTCCCCTTGGAGTGCTTTTCCCCACTCCTTTCATTGTGATTTCCTATTTATCCTGAAAGACAGCCCACACGTCACCTCTTTTTAAGCCTTCCCTAGCGATGGCTTTACAAACCACTCTGACACCTGCACTCCAGGCAAAATTAGGTGGGGTTTTGGTTTCCTCTACTCTCCACTCTCATTGCATACTTAAAAAACAAAACAAAACAAAATGACAACAATAACAACAACAAAAAAAACATATTGCACAATCCTTAAAGGAAATAATGCTATATTATGGAATTGTTTATCCACTATCATTTATATAGTAACTGTTCTGGAGCAAGTGTTTAATAAAAGTTTGAACATCTAACTGAATGAACTATAATAGCTACTGCTGGGTCATCTATAAATATCTCACCTGACCATCTTGAGATAGTTGTGTGGTTGTGTCAATTAGGGTCTCATTAGAGAGCTGAGAAAACTAAGGCCGGAGATTATAATAAATTGTCTACAAGGCACTGCAAATAAGAGATGGAATAAGGATTTGAATGCAGGATGTGAGATTTCAGATTCCTTATCCTTATTTTATGGTGAATGAAAGTCACAAATGTTGCCCAGTCTTTGTCCAAGGTGGTCTTCACCTGAAATTGTATCATCCATTCTCCTTTCCTGTTTGATGCCCCATTCTCCTGCCCTGCCTTGGATTGCTCTCTGCTCGCCACTCACTCCAGGACTCATTCGATAGGGAGTATTTTGTGGTGAGTCATCTTTTTCATCTTTTCACTGTGCATTTCAGTGTACCACCCGGGTCACTGAAAGGGGCCATATTTTTAATCTGAATGTGGACTGAGCCCCTGCTCTGCCACTTTTTGGCCTTGGGCCAGCTGCTCACCTCTTTAAACTTCAGTGTTGTTCTATCTCTAGAATAGGGAGTTGTGTGTTCCCAGGAACTTGTAGCTAGCCTAGTGTCTGGGGATTTACCTCTAAAATGAACGCTCATGCATCAGATCAGAAATGTGCAGGCACCCTAAAGAGCCTTGTGGGCTTCCAGGTCTGCAAAATTTGATATCCCACAGCCTTCTACAGTTTTCCACCACAAACACCCCATGATAGAGGAACATGAACCACATTTCTGGGAGTGGCCGGAGGCAGCCTTCCCCAACCCTTAAATTTCTTTGAAGTCTTAGGTTTCATCTTAAAAAATTCATACATATTTTGAATTCTATTCCTTAATATGCTCTGTGTTTATTTTGGTATGAAAATGTATAAAATTTCCACCTACTAAAATTTACATTCTAGGAAGGTGCTCTCATAGCTGCTCTAATTTTGATGGCACACTGGCTATGGTGGTGCTCTGGCATTCTCTCTGATCCCCAAGAGCTTGGTCGATGTCAGGCTTCTCTAGGTGAGTGGAGGGAGTCTGGTTCGGGGGGCTGACAGAGCGTGGTTCTCCCTTGGCTGGCTCAGAGGCCTGACTTTGGTGGCGGGTGAGGTTGCCAAGGGGATGAGGCTGCTAGGAGATAGTTCACCTCTTTGCTCAGGAGGAAACCAGGTTTTTGATGATCGTTGGAAAAAATCTAACTGTTTTTTATAAGTCCTAGATGAAAAGGCCTATGGAAAGCCTGGTTCTTGGCACATAATATATGTTCAAAGACGTTTTCTTTCATTGATATTAGAGACCCTGCCACCCATTCCTCCCGCCTCCCTGCCCCTGCTCATATTTATTCAGCACCTTCAGTGGGCAAGGTTTTATCTTTCATTTGCATGAGCCATAGTGCTTGTTAATGCTTAGTACATGGTATTCCTTTGGTCTGTACCTAATTAAGGAATAAATATTTATTTTTTCCCTGGGATTGGAAACATCAAGTTTGTTTTTTTTTTTTTAATTGTGTTGGAATGGAATATTTCTACCACAAAATAATCAGGATTGAATGTGCTGTGAAATTGCCTCACATCTTTCTTATTTAGATACTAAGTTCCTTCAAAATTCAGCTCAAGGACAGTTTCCTCCTCAGGTCCCACACTAATCTCTCCCCCCACCGCCATTCCCTGTTATCTATTGTGTCCTGAAACCTGCACTTGGTGTTTGAGGCATCGTTTCTGTTTATCTTTTTATCCCTTTGTCTTATTATTCATCCTAATTAGTTTGAGGGTATAGACCACAGCTATATTCATTCAGTCATTGAACATTTTGTTGTCACTGAGTGGTTGGTTGCAATGTGCCAAGAATGCGCTAGGCTTTAGGAAAATAATGGCGAGCTAGGAGACATGATCCCTTCTTCCTGAATGATAAAACCATTTCCCTGTTGAGGGCACTTTTAGTCCTCTAGAAATTTAGTCCTCTAAATTTCTGGTATCTGACTGGTTCTGATTGTACTCAGGTGAAAGTACTGGAGAAGGGCTCTGGGTTTGATTCAGACGGACTTGGGTTTGAATTCTGGCTCCACCACTTACCAGCTCTGTGACTCTGGCCAGCTTATTTCTCCTCTCTGAGCTTGAGTTTTCTCCTTTGTAAAATAGGAATAAAAAGAACCCCTTTTTCATAGGTTGGGGAGATTGAGATAACACAATGCCTGGTTAACAGTAGTAAATAATAGTAATTTGTTAACTGTTTACATTAGTTAGAAACAATTGCGTTCCTATTAGGATAGATTCTGGGTAGATGCCATGCTAAGTATTGGGGCAGGCGTGTACATGGCAACAGAGCTCCTGCTCTTAAAGCTTCTGCTAGCAGTTTTCTTTGGTCTAAGTTTCCTAGTGCTGGTATAAATTGAATGCAGACATGAATGAATGCACATTATGTATTATAATATATAATAAGTATGTGGCCCTTTTTGCAACATGTTCTGTTGATACTGTTGCTTTAAGAGTAGAATGACTTAAAATGATAGGACCAGGATAACATTTGTGTCTGGGATCCCGCTGCATCCGGCAGCATCTCGAGTTCGGAGGAAGGTCATTATCATCACAGTAATCACCCCTCTCCCAGCTGTGTGTGTCACACCCTTCCCTTGGAGCGTCACTTGAACTCCAGAAAGCAGGTACTGCTCTCCCACTTCACAGATGGGGGGCCAAGGGCCCATCAAGATTACTCAGTGGGGGACATGTGGTCAGTGAGTGGCAAAGTGGGGACTAGAACTAGGTTTCCTGATTCCTAATCTGGTCCTCTCTTGAACGTGGTGCTTAGGGACTCAGGGTTTAGAGTGAGATACCAGCCTTGTCACCCACTTGCGTGATATACTGTTAGGTTTAGTTTTCTCTTCTATAAAATAGGAAATAGCACCTACTTGATAGAGATTTGATGGAGATGAAATGAGAGAATGTCACTGCTCTGCATAGGGCCTGGCTCGTAAGTCTGTGAATATGAGCTGCAGGCAGTGCTGTTGTCAGTACAGCCATATGAAGAATCTGAGGCCACCTGGGTGTGAAGCCTGTTTCTGCAACTTGTTGAGTGACCTCAGGTTAGTTATCCTCACCAAGACTTAGTGTCCTCAGGAGTAAAACGAGACAGTAAAACGAGCAACACGGCTCAGGATGGGTTAGTCATCAGTGTGGTGGTGATGCTGCCGATGGTTTTACATTGCCTCTCCAGTCTCTTCTGCTTATCAAGAATGCAACCCATGACTGTGTGCCTCAGACTCTCACCTTTTGTGATCTCTGGCTGCCGCCTTGTCTGGCTCTTAGCTTCCTGAAGGTAAGGTGTAGAGGCCGCTGTGGTGAATTGAAACCAGGGCTCATTGCCTTGACCTCCCCAGACTTGGCTCAGCACCCGCCTCCTGGATGGCAGCAACTAGAGTGTGGCAGGTCAGAGGCAGAGCCCTGGACTGTGGATGCCTCCCCCACCCAGCCCTTTCTTCTTTCGATAGACAGTGCAGTGTCCTGGCCACCCCAGCTGGGCACTGTTATCCCTGTGCAAGGAGCTCGGCCTATGACCTTATCTACTGCAGGGGAAGCAAATCAGGCAACACACAAAATGCATACTCAGGAGATTTCGGAAATGCAGCCCAACAGGGCTAAGACTCCTTGCCCCTCGCCCAGGCTTCTAGTCATGGGCTAAACAGGTAACTACACGGGCCCCTCACCTGACCAAGAGGAGACCATTAATTAGGCCCCATGCAAGCAATTCAGGCCAAGGTTGAGGACAGAGATTCCTGCCACCTGAAATGCCACTGCTGAATCCACAGTGCCTGGCACAGTGTTCAGTGTATATTTGTTGAGTGAAGAAAGTTAATCCTGAAAGGGCTGCCATTGGAACAGGGTGCTAAGAAATCACACCAGCATCATAATGTTAGCTGAAATGCATGGCAATTTCTGGGAATTGTCACTGACTCTTAGCAACATCCCTATTGGGGTAGGTGCCGTCAGTCCCCTCATTTTACACATGTGGGACCTGAACCTCGGATGTTTAGTAACTTGCTCAAGGTCACACAGCTGAGGAGTTGCTGAGATGGAAAGCTGAGATGTGTTTAACTTTGAAGATCTTGCTCTTAACTATTATGCTAAATGCGACCCATTTAGGGCCATGGGAGCTCAAGTGTGGTTATAGCCCCCTACCTCTTTGGGCCTCAGTTTCCTCATCTTTAAGAAATAGCACCAGAGTGGGGTCTTGGAAGTTCCCACCAGAGCTGTCATGCACGGTCTCCTTTCTCTGTGGGCGTCGGGTGTGCATAGGGCTAAACGCTACCTCAAGCTCATCTCCCTGCTGCTGGTGTTCTGGCTGCTGGAGATGAGAACTGTGCCTCCATATTGCTTTGGCTCATTGGTGAGAAGCATCTGGCTGTGGACAGATTGCTAAGGGAGAATGAATAGCCTGAGACATGAGCCCACAAATTCCAGCCACATCCTGTAGGCCAAGCTTATTGACGGTTCTAGGTCTAGATGTCTCTGTTCCCTAAAAAGGCATAAATATGGACTGGGGGAATAGAAATAAGACAGAAGATGAATGCCATCACATGGAAGCCTGGGCAAACCTTCCCTCCACCCCAGCTGTTGCTGCATGCCTTGCCTGTTGGTTGTCTTATCTAGACCATGAAAGCTCTGGGACTCATGATGATGGCTTATTGTGTAAAGGTTTAAAGTACCTCTCCAGATGGCCCTAGTCCCAGGCTGGGTGCCCAACCTAGATTATAATGTCTTTTATTCTGTGTTCTCTTCTGTACCTCCCTGAATTAATCAACAGAGTTGCTGGGAGGCTCTAAAGAACATAATGACATGACTCTTAAACAAAACTGATCATTTGAAAGCATTTCAGAAACAAGTGTACATGGTTCAGTCTTAATTTTCTAAAGACCAAGATGTGAAATTGCTTCAGGAGTCCCCTAGTTAGTTTACTCTAGTGGTTCCCAACCTTTTTGGCACCAGAGACCAGTGCTCCTATGAGAATCTAGTGCCTGATGACTTGAGGTGGAGATGAGATGGTGATGCTAGCTCTGGGGAGTGGCTGCAGATACAGATGACACTGTGCTGTCTCGCCTGGCGCTCACCTCCTGCTGTGTGGTCCAGTTCCTAACAGGCCATGGACTGGTACCAGTCTGCGGTCCGGGGATTGGGGATGCCTGGTTTGCTCAGTTCTAGCCTGGGAAGTAACAGAAAGCTGGGTGCTGTCTCTTCTTTATAAAATCCCATTTTCAGTATTTCTTTGAGATGAGTTCATATAAAACTTGGCCCAGTTTCTTCTGTCTGGCGTGTATGCGTATGTCTGTTCACGTGTCTGTGTAAAAGAAGAAGGAAGTTCACAGAATGTGGAATGAAATTGAAACTCATTTAACGGATTTTATACAACAAACATCTCCCATCCCTTTGCTTAATTGTCCTATGTATGACAAGTTGACATTGTCACCCTAAAATTCTATAGAATTGGAGATGCATGATGATGAATGGCCTACCCTGGATCATATACTTGGTTCCAAGCTCTTTCAGTTCCTGGCTTTGTAACAAAAAATCAATATCAAATCTAGTTGTGTTGGCAAATACACAAGTTTGAAAAGGCTGCAGTGGAACATTGAAAGCACTAAAAGAGCTTGAGTCTTAATGCTCAACAACATACAATATGGATTTATTACATTTAGTGTTTGGAAGAGTTTATATTTCTCTGCATTTCTTGTGGTTTTATATTTGCGTACAAAGTGTGTTGTATGTATTCTTTAGAACTTGATCCCGGCAACTGTGTGCGAATTGTTTTAAATTTTCTACCTTCTAATATAACATAACTTTCCTGGCCATTCTCAGGCTGGAGGGTTGGGTTCTTGTTTCGTATCTGATTTGACTGACACTGGGACTGAATTCTCAGGGGGCCTATAATGGAAGCAAAGCAATATGTGGTTAGTCTGATTCAATCAAACCCAGTGCCTTCTCATCTGTCACACAAGCCACTCTTGCGGTTCTTGGCTCAACAAATTATTATGAAAATGGTTTCACATTTGCTGCCAATGGTAATGTTGCCTGCTTCCAACTTTGGGAAGAATATTTACAGTGTTTCTATCAGTTTGAGTCATATCGGAGTAAAATCAAAGTACCTCTATATCTACTTACGTTTAGAAGCAATTCATTTATAGCGTGCGGGTCATGCAATGCTGGCTCTGATGTGGCCTGGTTATTTAGGGCTTTGGCAGCCTTAATAGCTTTGAATTACCTAATGGAAAATGTATTTTGGAAATAGGAAATAGTAAGCACTCTTTGCAAGTAATTCTTACTGTGGTGTGGGATTTGATATTGAAAGGGAGAAAAAGGTGTTGCTGCCACATCTAGATGGCTACATATAGAATTTTTTTTTAAACTGGCTCATCAGGTTGAAGGGAGGAAATAACATTTATTGAGTGTGCTCTTTTGAATTCTCACAACAACCCTGTGAAACAAGTATTATTATCCCAGGTTTGTGAATGAGGAAGTGGAGGTGGAAGGGTCAGTTGATGGATGGTCACCCATCAGGAAGAAGTGAAGCTGGGTTTCCCATTCTGGCAGAGCTACCTCCGCACCTTGTGTTTCTTCTTGCACCCCACAAGTAGAATTCTGTGTAGTCTTATTCCTTCTTTTAGGGAAAAAGAATGGAGTTGTGAAAAGCTGATTTTCCTCCCATCTATGAATATGTGGCCTAGACATTTAATTTTTTTTCTTTTTCTTTTTTCTTAAGTTGAATTTATTGAGATAACATTGGATAATATATTGTGTCAATTTCTGGGTACAACTTTCTAATATGGCATTTGTATATTCTATAGTGTGCTCACCACCTGAAGTCCAATCTCCTGAAGTCCATATGTTTGACCCCTTCTACCCTCGTCATCCTACCCCACCCCCTCCCCTTCTGGTATTTCTTTTCATCCCTCTTAGACTTCATCTCAGTTCCTGGCTTTGTAATAAAAAGTCAGTATTTATGCATCCGTAAAAATGGAGACAGTATTGCCAGTTCACATGGCCGTCCATATTAGTGATGCCAAGAGAGGGCAGAAAGGTTAACGTGGGCAGGTCCGTAGAGCTCCCTCTTCTGTCAGCCACCAGACAGGGTCTTGTAATTGCCAACCCCATTTCTTTTCTTCTTCCTCGTAAATAGGGGGCAATGTTTTTCTGGTTGGGAGAGAGGTAACCCAGTCAAAAAGACTAGGAGAAAAGAAAAAAATGACATTTAGAAGTGGATGAGGGATTTTGGGGAGGGGTGCATGTGGCAAGGCCAGCTCTTCTGGGGGTGTGAGGGGAATGAGTGGGAAAGGAAGGGATTTTGATGTTGCTGGGGACTGTATGTGTAAATATTTTTTTAAATGCCTTTCAGGGGCATTAAAGGATGGAATTTCTTTTGCAGGGGCATTAAAGGATGGAATTTCTTTTGTTTTAAGTTAAATGAATAAG
>NW_006443124.1:7603981-7646075 GCF_000325575.1 Pteropus alecto
GTCAGGGGCATTAAAGGATGGAATTTCTTTTGCAGGGGCATTAAAGGATGGAATTTCTTTTGTTTTAAGTTAAATGAATAAGCTATGCTCTGATTTTATTTTTTATTTTAAAAATTTTATTATTTATTTATTTATTTATTTAACTCCTACAGTACCTGGTCTTCCTGAGTGGTCTCCCATCCAAGTACTAACCAGGCCCAACCCTGCTTAGCTTCCAAGATCAGACAAGATTGGATGTGTTCAGGGTGGCATGGCCGTAGATGCTGTGCTCTGATTTTAAACCTTGTAGGATTTTGGATTCATAGGGCATGATAATAATTAAAGATAATGGTCACAATAGTAAATCGCAGAAGCCACAATAGGTGTTTGTGAAATGTGTGCTGAGCAGGCCCAGAGCTGAGACCTTGTGTTATCTCAATGAATCCCCAGCCCCAGGAAGCATCTAGCACAGGGCCCAGCACATCTCACGTGCTCAGTCATGTTCATTCCTGATGCCTTTCTTCCATCCCTAAGTCACAATGCGGGTTAGCTGCCTTCTCCACTGTCCCTGCTTCTGCCGCAGGCTGTCCTGAACTCGGTGCACTGGTGGTGCTTCCGTTGACTGTGTCACACTGGGCAGGTAGGAACCCCGGCGACTTGTTGTAATCTGGAGGTAAAGCTGATGAACAGTCAGAGCCAGTCTGCAGTGAAGTGCTCTGATGGTGGCCTATACCTCTTTCTCGATAGTTAAAAAGCAGTTTGATTGAAAACATCGTGAAGGAAGTATATGTGCATCTGTAAATCCTTATTCACCGTGCCTTATATGTAATAGTAAATCCAGAGGATGCTCGTGCTTTGGTTCCAACATAGAATAGCTCCATTGGAAAGACTCTCTGCTAGTGGGACTGCTCAGGCCTGCAGGTGCCCTTCCTGGTGAATGCGGCATGTCAGCCACCCAAGCAGAATGACAGCTGTGCTGGCCTGTGATAGACATAGAAGAGATTTGTTGGCAGGCCATTCAGAGTTCCCAAGCTGGATACCAGAAAACCTGGATAAGAGAAGATTCTGACACCTGAGACTGGATCCAAGGACATCTGTGTCACTTCGGACAAAGCTCTATGCTTTAAAAATATACGTGCGTACAGGGACAATATGCCATCTTCTCATATTCCGGAGAGGCTGGTGATATTGTGGTTTAGCATATGGCTTCTGGGGTCACCTAGCTGGATTCGTGTCTGGGCTCTGACACTTATTAGTGTCCCTTTAGCAAGTTCTCGAATCTCTGGTTCTCATTTCCCTCACTCCTAAAATGAGAATTAATTGTTTTATCATTTTGGGACATTTGAGGATTAAATAAAACAACCCAAGTATGTTCCATAAGACATTGCCTGGCATGTAGTTAGTTAAGGCTAAATAAATGTCAGCTATGAACCGTAGGCTAGTCTCTGCTAGAATACCCTCAGAGATGGGAACCTTACTACTTATGGGGCAGGCAGCTCTTTTGAGACAAGGACATCTTCCTTTCACTGAAATGTATCGACTGCCTGAAAACCTCTCCTCATATGGCTTTTCTCTTTACTCTGACCAGTAGAATAAAGTCCGAATCTCACTCGACCTCACGACATTTGAATGATTCATTCTTTCCCAAGTTACTGCTGTGTGCCAATTACTGTCCTAAGTGCAGGCAGCACAGCAGTGAATGAAAGAGGGGCTCCAGTTGCTCTCGTGAAGCCTGCAGTCTAACGTAAAAACAGCACTCAAATGCAGAAAACTGTTGTCGAGAAGTGAGCGGGGTACTATGACAGGGAATAAATCATTTTTGGATTCAGGCTTCTCACTTCTTAGGAGGAAATGTGTCAGCTGTATCTTGATGACAAGGAGGGTGCCAGCCAAGCAAAGGGCGAGGCAGTCACCTGTTGTGCAGAGAAGATAAACTGCGCTCAGGCCCAGGGGCGGGAACAGCTGAGCATGTTACGGGAATAGAGGGAGTGCTCCCGGAGTGTGCCGAGTGAGGGAACAGTGGCAGGGCGTGAGATTGCAGGGGCTGGTAGAGGCCTATTTGGAATTTGGACTTGACTCAAAGGCAATATGAAACCATTAGAGGTTTTAAGTAGACAGGTCCAGCTGTTGGATGGGACCTGGATTCGATGGGGCTGGGAAGTGACACAGGATAAGAAGTCAGGAGACTAGTTGCAAGGCTGGTTTCAGTATTGCAGGTGAGTAGATAATGGCTGGAGGTTGAGTGCTGGAAGCATAAATAAAGAGGAGTGGAGAATTCAGGCTATGTTTTAAAGTTAGAATCTGTGGTGCAGAGTGATGGGTTGAACGAAGAGAAAAGAGGTGAAATTAAGGATGGCTCTTAGATTTCTACCTTGACCATCTTGACCATGAGGTGGAGGATGGTGCCATTAGTTCGTGACTCCTGAAAACCAATTGATGTGTTTCCCTTTTGTCGGCCTGCTGCCTTGCTTCTCCATCAGAGCTGAGCCATTTCTGGTGAGATAGTGCTTTCTCCCAGACACAGTGTAGGGATGCATGCAGGTCTTTAGCATTTAATGTTTGTCAAGCTAGTGCTGAAGACTTTGTAGGCACGACATGAATCGATGCCTTATCACAAACCAAGAGCTAGTGGTAATGAGTTCCATTTTACAGAGGAGCACACCAAGGCTTGAGTTGATTAGCTAACCAGCCCAAGACCACCTAACAAATGCATAGTATGAAAGTTGAAATCCAGACCTGTCAGGGTCCAGAGCTTAAGCTCTTACCCACTAGCTAGAGTTATTCCACATGTTGTCAGCATTCCATGTTTCAGAAGAATTCTACCTTCCCTCTCCTTTTGGAAGTGGTAGCACATCATTAATCCACATTACTTAAGAGGGATTTTCCATAATGTCCCTCCAATCAACCTGATTAATTTCTGAAGGAGAGACAGTTATGCAAGAGTGACTCGCTCTGAATCTGCGTAGTTTCTTGTTTACACATGCAACATTAAAAGCACCTGATAAATCAAAAAGTTGTAAGCCAAGTAGAGTAAATAATTTTTGTTGATAAATTGGTGAGATACTTTAAATTCATTTAAGCAGCAACATATGCAAAATTCTTAGGGATTAGAGAAACAGAATGATTTTCTCACTTAGCTAAAGCGTGCATTGCCTTTCAGGTAAATATGGTAATGTCATCTAAGGAGAAAATGGTAAATAGCAGTGATGATAAGAAAATCATATACTGAACATCACTAGTTAGAAGCAGTTCATAGACTTCCCTAGGGAGGGAATGATAAGATGCTCAGAAAGAGCCTGGAATCTGTTTATTGCCCTTCTTACTTTAAGAGAGTAAGTCTCATGCCTTTACCTTTGCCATCTTGATTTTGAGAAATGTTCTAATCTCAAATAGATAGTGATATTTAAGCTATCATGAAAGGTACCAGATCAGGCACCACTGTCCCTTCATCATGGGGCTGAACAATCATTTTTGGGTGGGGGGACATCCAATTATCCTTTGACCATCAATGGCCAAGCCCAGACAAGTGTTCAGAGTTTATCAGCCATGTCCACAGTGTCAGTTACCAAATTTAGGGCATTATAAGAATGTTATCAGTTAGTTATTTGTTAAACCAAGGTAATCATGAACCTAAATGAAGTTGCATTAAGGGTAATGTACTCATTAGGCATAAAATGGCTTGAAAAAGCCTAACTATCATCATTTCTTAGAATAACTCAAACCTCGGCTAAGATGGTTGACTTTCACCCTTGTGCAACAAGCAATCAGCATTTAATTAGTCAGGCACTTTGATTTGTTGATTAGAGTGCATCCAAGACGTGAATATGGATGGCGTTCCCCAAGCAACGTGTTCAGATCAGCCGACGCTTTCCTCAAGCTACTTGTCCAGCGAGTTTCAAAGGCTCACAATGAATATGGATGTTAGTGATTATTTATAGAATAACTCTTCTATTCCCATCCTTAGTCTTTACAGAGTTATTTTTGAGTTTACTGCGACCTGATTTTTAAATCCAGGAAAAGAATGCTTTTGCTGTTACTTTACGTTTCAGAATCTGTGCTCCTCCAATGAAGGAGATGTCTCAGCCTGTGAACATCTAACTCACAAATAGAGGAAAGGATTTTTGAATTCAAATGAAGCCTCTAAGTGTTATTCCATAAACTTTTTAGTCATTGCTTTTTCCTGGAGGCATTGATGTAAGCTGGAAACACTAAGAAATTGGTATGTCATGTGCATTCGTGGACATGTACTCTTATGTGCATCTATATCAGGAAGCATAAAAGCAGGTCTCAGGTATAGCCGAAAACCAGCTCGTCCTACCCTTTAGCTTTGCTGGTTTGTCATATTGCATGATGCCTTCTCGTTTTCCTTTTTATTTCCATTACAGGAAGAACATTTTTTAACAACTTTAATATATGTTAGCAATACATTCACATGACAAGTGTTTTGTTGGGATTATGAACAACCAGACAACCATACCCTCTCTCATTACTCCTTTCTTCATTTCCCTTTCTACGTTTTGCTATTCTGTTACCGTGCTGGGATTGGCAGTTGTGAGGATTTGCCGTAGCTATGAGAGTCTGGGCTGTCATTAGAGGCTGGGTCATGAGAATGGGATCAGGATGATTTGGGAATGACTGTATCCAGTGACACAGAGCCTCATTCTGCTTACATGATTGCCGGCATATTGTGCCTGGAAGCCCTGAGCGTCCCTGTGCAATGGAGTGTGCAGGCACAGACTGTGACGTACTGGGCCAGGAGCCGAGGCACAGGAGCCACATCTGGGCCTCAGTTGGGTTGAGGGCTTTGTGGCCTGCTGTAATGCAATTTCAATCCATATATAAGTCACGTGGGTTTTCTCTTTTCATTTTCCCCTCCATGTAATGGAACTGGCTATATTTCTAACACAGATTCTTCAGAACTGAGGGAAAGTTGATGTTATGAAAATAATAACAGTATGAATCATTCACCGTGGTCTTTGTCCAAATTAGGATTAGCAGCCTTTCTCACTGGGGTACAAAATACCTTTTTTTTTTCCTTCCATTTTTCTAGGGAGAAAGCTTATGCTGCCTTACTTGTTCAAACAAAGTATGCACATGAAGTATTTTCAGATATTAGCACTGGAATGGGCACCAGGCCCTAGATTACATCCCAAATGTGACATCTCTGGGACTTAGTTAATAAGGTTCTGTTTATATTAGCAGGGAGAATATTAAAACTCTCCCCCAAACAGCTTGAAATGTTATAGTGGCTTTGTTTCTGAGGCATAACAGGAATGAAGCACATTATTAATGTAGGAACAGTGAGGTGGAGCGGTCTTCCTCCTCCTTTAGAATCAAATGATGAGAATGGGCATTTGTGAAATTGACAGAGTGCTCTTTGGGGGGTGCTTATTAAAATCCTAACATCATTCCAGAGTTTTGTAGTGAATTCAATATCAGTTGTAATCCTATTAGGACTGTTTTGTTTTTTTAATCACCATTCCATCCATAGGGCCATTCCATGTGCATCCTATTTCTCTGCTGGCCCAGCCCTTCTGCTCTCTTTTGTTCCAATGAATTAATTCCTCTCCTTTTCTGTCAATCAGATCCCTCCCTAGCTTTCCCACTCAGCGTTGGGCATTGTCTTGCTGATGCCTTTTTTTCTTCCTGGGTCAACTCATGAGGACAGTTGCCTTGATGTCTATATTGTTCCTTTTCATTTTTTTCCCAGAAAGGTACAAGGGGCAACTTGTCCTCTGCATTGTAAAGCAGAGCAGGCCTTGCTAAATAAATCCAGTTTCTATTCATAGTGCTACCATCTTAACTCCTCAATTCATATTCGCAGTGTTCTAAACAGAGGCCTCCTTATAGAGTCAGGTCTAGGTTCAAATTCCAACCTGGAGAGGCTTTCTAAGTACACTAAGCCTCTGCTTTCTTGTTTGTAAAAGAGGGATTTGTTTATCCATCCATCTATGCATCCGTTCATTCAGGGAATAGCTGAGTACCTATTATGTGCCAAACACTGGTACTGTAGATGTGACAGTAAACAGACAAAATCCCTGCCTTCATGGAGTCTAGTTTCTGGGCAGGGAGACAATCAACAGTCAAACTAAATAAGTAAAATCTAAAGTCTTTTATAAGTGCCAAAGTGAAAAAATAAGGCAGGGTAAGAGGATGTAAAGTAGAGAGTTGATATTTTATTTCCTATTATTTTGGGTAGGATTGACATTTTAGGTAGGGCCAGGGAAGGCCTCACTGAGAAGGTGACAGGAGCAAAGACCAGACTTAAGTGAGGAGTCATGTGAAAGGACCATCCAGAAGAGGGAGCTGCAGGCACAAAGACCCAAAGGTGGCTGTGCACCTCAGGCCATCGCAGGGACATCTGGAAGAGAGAGCATAGGGGGGCAGGATATTAGGAAATGAGAACAGAGGAATGGTGAGCCATAAAAATACAAGGACTTAAACTTTACGCTGAAGAATGTTAAAGCGCAGAAGTAGGGAGAGCACTTAGGAGACTCTTGTTCTAGTTCAGGGTGGGGATTATGGGGATTTGGACCAGAGTGGTGGCGGTGAAGGCAGTAAGATCAAGTTGAATTCTGGCTGTATTTTGGTGAATTTGCTAACAGACTCTGAGGGGGAAAGATTTTGGGAGAGGCTGGTTTGCCAGGGGTGGGTCAGGGGTTCACTTTGAGACAAGTCAGAAGTTGTTGTTGGATGTGTTGGCTCCCTCCCCTGGTATTCAGACCAAGTTAGACATGTACAAGTTCTGAGAGTCATCAGCTTGTACTTGGTGTTTGGAGCCATCAGATCAGATGAGATCACTCTGGGAGTAAGCGCATGCAGAGAAGCGAAGGGGTCTGGTGACTCAGACTCATGACTCAGATCTCCAGCTCAGAGTTGGGGAAGTGAGGAGGAGGCACTCAAAGAAGCTAAGAGCAAATTTCTAGAAAGAAGGAGGAAAGCCTGTAGGGTGTGGTTTCTTGGACCCAGGTAAGGAAAGTGCTGAAAGACGTGAGAGAGATCAATGGGTTAAATGTGGCTGGTGGAGCAAGTAAAATAAGGACCTAGACCTGATGAGGTTTAGCTAGTGAGCACAGATAGCTGAGAGCCACCCTGGACACTCGTTAACTCTTTGCTCAACAAATTGGTTTTGTGGTGACTGGCTTTTTCCTGACGAGTCTGGACTTCGGAGGACGAAAACAAACTGTGGCTTGGAAGAGAATCCATGAGGTGAGGCGCTGGGCCCGAATGGTGTTCGTGACACCAGAGTTGTGCGTCGGACGGACACGGCGTTCTGCAGCACCGGGGGCTTCGTGTTAATGCCCAGCCTGGCTCTGTGACGGGTGTCATTGTCTGACAGAAAGCAGTAGTGTCTCCTGTCCTCAGGACCATCATGTGACAGGGTCCACAGACTCAGGATGAAGATGAGCTTTTGTCCCCTCAAGAGCTCGGTGTGAATGAGATAAAATTCAATGAATATAACGGTGGACTAGAATCCACAAGTCAGAAGTGAATCCTGATAGCCCGTGGTGAGGTCTTTGGCATATGGTTACAACAGCAGCACGAAAAGGATGATGCTAGGAGATTTTGCAAAATACTTTTGAGATTGGTAGTAATCTCACGTCAGCCACTAAAACAGATTTATTCTGATTTTTGAGTATTTATTCAGAAGAGTTATGTATAAAAAATGAGAACACACAAGTTAGAAAACATAGCTTAATTGTCATCTAACTCTAAGAAAAGTATATCTTACAAATAAAATCAGATGATTTGGCTACACTAAAATTAAAACATTATCTGTGTCAAAAATAAAAGAGAAAATTAAGAAAAATATTTCTACAAGTAAGCCAAAGGGATGATAGCCTTAATATATAAAAAGTATTTATAGATTAAAAAAACTAAAATTTACTAAATAGACAAAACTATGAGTACAACATTGCATAAAAGAAATATAGGCAAATAATTAACATGAAAAAATGTTTAACTTTGTTGGCATTCAACAAAATATAAAATAAGATATAGCCTTCTATTATGTTGGCTTATATTTTTTAAAAAGATAATGCTTACTTTCTTTTCTTCCTCTTATACCTATTTATCCAGCCCTTCAATATGTTAAGCACTGTGCTAGGCACCATATTAAGTTCTGGAAAGCAATTTGTCATATGTTGAGAATTCAAAAAAGAAAAAACACACACACATGCTCTGTTAAACAGTAATTCATCCTTTAGACGTTTGTCCTAAAGAAATAATTTGAAATGAGGACAAGGCATATGTAGGAATACATTTATTACAGTATTATATATAAGACCAACATATGGTAAAAAATTATTATGGTAGATTATATGATGAAGTATCATGGTACCTTTTACATCAGGTTCTTAATAATTATGACAAGAAAAATGAAAACATGAGAATACAAAAAAGTTTATATTCTATGACCCCAACTTTATAAAAGAAAAACATTGGTATAATTATTAGGAAAACTAAAATGTTTATTTATGGACGGTGGCATTGCAAATTATTTTACCTTCCTTATTTTTTGTATCTTTCTGATTTTAAAACGTTTCAACAATAGTAATGATGATAATTGAAATAACGCTTACTGCATCCTTACCATGTGTCTGGTGCTATACCATGAACAGCATATTAAATAATCTCATTTAATTTCCACAACTAGGCCATAAACTGGGAAATATCATGTCCATTTCATGGGTGTAGAGATTGAACTCTTGAGAAGTTAAGGAGCTTGACGAAGGCCAGACAGCAGTTAGGAAGTGGTGCTGGATTTGAACTCATTTACTCCATATTGGGATATATTATTACAAATTGATCTCAATGAAAATATATTACTGTGACAATCAGAAAAGAATCTTTAGAAAATTTTGAAGGAATATATTGTATTCTAAAATTTGATTTTGAAGCTTATGTATTTTTGTGGAGAAGTAGTATTAGGATTTTTCTTTTATAATGGAAGCTGGAATGTGAGTATCTAGTCTGTGCCAGGCATGCCAACACATTCTCTTCCTTATCTTCACGACAGCCTTGGAAGTAAATACTGTGATTCTTATCATGCCTTTATGCATGAGAAAACTGACCCAAAGTGGCACAGTCACTTGTCCATGATCATATAGCTAGAATTCAAGGTAATTCTGCCTCCTTTCTTAACAGGTGCCCTCAAACCTCCAGCCATCCCCAGAGGAACGTATCCTTGATATTCTAACCAGCATGCACTCACAACTCTCTTCTCCTGCCCAGCTACAGGGGACAGTGAACTTGGCTGAGCTGAATCACTTCCCTTGGTGCAGATAGTCTGGGTGATGGCTGACATACGGTTCACACATCTGGAGCTGTAGGCCACCCCCGCATCATGCCATGCCCACTAAGCTGTCCAAGCTCAAGGCTCACCTGCTGTAGCATAGTCCCATCCTGCGTCTATGGCCCGAGCCCCCACATCTCCCTCTATGGCCTGCCTGGTGGGGGAGACAGTGATGTTAGCGCTGGGTCTCAGCTAAATCCGTGGCCGCCTATAAGCTTTGTTAAGATACCTTTTTAAAACAAATGGATATTAGGCAAAACCAGAGCACTGCAGTTACCTTTTTAAATGTTTGTAAGATTCAAGTAAATTGCTCAGCGCCTCTATCAAGGCGAGCTGGCATGGTCGTACCCGTGTGAGAGAGCCTTCCCTGGAATCCAAACCACATTAGTGGGTGGAGAATCATTAAACTTGGAAAGACGCATCGTTATAACTTGGAGGGGGCTGGGGGCAGCGTGTGCACAGGGAAAGGGGAGGCCGAATTGGCTTATTTACTTCAGTTTTTTAAGAGGGTCATTTTACATTGTTAGAGTGAGAAGAAAACAAAAGAAGTGATGGATGACCCCTCTACTGCATGGAGAATTTAATCACGGACTGCTGCCCGCCGTTCTGTCTTCCTAATGCACACGCTGGACGTGGAAGGAGTCTGAATCGCACTGGGGGAGAGAGCGGCTGCTCTTAGCATTTTGTTGTCGTGCTTAAACCTGTCGACTCCAACCAGACAGGACCGACCGGGGTTCCTTGGGCTTCTGTACACAGTGTCAGCATCCTTTATCAGATAGCTCTGACCAGGAATGGCGACTGACTTGCTATGGAGGGATCAGATGGGATCTTTCCACTGAGTGCTGGTTTTCCTCTGGACCTGGGAGGACAGTGGTCCGCAGCGGCCCCCAGGAAGAGGGAGAGAACTACCCTCCTGGAAGGAAAAGAAGCGAGGCCTGGGTTAGGGAACAGGGCTCTCGGGGGAAATGGAGGCTGTGGAGGAAAGACTGGAGCCAAGAGGAAGGAGGGAGGAAGACTCGGTTCTGCTCTGTAAAATCCCAGACAGTGGAGTTTACAGAGCCCACATCTCTTGATCTGCCTGGTACAGGGTGACACAGGCCCGAGTCTGGAGAGAACAGACGGGTGCCCTTGCCCACCTCTCCACTCTCATCACTGCACGTGCACCTGCCACTCTCTGCTTCCACAGAACTGAATTGCTGCAGTTCCACTGACAGGCCGTGTGTTCTGCTACCTCTGGGCCCTTGCGCGTGCTGTCCCCCCTGCCCGAACACTCTTCCACGCCCTTCGTCTGGCTAATGCCCTCTTGTCCTTTGTGTCTCAGCTTCCCTTGGGAAGCCTCCCCATCTGTGGATGGCCCTAGACACCCTGCATGTCCCCTGAGCTGTAGCCCTTCTTACACGGTGCTCTGTGGCCTGCTCACTTATCGATCTGTCCCCTGTACCTTGAGAGCTGGGCACAGTGCCAGGCACAGCCAATACTTAATACCTCATTAATGAAGGTGAATGACCAAGGCCCTGATGCTGCTGCTCTCCCTTTGGTGTTGAAAAGGGTTACTGATTTTAATGCACATTTATTTGTTGGTGATACTGTATGGAGTGGCAAGCCCTGCCTTCTGGGAATGTTCAGTCTGAAACAGGCATATTAGCATATCAGATATACTAAAAACCAAGACCCAGAGCAGCCTGTGAACTAAATGAGCAATTAGACACTTTCCCATTTTGCCCAACAGAGTGAGGTGTGCATTTGGGCGGGAGCGGGTGGCGGGGTGGAGAAGCTGTGCAGAGCTGCCTGTAGGAGAGGAGCGTAGACCCAGGCCCATGTGGGGGCTGGGGGAGCCTGAGGTTATCGACACGATTGCAGTGTCATCTCTCACCCATTCTCATTTCCACACTATTAAATCTGCCTTTCGTAATGTATCCTTAAAGGGGAAATAAATTACCAGCACCCTGTACCTATAGCTGCTGTGTTATTACCGCTAATGTAACTTCTCAGGGGCAGCCAGGCGCTGTTCATATTTCATAGTCATTTGCACCCCCAAAGCTATATTGAGCTATCAAGTATTCATGGACACCATCTAGACCTCCCATTTTTTTTTTTTTCTGCTGGTTGTACCTAAAGGTTTGAGGGCAGAATTAAGCATGGGCTGCATTACTACTTGGGGCTTCAGCTCTGTCCTTTCCATCCCTTTCTTAATTGGATTATTTCATCAAAGGCAGGCACCAGGCATGGCTCATGAAAGAACTCTCATGATATTCTATGGTAGCAGCCCGCTACACCTCTGGGGGGGTGTCTGTGTCTCACTTCATTTACTAGAGAGTGGTCCTGGGGTGGTTGGTCCTGGATGTCCCTGGGTTGACCAGATGTTTCTTCTCCACTACACACTCCAGTGCTTCCATCACCCAATTACTCTAATCAAGAAACTGGACATCAAAGTGCCTCCTCCCCATCCATCAGTTCCACCTGCCCCAAACATCCCATCGACACCCGAGGCATGTTAAGGTACCTCCAAGACACACGTGGAGTCTGTCCACTTCTCATTATCTCCAGTGCCATCCTCCCTCCCACCCTCTCTTGTCTGGACTATTTCAGTAACTTCCTAATTGGTCCACCTGCTTCCTGTCCTGTCTCCCCCCGCCCCTCCCCAGTCTGTTTGCCACACAGTCATCAGAGTGACACTTCTTTATAATTGCTGTATTTTATAACATACCTCTGTATCTGCCTCCCAGCTTTAACACAGCCCTGTCGGCTTCAGATCATTTATGTAAAGGAACAAAACAACATAGATGTTAGTGAAGACCCCAGGATGCTCTTCTCAGACCTCATTCTCTTTCTGCCCCAATTACAGTAATCAATTTTTCATGCCCTTGTATGTTTTACTATGTATGTATCTGTAAATAAACATATGTGTTGTTGTTTTGCATGTTCTAAATCTCATGTAAATGCTATCACACTGTGGTTTTTTAAATCTCAACATATTTTTGAGGTTTATCCATGCCGATTCATGTAGTTCTTGCTCATTCACTTTAGCTCTTGGGTGATAGTCTATTGTGTACGTGATTTATTAGTCTATAATTCTGTTGGTGGATATTGAGTCATTTTTTCAAAGTATAAATCAGATTGCGTTTCTCTCTTGCTTACAACTCTTCAGTGCCCCCAAGGGGAGGCTGTCTCAGTCCCTATAGCCTCCTTTGGTTGTGCCCATGCTTGTGACTGCACTGCCCAACACAGTCAGATACCGGGAGGGAGGTGGCCCTGAGAGGCGGAGAAATCCTTACTTAGGCTAACTCTAGGCCTTTCTTTATTGCCACCTGACAGTGGCTGCTCTTGATGATGATCGACAGATAACAGTGGACTTCGTTGCCCTGGGCCTCAGGTCGGGAGAGCTGCTCAGCCAGGCTGACGTGTGCTGGGCCTGCCTGTAAGACTGGCTCCCCTGCACAGCCCTGGAAAGGAGTCTCTGAGCTTGTTTTTCACACTGTTGCCTTTATAATCACCTCTTTCCTGTACCTTTTCCATAAGGGCAGATGGTGAGTTTGTTGTAATGCACACACTGGGGATTTTCTGGAGCCAAGTACCAGTCTCATGGGCTTTAGGGACTACTCCCTGCCCCATCCCCCCAATTACTCCATCCCCCCACTGTCTCCAGTGACCTTGCCTAAAGGCAGTGGGACTCAGTAGAATGGTGGCTTGTAGAAAGCCCGTTTTTCATAATGAGAAGGCAGCTCCAAGCTTTTACCTGGGAGAACTGATACTGTGTGGATCCCGGAAGGGCGTGATCGACCTGTTGGTACTACAGGTCAGGTTCTACGGCCCTTCAGAAGGAAACTCGTGGTTCACTCAAAGGTTTTGAACCACCAGATGAAACCTGGCTTATTTTAAACAAAGATTTGCTTGTCCCAAGCCTAAGTGCGTTGAACTTCTCAGCTCAGCCCCTAGGTACATGCTGTTACGGAGTCCGCTGCAGCAGCGTTTCCATCACAGAGCAGACCTTCTCTGGACACGGGCGTGAGCGAGATGCTGTGGTTTGCTTAGCGAGGATCACTGAAAAGGGGGGCGGAGGGAAAGGAATGTAACATTCACTGAGGACTTGCTATGTGCTTCGTTAGCCATGTGTTAACTTATTTAATCTTCATAAAATCCATTTGTGGGATGTTTTATGTTGCTCATTTACAGAAGCAGAAACACTCAGGGTCTTGCTCAAGGTCACATAGGCAGGAAGCACTGAAGTCTTTCTTCTGTGTCAGATAAGCCCTCGTTTAAGCTGGCCCGGCAAACGAGCCTCCACGAAGCTTACAGTGACCATTGCGCCTTCCCAACCCCCAGGCCTCTATCCTTTCCTGCGGTCTGGCGGAGACACAGGAAAGTAGCTGATGTTATCTTCTGTAGTTTGGTCCAGGGCTTAGAAGGTGTTTCCTTGGAGTGGAATTGTGTCCTTCTAGAACAATGCTGGTGACCACAGGGGCTATCCAAAACAGATAATTGGAGCAAGAACAGCGATCCTTGTTTCCACCAGGGGGAGCTCGGGAGACAGGGTGGCCCCTGAAAGTGTTCTGCCTGACTTATCTGGCCTCTGTATGGTCTGAGAGTTCTTTTGTTAAGAAAGGGTGACTTGAGCCTGTTCAGCCACCCTACACGTGGATCTGGACTTAGGGAGGCATTGTGCTGCGAGGACAGGGACTTTTGGACCCCCAATAATCACTTTTGTTCTGCAGTGCAGATAAATTTAGTCTCAAAGGGAGTCTGCTTCCACGTGCTGCCGTCTCCACTTCTGCCCCTTTAGAAGACTCTGTTTCTCATGGCTTATCAGGATGGAGCACTGCATTTTGTTACTGCCTGTCTTGTAGCAATACCACATTCATTTTGTTTTCAATTACTGAGATGTACCTTGAAAGGTCTTATCTCGTGGAGACACAGCTTGCACCTTCCCTGTGCAGTATTTCTCTGCAGTTCTGCCTGAGCCTTCTTAGATGCTGGCCTGGCTCACATCTATTTTCTGTCCCCTTAGTGAGATGGCCTCCTCTGGGCACCACTGGGGTCCATCACCTAATCACACACCAATCCCCGCTGAGTTCACCTCATTTCTGTCTGAAAATTTTATTTATTTCTCTATTTTATTAAGGCTTAGGAGCCTCAGAGGGCCCTGGATTGAAAAAAGAAAAAACAGTTGTTACAAAACTGTCAGGTATTAAAGTCATACAAGTGTAGCTAATTTGTCTGCTTCTATTTCCGGAATTAAAAAGAGAAACTCAACAAATTAAAATAATTGCTAAGACTCCTCCAGTGCTGGAGCCGACACCATCTCCTTGAGAAGTTTCAGGATCCCGCCATGGCTCAGGACCCTCAGGTTTCCTCTTGGGAGCAGCCAGGCACTGGGGGCAGACAGCCGGTGGCTGTCGTCTGGTAGCAGGGACTTTAGAGAAGGTGGCCTCAGCCCTGGATGGAGTGGAACTTATGTAATGCCTTCGTAGGCCTCCATGGCAAAGAAAAGAGGAAATAAAAATATCCCTGGCCACCCAGGGCACAAGACATGCAGTTTCTCTTTTGTTTCAGCCTCTATTTCTTCTCTCTCTCTCCTCACTGAACCTTTTCATTTCCTCCTCTTTTCTGCTCTGCCCCTTCCTGTGTCCTTCCATTCATTCACTCTGTGCCATCCGCTCTGCTGAGTACTGGAGATACAGTGGTCAGCAAAACAGACGGAAAACAGTGATCACAAGCATAGTTCTGTGACGGGAATATAGTAGTCCCCCCATACCCACAGTTTCGCTTTCCACGTTTTCAGTTACCTGCAGTCCACTCTAGTCCAAAAATATTAAATGGAAAATTCCAGAAATAAGCAATGCATAAATTTTAAATTGCTTGTTATTCTGAACTCTCACACCATCCCACCAAGGACACACATCATCCCTTTGTCCAGTGTAGCGCTGTATGCACAGCACAATAAGACATTTTGAGAGAGACCACATTCATGTAACTTGTTCCAGTAATTGTTATAATTGCTCTATTTTATTAGTTATTGTTGTTAATTTCTTACCGTGCCTAATTTATAAGTTAAACTATCAGAGGTATGTATGTATAGGAAAAAACAGAAAAAACAAAGTACATGTAAGGCTTGGTATTAGCCATGGTTTTAGGCGTCCACCAGGGGTTTTAGAATGTATCCCCCACGGACGAGGGAGACTAGTGTATGTAATTTACCATGATGGAGAGTAGGGACAGGGTGGTCAGGAGTAGCATCGCTGGGATGGGGACATTTGTGATGAGGCCTGGGGAATGAGAAGGAGCCAGGCATGAGAACATCTTGAGGGACAGTGCTCTAAGAGGGAGCGGCAGTCTCAGGGCCCCCAAGCAGGACAGACCTCGGGCTCCTCTGGGAACCTCAAGAGCATTGAACGTGAAGATGAAGAGGGAGGGGCGAGGGGGAGGTAGAGGATTTTGGAGAGGTTGGAGCCAACGTGCTTATTTCTTGATTCTCGCGAAGCAGTCCATGGCCTTAGTGTCGTTCGCCTTCCGTGCTCATCCCCTGGGCTGGGTTTTGATGTGGCTGCCCTCATAGCCTCTGCACTGGGCTGTGAAAGGGACGTTTGATTTCATCGGCTTATGGGTGTTGGTGTAGATTTTATTTAAAACTCTGCATTGCTCCAGCCAGCAGCTTGGGGGGAGGGAGGTTTTCACCTTCTCCCACAGTGGGCCATGTTGGGTGACCAGGAGCTGATGGGATGTTCTGGAGCAAGAAAAGGAAGGAGTTGGGGGCGGCCCATGTGGTCAGGAGTAACTTGAGTGGGGCCAGGAGAGAGAAGGGCTGTCTGTGGCTGGACACCTGGGTCATTCAAGGAGAGTGGCATAAATGCTCCTGCCCCAGGCTCGTGCCTGTGTCAGCAGCTCCCTTGGACTCTGGCTCGATAGCCACATCTCATGAGCTAATGTCGCTAGCCTCCTAAACACAGCTGGAGGCTGGACTTAGATGCAAATGTTTTGCCTTAGAGTCTGGGCTTTCAGCCTCCCTTGTGCTACAGATAAGGCCTTCAGTGTTCTCTGGGTCACTGATGCCCCAGAGCAGTGGTTCCCAGACCCCATCCCCAAACAGAATGCGAACTTAAAGGTGCAGAGTCTTGGGCATTGCCACCAAGATTTGGATTTCCAGAGGTGAGATCTAGGAATCCATATTTTGTCATACAGTCATATTTGAGAACATCGCCCCAATTACTTAAACCGTGAGTAACGGTTTCCAAGCCAGGATGTCTTCCATGTCTCTTCACCTCACTTTCATCTTTGTAGAATTGGCCGTTCCTCCATTTGCGACCCCATGCGGGTCACTGAACACCATATGTAGACTTTCACATCTGCTCACTCCACTTGCCAGATGCTGACTGAAGGCAGGTACTGGGTCTTTATTCACACATAGTCTCTGCCATATGGTGAATACTTTGTAAAGATTTGTAGGATTAAGGGATGTTTGAAAGGATATATTTATACATAATGAAATGTCGTGTGTTTACATAGTGAGTTACCCGCTCCTTCCTTGTCAAGACTATGTGGGATCTTAATGGGTTCTCAGGAACACAGTGTTGGTGCCTTGTACCTAATAAATATACTAGTTTTTTTTTTTTTTTTTCCTGAAATCATGGGGGTGGCTCTCCTCCAAACCATTCACATTCCTTCACCAAGTCTTTATGAAAGTTGATGACCTGGACCAGAGGTGGTTGGCCAAAGTCCAGGGTATGTGAATCTAGAGAAGAAGACATCTGGAGTTTAAGAGCTTAGCCTGATGGTGCCATGGCTGGCTGTACCGGCCATCTGGAGACCTTCAGCCCAGGGACTCTTGACTGAGCCCCTGCAGCAGGCAGGCATCCCTGCCCTAGCCAGAGGGACAGGTCATGCCCTTAGGGATTTCACAGTCTATTGAGAAAAACAGACCCAGGGGAGAAATGTTGATACAGAGGTTAAGTGTGAACAGGGAGATTATTCAGACAAGGACTCTGAAATCCAGACTGGAGTGTTGGGTGAATCCAGGCTATGTCTCTGTGACCTCTTTGGCCTTCCTTATAGTAGAGATTGTAATAGTGCCTGTCATACACATGCCGTAAAGACTGACGCATATTTGTGGAATAACCGAGAGCTCAGACACTGTTTAGGAAAAGCTTCCCAGAAAGGGAGCCATCTTGAGTTGTGTTTTAAAGAACAAATAAGATTTATACGAGAGAAGAGAGGCGCTTCAGGTGGAGAGAGCTGCGGGAACAAAGACGTGGAGGTGTGTGTGGCATACAAGGGAAGAAGCAGGCAGTTCACTGATTATCGGAGCGTGAAGTTTCAGGTGGGGAGCCACAGATGGTGAGGGCTGCAGAGATGTGCTCTACTGAGCATTTTTAAACTTTGTTTCTGAATTGGTGGTATCCATTGGAAGAGGTTAAGCAGAGAAGTGGCATAATCGACTCTGTGCTTTACATATGTTCTATATCCAGAGAGAGGCTTTGAACTCTTAGCTCTGTGTTAATCAAGCTGTGGGTCCATTTCCATGAACATCCTCTTGCAAAGTTATTTAAGATTATTGTCCTCATGTTCCTTTTAACCGATAATGGAGGTTCGGCAGATGAGTGCTTGGGGACTGGAACACTGAGGGCATGTCAGCTTCCCAAGCAGGTCTGGTCTGCCATGTCCCGCAGTCTCCTCCTGGAGGATGAAAGGAAATCGTCAAGCAAATCCTAATCAGATTTCCCAGGCAGGCATCTGCCCGCCTGATTTAGATTATCATACATTATCCTCAGCTTGGAGAACTTGTGATGGTGGCGAGATTAGCTCACACTTTGCATTTGCTCTGGGAGTTTAAACAGCAGCAAGCCTGTTTGTCAGCTACTGCTCCAAAGTTTCCAGCCTCCATGGGGACTGTGCTTCCAGCTCTGAATCATGTTTTATTCAAATGCAGCCGAGGAAAGGTACAAAGCTGATGGCAAGCTGGAAGCCTCTAGGATTGAGAAGCTTACATTGGGGCTCCTCTCAGTCTTGCCCTGTGACTGTCTCTCTCATTTTCTGAAAACAGCTGGAATTTGAGAGAGCCCGATTCTGTGAGCTGAACCACAGTCCACTGTTGATTGGTGCTTCTAATCCACCCCAATTCCCATGGCTGTTGGAGTGAAGGACTCTAACACAGATCCCTTTATGTCACTCTCCTCCCCAGAAACTGAGAGTGGCTCTCACTGATTACGGAATAAAGTCCAAACGTACTAGCACAGTGTTTATGGTTCTTTTCTTCTCATTAGCCTTTTTTTTCTACACAGAATGCCTCACTTCTACCTGCTAGAAATCTCACGTGTTCTTCAGTGCACGACGTAATACTTTTTTCCTCCAGTGAGCCTTTCCATTTCTTCTAGGTGACATCCGTGCTTCCCACTGGTGTTTTTGGGTTTGCATTAGAGTCGTTTGCGAGACTGGCATTTTAAAGTGGAAGATCCTTGAGATTATGATCTTGAGGTCACCTCAATTCCTACAGACTTATATGTACATAGGATCGGAGTCTATTCTAAGCCTAACCCGACCATGACATCCACTTGATCACACATTATTTCAGTTTTTCATTTTAAGGACCAGGAGAGTTAGCAGCTCATTCATGGGTTTTTTGTGTTTTTCCATTTTCCCAGTGCCTGATCTCTGGGGCTTTCTATTTTGAGACTGTGTTCATCAGTGTGTAGGAAGGAGAAAAGCTAGGAGGGGGAGAGGCCCCTCACAGCTCTGACCTGAATATTCTGGAGCCACTGGCTCACCTGGTTTTCTTTCAGCCAAACGGTAGTGTTGGTCATAGCTGGAGGCTTCTGTGGGTGGCCAGGGGAATGGTGCCAAGGAATCCGCCCCTTGGAGCAGGAGCTGTCATTTTCTGAGTCTTGCAGCAGGATCTTTGGAAAGTAACCCAACCCTCCTCCCCCACCTTCAGGCTTAGGAAGCTGGAGATTTCTTGAGTTTGATGTCGTCTCCTATAAAGCGAGGGTCATAATGTATAACCCAGAGTCACTGAGGAATGTGATAAGTGAAGTAAGGTACTTCAGAGAGCCAAATATCTCTTATTCCTCCTCCATCTCACCCCAGTCTTCACCCTCTTATTTAAACTGGCTAAAGACGGACTTAGAAATGTTATTACAAAAGATAATTAATAGTAGCTTCTTACACTTGCATCTTTCTGGCTTGCTTTACACAGCATGTTACACTCAACCCAGTAAGTGCTCACAGGTGCCAGTGTCCCGGGTTCTGGGCCAGCTGTGCAGGAGGGCGGTGGAGGGGGTTAGGCTGGAGCTCTCGCCTTTGCAGCTTCCTGTGCATCTCAGCTCAGCCACCTCGTGGCTCTGTCACCTTGGGCAAGCGATTGAATCCTTCTCAGCCTCAGTTTCTTCACTGTAAATCTAGATACTGGCGTTATTCTGAAGATGAAAGGAGATGGTTCCTGTGACAGTCTGCTGCCTGGCATCTGGTGAGGGCACAGCCCCTGTTAGTGAGGGGCCGTGGAGAAGGGGGGCAGGGCATCAGGCCCCAGACCCCAAGGAGGGCCCGGCCCAAGGGAGTAGTGAGCCTCACCTATGATTAATCCCCACAGAAGCCCTGTGAGGTAGATAGAGCCAGTCCTAGTCATCCTTCCTTCTCGGGAAAGCCAGGGGCCTGCCCTGAATCTCACAGCTGGCGAGTGGCTGAAGTAGGTCTGCTGTCTGCACTCTTGCTCCCCAACCCGAGGAATGGACTTCAGTCCATCTCTGCTGGGGAAAGAGCAGGCAGACAGTCTATTATGCTGTGCAGGACTTAGGCTGCTACTGGGAGGAACTTTTGGCCATAAACGTGGTTAGAAAAATAGGTGCCATGAGAAGGTACCCCTCCCTTAGAGGAATGGTTCCAGGGCTCCAGGATGCCCCAGCAAAGCAGAGGGAACAAGAGGCCCCTGCAGCCCCACCAGCCCTGGAAGCCTGTGATTCACCCTGTGTGACAACTTTTTAAATGTGTACGTTAACTAATTGGTGGCGTTATGCCTTATGAAGGAGAGCAAACGGTTATGCCTTTTCTGAGACAGAATCAGAGCTTAGATCAGATGCTCTCACAGGAACTCAGAGCTGGGACTTTATTTTTAGATCAAATTGGTAAAAGGGAGAAGGTATCTTTTTTTTTTTTTTTTTTGCTGAGTATAGATATAGAAAACTGGTCCCTTTAATTTTTAACCCATTATGGGTGTGGTTCTTGTTCTTAGGAGACTGGAGATGGATTCTGCCTTTTCTGCCGAGTCCCTATTTTGTAATCAAACTCTGTTTAATATTATTAGGAAAAATAATACCAGAGTTTAAATAGCCTAAATGGCCTTAGAAGTTCTCCATAGCCAGTCACTTAATTAATCAACTTGGAAATGGAAGTCACTACCCAAAATGTCATCATTTTTCTGCACACCTTCTCTTCTGGACCAGGTGCTGTGCCAGTCTGTGGAGCATTTAGCCCTTTATTAAGGTTCTCCTGAACTCCTGCCATGTTCCAGGAACTTTTCAAGACCCCGGGGATGTAGTGGTTTGCATAACAGAAAACATTTCTGCTCTCCTGGGCGTGCATTCTACTGGGAGAGATAAATGAGAAAATATCAAATAATGCTAAATGCTACAAAGGAAAGTCAGGATGATATGATGGAGGTGGCTTCTTTAGAAAGAGTGGTTTAAGAGGGTCGTTAGGAGACAGGCAGGTTGTGAGTGGCAAGAAGGAGCCAGCCATGCCGTGATCTGGGGAGAGCATTCCAGGCATGGCAAGGGCTCTAAGGCTGAAACCAGCGTTCAGGCACAGGGCAGAAGGAGGACAGGACGTAGCGGCTGGAGCAGAGCGGGAGAGGGCCAGAGATGAGGGCAGAGAAGGGGGCCGGGGCCAAATTGTGTCAGATTTTATAGGCTGTGAGAGCAGCTTTCCAAGTCACTGGAGAGATTTTAGGCAGGAGAGGGCCATGATGGGTTTCCCATTTCTAAATGACAGCTCTGGCTGCCACGTGGAGGGGATATAACAGGACCCAGTTAGAAGGCTGCTGCAGGTGTCTAGAGAGGCGAGGAAGATGGAGAGAAGAGGCCATGTGTAGGACGTGTTTGGGAAGTGGTCACTGAGACTGATCAGTGGCATGGTTGTAGGAGGTGAGGGGAAGTGGGGAGTCAAGGTGGCCTTTGGGTGTCTGGCTTCTGGGCCAAGTGGGTGGTGCTGTCATTTACTGAGATGGAAAAGACTGGATGAGCAACAAGGTTTGCAGAATTGAGAATGTCGTGTTTGAATGTTAAGTGTGAGCTCTCTACTGGACAAGTGGGAGTGTTAGAACAGCCAGCACTCACACCGTTGGGCACTCGGGAGGGGTCAGGCTCAGAGATGTAGACACGAGGTGCAGCCCTGCCCTCAAGGAGCCCAGTCTACTTGTGAGAGCCAGGGAACCTTCCTTCCTTTCAACGTAGCACTAAGGTGCTGCCCATTTCCCCTGCCACAAGCTCAAGTGTCCTGTGACACTTGCCATCGTTCCAGAATGAACCCATGCATCCACTTGAGGGCACAGGACTGGTATGAGGGTGGTTCCAGCTCTGCTCTCTCAGAGGAAGGTGAGCTGGTTGGGCTGTTGGAAGCCTCTGTCATCCCCCAAACTCCATCAGAAGAGGACGTTGGGCTTCTGAATTTATTTCTCGCTCTGCTATTCAGTTATGCAAAAAGTCAAGTCTCGTGACCTCCCTCGGCCTAGTCTCCTTACACGTGCGATGTGCATAAACGATGCTTTCCTCATGGGAAGTTGTAGGGAAGGCTTGTGATCAAGCGCCTGGTGCATAACAGACATCACAAACATCACAAACTTGATGGCTCCTTTCCCTATGAGACGGTGGTGCCAGCAGTGGTGCTTGTGTGACCAAGAATTGGAACAGTTGAGCAAGTTCTTTCACTCGTTCTACAAAGTGTGTGTTTACCGTGTGCTAAGCACAGGGGGTTGAGAGGCAAACAGACAAAGTCCCGTCCTTGTGAAACTCGAAATCAAAGGTAAACAAATAGATAAGCCAATTTCCGGGCAGTTTCATCCAAGCAGCTGCAGGGTTGCAGGCCTCTTGGAGGAGGCGTCCCTGGCTGCGAGCTGGCCGTGAGAGGGGCTGACCGATCCGAGGGCTGGGGGTGAAATGGCCTCAGACATTCATCTCTCCAAAGCTGCTGCCTTCTCTCTGCTTATCTGCCAGGGGGTTGGAGGTGATTTCCAGAAGGGGGCCATGGTGCAGGCACGTTCCCCTCTCAACCTGTTTTCTTTGAGGCCATCCCGCTTCCTGATGGCCATACTGTTTCTTACCTGTATGGCTCCACGTGGAACAGGAGGCCGTGGGCTTACCTGGCTTGCCTCTTTAAACCCCCATTCGGAAGGCTTTGTGGTGGGTTCTCCCCTTCCCCCTCCTCCCTCTCATTGTTCCTCATTTCTCTCTGCTGGCTGACATCTTTTTAAAAGACTCTTCAAATGAATGCGTGGGGCTCCCCTTCTTCTTATCTTGGTGTCTGATGATATTTTCGTGGAAACTTTTTTTAAGGTGAGTTAATGCGAGAGTTTTAAACTTTGTCTTACAGGTTCTCCATTTTTGTTCCCCTCTGAAACCTCCTTAAGCCTCTTTTCCCTGAGTCTGTGGGTCTGTCCTTATCTGTTTTTCTTCACTCCCTCTTGATTCTACCTTCCCCCTCCTGCCTTCCTCCTGGGTTTTCTCTTATCCTTACTTTCTCTCTCCCAAAGCTGGACACCTGAGCTCCTTAACCAGCAGCCGCCAAGGGCTGTTTCCCAGTGAAGAGGCCTCTGGACTCCTGCCACCCCGACCCCTTTGAAGATGCCTTTGATAGTGTGGGGATGGCCCCTGGCACACCTGGGACTGCTTTGCCCGCTGGCTGAAGTTGCCCTGATTTCAAAGAAAGCAAATGTTGTCTTTAACGCCACATGGTGGATTTTCTTTGAGAGGAATTTCTTCAGATACTAAGAAAAATGCACACCTGACATTTGATTATGGAGGGACGGATGCTGTTCCGCAAGGCCATGCACTCAACCTCCCTCCTCTGGGCACACTGTGTCCAGCCTGCTATTAATTAATTAATTCCTGTCATCTCTAAGGATTTACCCGCTTCTATAAGGTGCAGTTCCAGGCTTTAGGGGCCACTGAAAAATTCCTGGCAAAGGAGGATATGATGTGAACCTACAAAAAAGGAAAGCAAAGGGAATGGTGTCAGACCTGATCACCACCCATGATCACCACCGCCTCCCCCCACCAGGAATGCTCCTGAGAATGTCATAGGAAGGGGGCTCAGAGTCCTTGGGACTTTGTTGACATTGCGTCAACTATCGGTGCATTTGATTAACCGTATATCGTTAATTAGCCCCTTAAGCAGTTTGTTAGCATCATTTTTCTTCTCTATCCACACCAGCCTTCAGCCTGTCCTACCGCTATGGCTGGTTTGTAGTGATAAGAACGTCATTTTAGGTTGCTTCCTTTTCTGACGAAGAAGTCATCTTTCTGGGGACATAGGTGGATGGGTTCTTACAGTCAATTTTAATTATTGATGAAGAAAAGTGTTTACATATATGTAGATGTTGCACGTGTATGTATACACAAATACGCAATGGACTGTGGTGAGGAAAATTTATATAATTACTGGGAAGTCTGTCAGGATCCTGAGCCTTGCAATGACAATTTTCAAATTCAGTTTACCAGAGGCTAAATATCCATGGAGACATTCAAGGGTCTTTCCGTCTTCTATGGCTTGTGCTAAGTCATGTCACCAGCCCCCTCACCCCCACTTGTTATTGCATCCGCTGGCAAGGAGCGGGTAGGGTGCCTTCCTCCAGTAGTTTGGGTGGCGGATGGTCAAAGGAGAGCCTGTTCTGAGCCTGTTCAAGATGACCTTGATGGCAAATGCCTAAGAGAATTGGAGACACACTGGCTGTTTGTGTGATGAAGAAACGCGATTTTTCACCCTTGAAGACAAGTTAAACATCGTTATGAGATTTGCCGGGTGCTTTTCATTTCATAAGCTTATAAAGCAAGATGGCTTGGTGATTTTAATGGTTGTTATCTTAGATTTAATTTAGTCATTAGGAAGATTGGGTAAAAGTTTAATGCTGCTGACATTCCCCTATGGTTGATATCTGGGTCCGGAAGTTCGTTTCCATGGCACTGGAGTTAGCATTGGTATAGTCGAAAATAGATGTGAGAAGTGCAAGCCTCTTGCCTTTACTACTATTGCAGATACATTTTAATTTTATTGTGAGTTTTGAACAAATTATGTATTTTCCCCAAAGGTATCACTGCTTATTGCTTGTCACAAACAAGAGTGAGTGAGAGTGTGTGTGTGTGTGTGTGTGTGTGTGTGTGTGTAGTCGAAAATAGATGTGGGAAGTGAAAGCCTCTTGCCTTTACTACTATTGCAGATACATTTTAATTTTATTGTGAGTTTTGAACAAATTATGTATTTTCCCCAAAGATATCACTGCTTATTGCTTGTCACAAACAAGTGTGTGTGTGTGTGTGTTTCTGTGTGTGTGTGTGTCTGTGTGTCTGTGTGTGTGTGTTGAGGTATATCTCCATATACAGTTCTAAGTCATGGTCATCCAAACAGATGGTCATGGGGTAGATTGATAGTGTGGGCAGGGATGGTTTAGAAGCTTTTTTGAACACATTCTACATGCCAGGTATTCTATGAAGAACTTTATGTAGATTGCCTGTTTTATTATTTGACAATCCTATGAGATAGCCACAATTATTTTTCTACTTCAAAGATAGAGAAATTGAGGTCAAGAAAAGTTAACTGACTTGTCCAAAGTCACACAGCCTAGTAAATGATGGAGCTGGGATTGGAACCTGACACCTGAGCTGTTAACTACTCTGCTGTACTGACTGATGATAACACTAAATAGAACAGCCCAGCAATTCCCAGCAGTGGAGAGACCCAACCATACCACAGGTATCAATTTCCTAGTGTACATTTCCCTGGCGTAACTGTTCCCTCCCCCTAAGCAGCTTATGTGGAAATTATAGAGATCGAACATTCGCATCTGTAAAGATGCTATCTTTAATTTTCTTGTCAATCATATTCAGTTCCAGTCATATCCCAATTTTGCTCAAAGGCCTTAGTTTCCCCCACCTAGCCAGTCTACCAGTGCTTTTATTGTCACCTCTTGTCCTCTGGTTCCATGTTTTCCCCACAATTTCTGCTTGTCCATAGTACTAATTTTTCAGAGCCCACCCTTGACACCTCCACTTCCAGTGCCTTCATTTTTATAAGCCTTCTTCATGCTCGGTGTAGGTAATAATTTCTCTATATAATGCTCATTTCCATAGTAATTTGTCATGTTTCTCTCTTGTGACATCTGGCACCTTTGTTTTTGTAATCTTATAAGCTCCTAAAGGGCAGAGGCTAACTAAATCATAGGCAGCTGCAGAATGAGTAGGCGTTAGATTTGCATAGGTGCGTGTGTGTGCATGCGTGTGTGCGTGCATGCGTGTGTGTGCGTACATTGGGGCATAGTGGGAGCCTGTAATGTTTCAGACACAGCATGTGTAAGAAGTGGGTAGTAGCCTTGTCCCTGGCAAGGTACCATTCCTTGGGTGATGCCTTCCCGATGGGGCATACGACCTCTCTTCCCCCTCCATGCCTCTCTGTGGACGTGTGCTAGACTCGTCTTTACATTCTGGCTGTCTCCATCATTCACTGGAGGACACAGGCCTGGTGAAGAGCCAGGACTTCCTTGATGCCAAGCCAGGATGGTATTTCTTTCTGTTTAATATGAGCTCCTGGGTATTTAGACCTGCCAATGAGCCAGCTTTGATCGGAATCTCTGATCAAGGAAAATGTTCCCTTTTGGGGCAGGAGCTGTCACCCACCTCTGGAATGAATCTTTTCACCTCTGCCTTTCCAATACAGATACCTGAGTCAGGCCTAAAATGATGGACGAGACCAGGTACCAGGGCGCAATCCCATGTGTCAGGACCACTAACTGCAAAGGACAGCTAGGACGTGGTTCAAAAGAGAGAGACAGATTTGATTGTGGAATTGGAAATTAGGGCATGTATGAAAAATAATTAGGAATTGTAGCCTCAGGAAAAGAAGCCTGCAGGGAGACCTAGTAATTGTCTTGAAGCATATGAAAGCCAATTATACCACCGAGTTAGGTCAGCTTGTCTCATCCCCGTGGAGAGGAGACAAGTATGTTTAAACTCGAAGAGGAGGGTTTCAGTAAATGTGGGTTGTTACCTGCTGGCGCGAGCTGTGGTGGAAGAACTTGAATCATAGTTGGAGAAGGTATTTCCTTTTCTAGAGGAAAAGCCTAGGCAGAAGCCGGGAGCCGGCTAGGTATGGCTCAAGTTTCTTTTTGTTCCCAAGACTTAGTCATCGGGTTTGAAAAGTACCATAATATGTGCCTGAGAGTAATCATGAGATGGCATAACTTGGTTAGGTTGGACACAGAAGCTCCTGGATCTCTTAGAGAAAGTTTAGATCTTAGCTCTGCCTCTTACCAGCTGTGTAAATTAGGGCCAGTTACTTAACTTCTCTGGGCCTCTATCCCTTTTACTCTAAAATGGTAATAATAATGCATATTTTGTGACATTGTTGTGAGAATTAAATGGTAACCGGTATACACACAATTTAGTAACTACCTAAAACATGGTGCTAGATATTTATGACAAGAAATGTTTTCTAGCCTTTATCTTAAACTTGGTTAAGGAAGTTTCATAACTGCACAGATATTCGTTCAATGAGCAGGCTAGAACTTTTAGGATCCCTCAGCTCTGACACATATGCAATTCAAAATAAAAACAATGCTAAACTACAGATAAATGCAAGGAACACCAATACAGTTCTGATGTTTCTCATGACTCTAATCCATGGATCAGTGGTGTTTAGTTTTTTTGTTGTTGTTTGTTTGTTTTTAATATTGCAGTCCGATAAAGACATCTTTAGCACCCTAAACCCATGCTCGGTCTGCTGGTTAGATAATCCAGCTGTGCTGATGAGATGGAGCCTAGCTTCGATCTCTCCCTCAACCAACAGTTCTTGAGTGCTATATCAGGCTGCATCATGGTTGCAGGAAACAGAAGCCAACTCTGTTAACTTACTTACAAAACAGGTGATTTGTTAGAAAGGTGGCAGGAACTCAAAGAACTGCTGGCAAGGGGGCGGACAATGGTCCAAAACTGAGGGCCCTGCTGAGCGCCATGCACTGGAAATGGTCAAGTCCAGGTACCTTGGCTGTGGTGAATTTGATCTGAGTCACTCCCCGAAGACTTAACGCTCAGGAAAAAGAAGTATCTGATCCCTTCACTTATAGGCAAGTATCAATGGAAACTTCATTCCCACTAATACTACACACAAATGGGAGGCTGGGTGCCAGAAGGAAGGGAGTTAGATATTGGGCAGAAAGACAGATATTCACCATGCCTTTCACCTGCCAGGTCCTGTGCACCACCAGTGTGATAGTCATGGACTTAGCTGGTTTGTGGTCCCAACCGTTTTTACCTGTCCATGCGTTTTCGTCTCATCTCTATAGGGGGCCCTGAGGTTCCATGAGGGCAGTGACCTCAGTTTATGTGCTTCGTATCCCCCAGCATGGTGCTCAGTAAAGGTCTGGTGATCGATTGCATCAGTGTTTATTGGATTCTGAAGTGACTTTACTTCCGTCAGCACAAACAGATGATGATTGGATGTCCCTGGGGTAAGAAGTGTGTATTAGACATTGGGAGTGTGTAGTTAAGACTAGAAACAGCCCCTTGGCCTCAAAAAAAAAAATCAGCACATACATCTCTATGACTGCCTGCTGAGTTCCAGCATCAGGTATTGTAGGCCTGGGTCTCTGGTGAAAGAGTTGAAAAATAAAATAAACTCATCCCCTCAATTGCTTTGTTAAATAATGCACAGATGACAGTGCATGAAATATTGATGCACAGAGAGCTTGTCATCCTGCAGGGCAGAGGGCCCTCTAAATAATTGGTTTTTCTACATGGCAACTGAGATAGCTCGGAAATATTGTTACTATTCCCCTCACCATATCTAGCCCTGTCCATTAATGGAGGGATGGACCCACTTGAGTCTTGTTTTCCAAATCCTCATTATTCTGCCATCACAGAGGCATCAGAATGAGCGGAAGAGTACAGTGAAGTATCCGCATTTTCAGCTTGCAGGATGGGGCACTACCTATGGGTTAAGTTTGAGGGACATTCTGATCATCTTTTTCAAAATCGGTAGAGTATTATTCTGCTTTTTTATCCATCTAGAAAATTTAGAAATGCCATGGGTTCATGTTGAAGGCCGGGGCTGCATTAGATAAGGGTTTACATGCAATCACCACTGAATTCCTTGAGAAGGCTTTTTTTTTTTTTTTTTTTTTTTTTTTTTTTTTACAGAAGTGAAGTATAAAAACCTGTACTGCAAAGGCCAAGTACTCAGGCTGTTCACTGGCCAGGGAGATGGATTGTCCACAACTTAATATGTGAGACATGCACAACGCACCAGCAGCTGCTCTGTTCTCTTAATGGAATTTTAAGTTGCAGTAACCTTTGTAATTGGAGGCACAGAGATAACATATGTTTATTAGAAAGGTACGGGGTGTCTCGTTGCCCTCTCAGATAGGAATGGCTGTTCCATCTCTAGCGCTAGTCTCTTTGTGGGAGGTGTTAGCCAATGAGATCAGAGCAGGTCAAGGACCGCTATTGAATGCCTACTGTGTGCTCGCCTGGGGGTTTCTTCTCTTGCCTTCACTTTTCTTTTTTTAAAAATTCTCATTTGTAATTTTTTTCCAACAGTTGTTTTAGTCCAAGAATAAGTTAAAGCTTGATGTAAACACAGGCAGCTCTCAACTGTCCTAAACTGATGTGTGGATTTTCCTTTATTCAGCAAACATTTCCAGAGCACCCGTTACGAGCTGGGCTTTGACTCTTCGCATTGCCTAGCTTGATCGCATCGCCCGCCTTTTCGTGTGGGGATTTCGAGAACATTGCTTCCCAGTTACGTTCGGCAAACATTTATTGAGCGCCTGCTCTGTAGCAGGCACAGTGAGAGCACAGAGATGAGTAAGATTTGTTCTCTGCCCTGGAGGAGCTCACAGTCTGGGAGACAGATTTGCAAAACGGTAAATATATGACCGTGTGATGCCCCAGGCATGTGGCATTGATGTGGGCCATAGGAGGCTATCCAGAGACAAGAATTAATGTTGCGGATAGGGGAGCTGTCCAGAGGAAGAGCTGTCCAGGGGAAAAGCAGGGTGTTGGAGCTCACCTGGGTAGTACCCATGGTCCAGGGAACATTGCCTGTTTATTATTTGACTTCTGTTGCGGGCTCTCTCTATTAACTCCATGGGACACTCTATCCCCTGCACCCCTAGAACACATGCGTTTATATCCCTACTATGGTGACACTTCTATGTCTGGTTCCATGTGCTTGTGGTGGTGTTAGAGCATCTAGCGCTAAGGGCCTTGTAGCTACCCACCGGGTCCGAACCACAGCTTATTACCCTGTGCACTTAGGGGACTTTCGTAATCTCTCTGAACTTCAGTTTCTTTATCTTTAAATGGTAATAATAATAGCATCTGTATTAGTCAGTGAGGGCTACCATGTTAAAATACCAGAGACTGAATGGCTTGAACAACAGACATTTTCTCACAGTTCCGAAGGCTGGAAGTCAGAGATCAAGGTGCCAGCATGGTTGGGTTCTGGCGAGAGCCTTTTTCCTGGCTTGTAGACAGTTACTTTCTCATTCTGTCCTCACATGGCCACTTTTCTGTGTGCCGATGGGAGAGATAGTGAGCGAGTTCTCTGGAGTCTTTTTGTGGAAAGGCACTAATCCCACAATGAGGCCCCCACCCTCATAACCTCATCTGACTCTGATCACTTCCCAAAGACACCATCTCCATATACCATCATATTGGGTGTTAGGGCTTCAACATATGAATTTGAAGGGGGACACAGTTTCGACCATAGCAGCACTTACTTCATCTGGTTGCCGTTGAGTAATGTTTGCAGAGAGCCTAGTCAAGTGCCTGGCATGCGTTAGCATTCTGTAAATGTTAACTCCTTGTTGGGGCGGGGGGCTCTCTTTACCTATAAAATTTTAAGCTCCTTAAGGCCAGGACTGTATTTTATTTTCCGCTGCCTCTCTTAACTGATTGGTGAAATGGAAACAACCCTTGAAAAAAAGAATAGAGAACTTGAATTTAGAACAATACATTTGAATCTTGGTCTGGTCATGTCCTAGCTTTGTGACCCAGGGCAGTCATCAGTCTTCTCTGAGCCTTAGTTTTTTCTGTTGAGTGAGATGGGAGAAGTAACTCTTACTTCCCAGACTTCTGGTGAGGTTTAAGTGAGACAGTCCGTGTGAAAGCGCCTATATTTTCTGATACATAGCAGGTGTTCTCTAAATGTTGGCTGCATGAGATTCTCACACATTTATCCTTGAAGTGTTCCTAGACCTGGCTGAGTTGGTCAACTTGTGATCTTAACTTCCAGACCACTCTGATAAACTGCTGCTCTTCATGTGGGCTTTCACGACCCAGAGGATGTGCGCCTGAGTGGATAACCATTTGACGAGATTCTTGACAGGGATTAAAAAAATATAAACTTAATCTGGTAGAGAAGTAATGACTTAGATCCAATATTCACGTATTAAAATGGGTTATCGCGAATGTTCTTGGTTCCATTAACAAAATTTAATCTAGTGGTAAAATTTATGGGGCAGCAAGCAATCTGTCTTGCCTGATGGTGTTCACAAGTGCCAATGAATACTTCATGTAACCTCCCTGCTTTTCAGAGTTTAACAGTGTAGGAGCATTTACATTTCAAACAAGGTGGTCCTCACACCAGAGTGTCTTTTTATGGTCCGTGTGAAATGCGTGAGTTTGAAATACATGGTCTGCTGGCAACTTAAATTTTCTGAGAAGCCACGTTGAACAGAAAGACATATAATCTATATTAATGAAGATAGTTGTTCTATATTGACCTTATGGATCAACTGTGGGCATGCAGTTTAGGCCATGGTAGAGAAACTGGAAAACGGAGTCACACATTGACAGGATGGGCCGCCATGCTGGCAGGTAGGTCTTGGCTCTGAGAGCTTAGAAAGTCTTGATGCCATCTAGCCGAGTCATGGAGAGCACAGGTCTTGGAAACCGACAGATCTGGCTGAGAGTTTCTCTAGCTGTGTAACCTTGGACTAGTTGTTTCACATCACTGAACCCAAGTTTTTGCATCTGTAAACGGCGATACCGATACCTACATCACAGGGTTGTCATGAGGTTTTAATGAGATGGTGATGTAAAGTGCCCAGCACAGTGTCCTACACTTATATCCATGTCCAGGCAGTGTCGGCTGTTATTGTGATGACTATTACACAACCTAGGAATGCATTAAGTTAATTACTAAGGTAATTACTAGGTAATGCCATAGTTAGTGACCTATGAAAGTTTCAGAGCCTGAAGCAAAATGTTGCGTCATCCTAAAACATCCTTTTTAAAGGTATTTAAGGAGTTTGCCTTTTTATAGGTCTTTGATACCTGGAGGGGATATTAGGGTACAAGACCTACCTTAAACTTTTTATCTTTGGCCTTAGCTTTTCTGCCTTTCCCTGGTGGCCATGCCTGCCACTCTGCACATGTCACTAGAAAGTAAGTCACATGGCAGCAGGCACTTTGTCTCTCCCATTCACTGCTATGATTCCAGTACCTAAGCCAGTGCCTGGCATAACATAGGTGCTAAGTACATATTTGTTGTTGAATAAATCCATTGCCTTCTAATCTTGAGATTGTGCATCTGGTTCCCACCTGGGCCAGAAAAGTCTCTTCTTCCCATCTCTGTGAATGAACGTAAAGGCCAATGGTAGTATTGAAGCTCTGTTTCCTTTTCCCTTTTCATTTGGATCAGCATGACTGAGTAGATGGAACACGAGCTGGGGAGATGAGTCTAGCTTTCTAGTGTCGTATCTGCAGCTGGTTTGCTTAGGGACTTTGGACAAGTCAGCCTTCCCTCTCTGAACCCCAGTTCCTCAAGCCGCCATGAGAAAAATGGCTTATATAATTTCTAGAGGGCCCTTCTCATGCAACTTGGGATAGATATGCAATCTGGAGGTTCTTTAGGGACAAAGCCCCCTCTCCCGATCCCTCTTTCTTATGCCTCCAGGTCTAGCCAAGCTCACTTACTTCCCATCTCCCATATAGAAATGAACGCCGCATCAAAGAATATTATAAACAATAGCTCCTTCTAGCACACCTAGTATATCTATGCTTGGGCAGCTCAGCCTCGAAACTACTGACATTTTGGGCCAGATAATTCCTTGTTATGTGGGGCTGTCCTACAGATTGTAGAATGTTTAACACCATCCCTGACCTCTAGCCTAAAATGCCAGTAGAATTTCCCACCCCCTCCATCAGTTGTGACAAGTCAATTGTCTCCAGACATTGCCAGATGTCTGAAAGGGTCGAGTGGGAGAGCAAATAATCACTGAACTAAGCACATATTCTTCCCTAGTCTTACTTCAGATGGTATTATAAGTAGATGGTTTTCGCAGGAGACTAGGGAAATAGCAATAGTATATTGATCAGAGGCTTCTTTTCCCTTAAGGATGAAGGAAAAAGAAAGAAAAAGAAAACAACTTTCTTACCAGCTTGAAAGTAAAAATATAAAGCTAGTTTAAATGTTGTGCCGGGTCCCTGGATATACACTGAGATAATTCCATGTACAATACATCACCAAAGATGAGAATAGGGAGTAACAAGTCTTAGATCTCACCCAGACTATGACAGCTATTGGATCTTATTCTTACATCATGGAAATTGGGCAGCTGTGGCACTGAATCCTTGATGTAAAAGATAGGCTTTTAGAGTTTTCTACCTTACTTACATCTGAGATGTAGGCACATCTTAGAGTTTTATGAATACGAAAACAGTTCGGAGAAAACAGCGTTTTCAGCTGTGCCAGAATGCTATAAACAATGTCTTTATTCTAAACTAGTTGGTAATATTTTGTCAACCAAGTGCGATACTGGCTGCTCTGAGAGAACTCGAACCTATTTATAAGACAGGCACACACGATTTGGTAGGTGACACAAGACAAAATCTGGTAGAAACATAAATCACAATTTAAATCATAACTAAATTTATACATAAAAGCAATGACGATTTTTACAGCATAAGCAATAATTGCCATCAGAACCCAAAGAAATACAAGCATGAGCTCAGGTTGACAAGACAGGTCAGCCTCATCTGGAGAGAGAGTTTAGAGGCTCTAGAGGAACACAGAGTGCCTGATATACTTTTTCTAAAGCCTCAGGAGGTTGATTATGATCCTAATTAGCTGTATTTGGAGACTGAGAGACAATGTACACTGGACATCAAGTGTCAACTCTAAGTATTTGTTCCAGAGGTGGTCCCATTTTAAGAGGCCCTTACTTGTCTCGTATAACTCCTGAGGTTGATATCCCTTGAGGTATCCTTTCCAATCAAGACTAACCAATCCACCAAAAAAAAGAAGGAAGTCCTATGAGTGGGCTCTTGGTAGCACTATTTGCTCTCTCAGACCCACTCCCTCACCCCAGGCTGTAGGTGACTGGGTCAAGGTGGACACCTGATTCCATCCAGACGTGATTCTAGGATAAGAATTTGGATTTAGAACTAAGAGGCACATGAGTCTCTTTGTGTGACTGGCACGGTGCCTGTTAACCTGAGAGCCTGTGCAGCCGTCTTTCCCCACGAAGCCTGGAGAAGCTGCAGGAGACGTTGGTAGTTTGCCTTCTCTGAATGAGATCTTGAGGGTACTGGTCACCAGTCCCTTGAGAAGCATGCCATCACAATGCCTCCCTGTGAAGGTGAAGTTTGCCTGGGGATCTTCTCAGAGCTCAGCCTGTCCTCTGTCCATGAGCCCTCCCTTGTCACAGTGCCCTCAGGACTCCTGCCCTTCTCTGGCACAGCCAACCCCTCCCTCTCTAACCTTTGGGGAGAGTTCTGTATACATCTCATTACCTGCATTCCAGTGACATACATACATGATGTTTTTCAAATCCAGGAAGCAGCTTTCTGGGGGCTGGGAGGTTGAGGAGGGCCTGCTTACCTAATCACTCCAAGCCTTCACAGCAGTGACAAGTTCAGAGCATCACCTTTCTAGGTGTGGCTGCATTTCAACCAACAAGGACTATTTAATACCCTAAAAGTGTGGTTTCTAACTGAAGACCCCTATGATGTTCTCTAGACACCATGAACCTGTCTTATTTAAGACTTCTCTGGATGATAGGACCAGAACCTGACTCAGGTATCATGGGAAGGTATCCAAGGTCCACAGAGGCTGATTGAGGCTGGAGTACCAAACCCTGTCCTGGGAATAGGAAAGGACTAAGGGAACTCCAGAGGGCGAGGCACCAGGAACTACAGGCTAGTAATGCCTGATGGCGTCTCTGCCCTGGGGCCCCTCCTTCATGTTGTAGTCACTGGAAGGTCACTGGGATTGAGTGAACCAGGGCAGGGAGAGGAAGGATAAGCTGACACCCATTCTGTCTTTTTAGCCATAAGTGGGCAATTTGAACCACCATCCTGCTGAGCCTGTGCCCGATGAGGAGAGAAGATTCTGTGTAAGGCAGCAGAGTGCTGTTAGGAAGGGAGATTGAAGGCAGACGTACACTCAGGGTCCCTAGCATCACAAACATGCACATAAAATTTTGGGTGCAGTTTTTAGAGTCTCCGAAGGCTTTACAGCCTTTCATCTAAAGGAATTTCTGTTCATTCATATCATTTCAGACGGTAGTGCCCAGGGAATGGGTTCGTATGAGCTGTGGTATTGAGAGGATTAATTGCATACCAGGTGATTAACAGAAACCTCTGGAGAGAGGGAAGTCATGTGGAAGACGTCCTCCTCTGCCACTTCAGGATACATGACAGTGGCAGCCCTGCCCCAGGGAAAATGGGGGGAAAGGGGTTCTTTGTTGCCCCTTTGTCATAGAGTCACCTCTTGGCTCTCACAGCACTTAAGACCGACGTCGGGGACAGCCAAAACTCTAAGAAAAACATTAGAATAAAGCCTGTTAGGAGGGGAAAATTCTCCGAGTCAGAGGATTGCTAAATTAATCACACGGATGTAAAAATTCAAAGGAAGAATAATTAGTCTGTTAACGCCAAAAAAATAGTAATAGGTGTTGTTTGCCAAACACTGAAGTACCATGGACTGAATGAAAACTGCTTTTAAACTAAAGAAAACTAAGCCTTTTGGAACATTCCATCCAATTGTCTTGGGAGCCTTTGCTAAGTGAAGGAAGTATAGAATTTGAATGGTATGGTCGTTTATGAAAAAATGGTGTATTCTTATGTAGCTATGGGTGGTACAAACACAAGTGCCTTCGGGAGAAAGGAAGGGACTGAGCAGAGCAGGACATACAGGGGAAGAGAAGAAGATGGGAAAACAAAGAGGCAGCCGAGTGGGAATGCAAGCCCCAGTGTGGCCAGCTCGTCCAATCAGAAATAATCCAGAAATGTATACTGGATTTTTACATGATATGCTCTTATTTTTTTATCACTGACAACTTACTCAAACCTTTAAAAGCCCTGTACGGGTTGGTCAGAGTGCACTTGTGGGGCTGTGCTTTGTGGCCTCTAGTGCAGAATGGGTCTGGGTCCAGTTGTGTCTAAATTCTTGCTCTGTCCCTTCTAGCTCTGGGTGCTTGACAAGTTCCTCACCCTCTCTTTGCAAGATCCTCTGTTATGTTGGCTGTAAAACAAGCCTGATGGTAACACCTGTGTCCTAGGGTTTCTGTAAGGGGTCCATGAGATCAGATGTGGCAGGTATCTGGCAGCTCTCATGGGCCTATAAATGCCACAAGCATGGGGACAGGCCCTCTCTTGTTCAACACCCGAAGTGATGCCTGGCACGTAATAGGGTTCAGTGACAGTCTGTGCTTAACAAATAGATGAATTATTGGATGTCAAACTACTTTAGAATAAATTCTGTTCTTCTATTGATTTCCTTTTTGAAGTCAAGGGAGGGGGTTGCTAAGGAGATGTGTTCCCATAAGGAATTATCCCCTAAGAGATGAGTATGCAAACTGTCGGTGAAGGAAGGGATGGATTGAGATGGTATTTATGACCCCGGAAGTGTATAGTAGCAGCTGAACACATAAGACCACGTCCAACGTCACTTCATTCTTGCAACGACACTTGGTGGTGGTTCTGCCATGGGCCCTCCCCGCTTCTCGATGTAAAGGCATTTTTCCCACCTCCCCACAAATGTAGTCCTGGGATTCCTTACTCTGTGGTTCTGGGAATTCCTACTCTCTCGGATGTCATGCTCCATCTATTAATGCCATTGCCTGAAACAGTAGTGAACATAGTCTGAAATGTGGTCGAGTTGCAATTTAGTAATGAGTTAAAAATTAGTGGGCTACTGCATCAGTCTGAGTTCAGAATCCTGGATTTGGGCTTGGCTTCCAATGAGAGCAACCTGTTGGAAAGGAGCTAGATGACCCAGCAGGCCTGCCTTTGTGACGGGGGCTTTGAATTAGCATCAAGGGCTTCTTGCTCTTGTCGATTGGACAGGACCCACAAAGAGACCAAACAGAGTTTTTGTTTGTCAGGGGAAGGAACATACCAGGAAGATTTGTTGTCCATTTAAAAAACGATTGGGCACGAAATGGATACTGTTTGGATTACACAGAAACACATCCTCTTATTAGCTTTTCAGGATCACAAAAGGCCTGATGGCTGCTTTAGCCTCAGCCAGTGGGATCTGGAGCCAAAAATCTCTGTTATACATTTGCATAGGAAAGCAGTATTTATTAAAAAGGGGATCTCCTTTATTTCATTGTTTTTCTTCTCCTTTCGCTCTGTTCTGAACATTTCGGAGTGCCACGTATCAGTGTCCAGCTTGAACTCACTGAATGAAGAGGGCAAACTATCCCCGTGTTGGCGGCCTGGGTGTTGATGGAGGATGAGTAGAGGGAGCAGGTTTCTGATGCAGAGCGTGGTGAGGGTGGAGTTCAGGCTAAAAAGTTACTGGATGGGTTGCTGCAGAGAACAGGACCATGCTGGGAGCAACAGCAGCTCACTGGAGATATCCTGGGAAGTTGTGATTAGGGGCAGGATGATTTCTGTACCTTGGCTTGAGGATGACCTTGAGGTGGAGAAACCTGGAGAAGAAAAGGGGTCCAGTGTGGACCAGGGCAACTGTAAGGAATGTTTAAGGGCGATCTTGTGGGAAAGAGCGAACCTAACATTCACTGCCTACTCGCTAAGATCAATGTTTAGCATTTGACACATTGTCTCAGCCAGTCCTCCTAATCAGCATGTGAGGGAGATATTACCACTCCCCTTTACAGCTCAGAGAGGCTGCATCACTTGGCCAAGGTCACACAGCACCCAAGGATCTGAGCTCAGGTGTGGAACTAGATCTGCCTGGGGCACAAAGTTCATGCTCCTTTGGCCTTTGCACAATATCCATATCATGCATATTGGAGATTTGCTTACATGAGCAAAGACAATGCCCAGAAGCCTGAGATCTGGATTCTTCCCAGCCTGCTCACCTTTAGCTTTGGCAGCCTGAGCAACAGCTCGTCAAGACCCCTGTGCTGAAGCAGAGCCCTTGGCCTGTCATGGAATGATGCTGGTCATGAACGTGAATCCCAGTCTGGAGCAAGACCAGCACGTAGTTGTACCTCAGTTAGACCTCAGCATGTTGATGTCTGGGGACTCAGTGCTCTAAGGGTACACACCTCTGAGAATGGATCTTTCTAGAGATAAGTCCTGCTTCTACCCTAGCTGTGTGTCCTTGGAAAAGTCATGCAATCTATCAAGACCTGTCCCTTTATCTAACACTCCTGGGTCAATTCCCACCTTGGGACTTTTGCAGTTTCCCTCTGGCATGCTTCTCAACTGATCTTCAAAAGAACATCTTCCTTCTTGTCTTAAAGACTCCTCAGAGAGGTCTTCCCTGACTTCTCAGTCCAGTGCGACTACTCAGAAGCTCTCTGTTGCTTCACTCCTTTAAAATTAGCTACTTGGCTCTTATTCCTGTCTTGTTTTCTCCTTATCTCCCTCCCTTCTTCATTTCTTTTTTCTTCTCCCTCTTTCCTTCCTTCCTTCTTCCTCCCCTTCCCTCCCTCAACGAATTTCTTGCTATCTCTCTGCTAGAATGTCATTTTCTAAAGAGAAGGGACTTCTTTTGTCTTACCCATCTCTGAATGCCCAGTGCTTATAATAGTACTTGGCATGTAAAATGTGTTTCATAAATGTTTGCTGAATCGATGGGTTAAAGTCTTTCTTATGTTAAATATGAACATGTTGGTTGGGAGGCAGATGCTCCAGGGGACTCATCTAGCTCTGAATCTTTGTGACCTAGAAATCTCAACTTGAAACATTTATCCAAAGATGCTCCTTGCACAGACAGTTTATTCAGCATTAACCGAACACATCCCTTGGAGCAGACACATGTCAGGGGACTTGGGGTACAGAAATGACGAACCAGACTTGGTCCCTGGCTTCGCAGAGCAGGATAGAGTAGTGATTAAACCCGTGGGGCTGGAGGCCATTCACACACTCATTCAACAACAGTTCTTGAGCCCCGTGATATTCCAGACATTGTTTAGATGACACGCATGCAGTGGTGGGGAGCACAGACACTGTCACTGGTCATCTAAGTTTTCTCCTGGATTTTAAGAGGCTTGGAGTCACATCTCAGCTTTGCCACTTATTAGTTGCATGATCTTTGGCAAGTTCAAATTTTTTCCCCTCCTCTTTCAAGTCGAGATAATGTTGGCCTCAAAAGGTGATTATAAGAATGGGATGGTTCTTCATATTGGACACTGCAGTCTAGACTCTAGAGATGTGGAACCAGTTGTTTGAGGGTTTGTAGTTGTCTGATGTAACCAAAGGCAGGGTAAATATTGGAGGATGAGGAAAATTGAGGCTGGGAATGGGAACTAAATTCTGTAAGGGAAGTTTGAGGCCAGACTGGAAGACGGAGTCATGAAGCGCATGCTCACGTGCGTTTGTGCTCTCTCACACGCTCTCTCTCTCTCTCAATCTCTCTCTCTCTTTCTCATCTCTCTCTCTGAAATCTCAATCCCTCTCTCTCTCTCACACGCTCTCTCTCTCTCAATATCTCTCTCTCTCTCTCAATATCTCTCTCTCTCTCTCTCTCTCTCTCTCACTCACTCACTCACTCACTCACTCACTCACTCACTCATCCATAACTTTAACAAAACAAGAACATCAGTTCCCCTTCTTCAGTGAAAAAATTTTGCAGGCATTGTAGTATTTGAAGATGACTCTCCCTGGTCTGTCGTACCTGCTGGGCACTCAGTATTTATTGCTAAAAAAAAAACGAAAATAAAAGATTTACTCTTTGTGTTTATTCCATATTTGTTTTAGGAAACCTGATAGGTATTTGCCCATTATTTATTGTTGCATCTGTCTTCTGCGTGCAGGTAATTTATATTTTTTATTAACACTCTGAGCCTCATCTCATGGTAATGTAAGGGAGTTAATTGACCATCAAGTGGCACAGTGGTGAAGAGACAGGCAGGAAAGAGAGGTTAAAACTGTGAATTGCTCAGCTTATTTTGATAAATATGGAAAAGTATATTAGTAATGATTGAACAGTGTGAGACACAAAAGAACAGGAACAATAAGAATACACGAGACTTAAATGATACAGCATTTATTGAAACCTTCAGTGGGAGATGCAACCATTCTTCTCTCAGCTTGAGATGGTTTCTAATAGCTCAGAAGGTGTCCCCAAGAAACCCCAGGTCCAATCAGCACTAACTTTGTCATGATTGCTTTAATGTTATCAGTTAGGAATGGAATTTAATAACCTTGGGAATCATCCCAAGGAAGCGGAAATGAACCTGCCCTAATTGGAGAATGAAAGGACTTGGAAAAGAATAGTCTCCAGTTACCCATTTATAAATCCAGAGCCAAATGTTTTTGAAAAATTAACAGTGGGAGGGATGAAAGAAATAACAGTTTTAATTTTGATATTCATACCTGGGGAGCCATAAATGCTTTGTAACTTGTTGTAAACCTCACCCAATGCTCGGCTCATTGAAGGCTCTCAAAAGAGCTTTGGATTATGTAAGGTCGGTTTTCTGCAAAACCCTGGGACCTTTCACCAGTGGGACTGAGGTCCCAGGGAACAGGTGGCATGGGGATTCTGTTCCAGGGGCGCGGGATACATTTTTGATTTACTAGCTTTAACTGGAACTATGTTCTGGTTCCGCAAGAATGAACAATTTGCTTATGAAGGTTCTTCGTATGTACTTTTAGTGCTGTTGATTTTCCAGTACCCTGGAGAGCTCTTTGATTCATTGTAGGACCCTTTAAACTTGGTAAACACTTTCAACACCTCTCAAACTTTTCTACCAAAAAAATCCCTGTGGATAAGTGTAAGTAAGAGCAAACGCCTACTCCGGGGTTCCAGGGGCAGAACCCACTGTGAGAACAGACATTTTCGAAGTCTATTTTAGACAAGTTTATATGAATTTCGCATTTTATTCCATAGTAGACCAGTGATCACTTTAATATTTAAAAAAAGTTTTAAGTGACCTATCCAGTAAAATTGGTGCTGCAGCAAGATCCGTGGTAGATTTGCATCTACCCATCACAGTCTGAGAAATAAGGATTAGGTTGTGGAGAACAGGAAAAAGAGACATGGCTGGAGAAGATCCACATGGGGTGGGACTGCCGACAGCCCCTTCTTCCGTTGACTTCTGGACTTGTCAGAGTGGTGGCCAGTGAATGGGCCCGTGTTGCCTCACTAGAGCATTTCACTGAGGTTCTGTCCCTCAGGGTGCCACACTGGAAGTGACAGTTTCATCCGAGGCTCTGAGAGAGTGTTTGAGCATCCCTGTCTCTAATATGGGGCAGACTTTCCCTGCAGACTTCACTATTCTAGTTTCACTGAACGCCTGCCCTGCCAAGCTGTGTAGGACAGCACAGAAAGCAGTCAGATGGACAGCCTCTGGCTGAGGATCAGAAAGTGCCAAGCTTGGACACCAAACCTGCCTTGGAGAACCCTGCCTGTCAGTTTGTTCCCAGCGTACCACACATTACCAGCCTCCTTGGACTCAAGCCTTTGTCTTCCTGTCCCAACAGTATTTGCCAGATTCTTTTTAATTATTCTCTTTTCCCCCAAGCCTTTTACCAGGGGTGCCTGAATGTATGTAGGCCCTTAAGATACCTTAACATTCACACTCCGTGACTCTCCAATAGAGGCTTTTCAAAGCCCCAAGACATTTTCTTGGAAAAAAAGAGTATGACCATGTAGGTTTGTGTATATGGCTTTGTTGTGTGTTCTTAGCACTCAGAATTAGGCACAGGGGGTGGGGTAATTCTTCATTTCCAGACCTTATAATCTCTGAAATGAGACAAGGCAGAGCATGACTCTACATGAAATATATGAACTTCTTAGCTGTCATATGGTGGTTTCTGCAGTGACGTAGATCTATTTAATGAGTGAAAGTCGTGTGGGCAAAGTGGACCCTGAGCTCGATATTCAAAAAGAAACTTCTATGTTTCTTCTTGCAGAGATGAGTTTACTGCTTGAGACTAGAAAGGCTGAACAGCATCGTAGCTCCAGGATCTTGAGTCTCTGAAATGCACAGGGTTCCTTGTGTACTTCTACTTTCTGTATTCGGAGAGCAAGTTAAAAAGAGCTGGTAAGAGTGATGAGGATGATAGCTGAGCACATACTATGAGCCAGGCGCTGTGCTTGGCAACTTTCATGCATTATTATCTGATCAGTTCCTTACAACAGTCCAGTGAAGTGGACCTGTTTGTCTGCAACTGAGTCATGAAGAGTTAAATAACCTATCGAGATTAT
>NW_006443124.1:7646096-7667005 GCF_000325575.1 Pteropus alecto
GTGCCTTTCCCCACACCCACAGCTCTCTGATCCACTCCCTTGGGTCCTTTACTTCTAGGTGCACTTAATTTTCTTTCTTTCTTTTTTTTTTTGAAATTTGTAGAGTGTCTTGAGTTTCCCCATTCTTACATGGTCAACAGCCATGGCTGCTGAATAATGACCGAATCATGCTCATTGACACCCAAGGAGTTAGTTCTCCAGATGCCTTTGGTCTGGGAGAAGCTCTGTGTTTCATAGTAATTTTAAGTGCATCAAAGTGAAGCACAGCTACATAAGATGGACTTTCTGATCTACGACACTCTTTTGAGTATTCCTTTATCCTAGAAATATTTTATTTTTATTGTGATTTTTATGTTCTCTTATTCTCCTAGGTTACAGAACTGGTTCTTATGTATTTTAAGTAATTCTCTCTATTCTTCATTCAGAAATGTCTTATGAATAATTTCTGTCAATTACAATGAAATAGAACACAGATACCTTTGCTGTTATAACATTTTAATAAATTCTGACCATTTTGATAAATGAGAAGTTTCAGACCTATCTCTGTGGGTGGCATCCTGTCTACATTCTCAGGTCCTGTTGTTCATACTGCTCCAACCCAGCCCATGTCGGCACCAGGCATGTGTATCTCCCCATCAGTGACGAGGCCCATATATACGCTTCACAAAACCCTTCACAAAACCCTGGTCCATTTTGGGTATTGTTTCTTAAGTCATGGAGAGACTTAAGTTCACTGGGCATCTGGTTTGCCTTGAAAAGACACTGACTTTTGTATACATTAGAAAAGTAATGTAAGCTCATTCAAATAGCCAACAATCTGGCTTTGAGTTTAGATAGTACAATGTTTTCTTCACAGTAAGTTCTTTCTGGGATCCTATGGGTGACATGATTCTTGGGAGAGGTGACAGAGGGGTTCAGTGTGCTGCTGCTTGGCACCGTAGCCATTACCTTTATCCTACTTAAATGCCATTTTCATAACTGGCCAAGTGGCTGCATGAATCAGCTTTGATGTGAGACCTGCACAAATTGAAATCTAGACTTACCAGCTGTGCGACCACAGACAAGTTACTTAATATCTCTGTGTCAATTTCCTCATGGGTAAATTAATCATTAACTGATCAGTTTCCTCATTGGTAAATTAAAATAGTGCATTATTCTATAGGTTGATGGATGTCACTGTCTCCCTTGTCAGCCCCCTAATTAAATGATGCCTTACATGAGAAAATGTTTTCTCCTTCCCTTTCCACTCCTCTCCTTTTCCTTCCTCTCCCCCCATCTCACTTTTCAAGAGAAATTGCTTTCTTGGTGAAAACATGGAGTGAGACTCCTTGTCTTCATCATCCCAGAGTAGATAGGGGAGGCATGAGAAGATAGCTTTGAGAAGCAGGGATTGACTGGCCAAGCTAATAAAATTTTGTGGCCTGTGATTTTATAGAGCATAGCCCCACAGCCATGCCACTCTCGTAGACCTCTCTTAAAGCATTCTTTTCTAATGATCAGACATATAAATTAGCCATGTTGGACTTACCAGTGGTTGCTTATAATGTCTTGTTTTGCACATGGGCAGAGGGGACAAAGCTCTTCTTAGCTACTGCCTTTAGCTCCAGCCAGGCATGGGACATCTTTTAATTCCTGTATCTCAGAGACAAATGCTAAACTCTCAGGCCAGACACTGGCTTTTGTTCCTACTGATGGTCATGACTTGTCATTGTCTCCCTGCTGCAGAGAAGATTCTCCAAAGAACAGAAGGAGACTAATAATTCTAGACTAGTCAGCGACAGGCAGCACTGATGTTGGCCTGGGGGCATAGAGAGTCTGAATTAATTCACAGGTTATTGCAAGGGTAGCTCCGGGAGCTAGAGGACACACAGGAGGAACTGAGGGCCCTGGTGTGTGAGTCGGGGGAGACTGGGGCTGGCGCTTCTTTTCAAGGGCAGCACAATAGGAAGGAGAAAGGACATCTTTGGAAATAGACAGACTTGGTTTTGAGTACAAGCTTTGCCATTAGCTGTGGTGTCAGGAAGTGACTTTGCCATTTCAAATCTGTCTTCTCATCTTTAACTTGCTGTTTCACTTAATGTATCATAAACATCTACCTATATTAGTATATGTAGACCTACTTTCTCCTTTACACAGCTGGATAATATTCCATAAATGGGTGTCTTATAGTTAAGGTGACCATTTTCCTGTAGATGGTGGTGTGGACTGTACGTGTTAAAGCCTTAACCCTCACTGTGGCTGTATTTGGAGACAGGGCCTCTACAGAAGTAATCGAAGTTAAGTGAGGTCATAAGGGAGGGGCCCTGATCTGATAGAATAGCTATCCTTATAAAAAGAGATATCAGAGAGTGAGCTTGCTCTCCGAGTGTACCTAGAAAAGGCCGTGTAAGGACACAGCGAGAAGGTGGCCGTCTGAGAGCCAGAAAGAGAGTTCGCGTTAGAAACTGACCATGTTGCTACTCCTGATCTCAGCCTTCCAGCCTCTAGAACTGTGAGAAAATAAATTTCTGTTTTTCAAGCTTCCTAGTCCGTGTTATTTTGTTATGGCAACCTAAGCAGACCGATACAGATGGATATTCAAGTCGTTATAATTTTCCCTTGTTATAGACCACTAAGATGCACATTTTTGCCAAATGCATTCACTTGTAGGGTCATAGGATATTTCTTTGTCCCTTCTCTTTTATTATTAAAATTTTTATATATACCAAAAAGTTGAAAGAATATTATCATAAACTGCCACACACCCATCCAACTGTGTCTAACAGTTATCATTTTAAAACATGCTTGAAAAATTACACTCTAAAAAAGCCTGTTAATAGCTGATACCTCCCAAAACACACACAAATAGTGTAAGAGAGAGAAAGCTTTTAGTTTTTACACAGAAGGAAATGAATGTTCAGGCCCTTGGCGTGAATGGTCAGATGCATTTTTTTATCCTCTGTCCCTTTGTCCTTGTCTGTCCCATGTCTCCGCCCACTTTCTCTGTCTTTGGGCACACATGTTCAGCCATCTGTATCACTTAACTGTCTCTCCTTAGATGTATGGCCAATAGGTCCCTTTGTTCAACCTCAGAGACCTAACTAGGCCAACTCCTTGACTTGAAAGCTGAGAACGACGACAGAAGTTTTCCATGCTGACATTCTTTCTAGTTCCAGCAAAATACTGTGGGTGAAATCTTCTATTTTATATTCTGTGAGACTCTGTCACAATCCCCTCTGGAGGGTAGGGTGGGGGAAGCAAGTTGCATGCATGGGTTACCATGGGGACAGACAAAACGTAATGTTTGGGATTTTAGCTTGACGAGGTTTTAGCAGTTTGGAGTAATTTCATTGTCAATCATCCATTAAGTCACTCCTAATGAATTACTGCGAATGTCTTTGCTCTTCAGATGTACATTGGATGAGCATGATTCAGGCAGAGAGCAATGTTAAAAGCAGTAAGACAACAAACCATCATTAATTTGTCAATTTTTTGCAAATCGAGTGGCCTTTTGTCTGAGGAAGTTTCCAGGAGTCACCAGAGTGGACTCCAAGTTGACATGGCTGTTTTAGACTATGTCTTTGCTTATCAGTCACACCAGGTAGGCTTGTCGCCTCCCAGAATCCTATGCAACTTAATGTCCCCAGGGTCGGGGAGCATGGAGGTTCCTCAGAGGAGGAAAGGGAGCTCTGAGAGTTGACCAGGGGCACCTCCACCCTGACACCTTCTTTCACTTGGAGACTGAGGGTGTGTAGCACATCTATTTTTATCAAAGTGCCGCTTTCCACATAAAATGTGTGTAAAGGGTTCTCTCTTGCTACCCACTTCCACCAATTTCAGCATGAGAGGGTGTGCCAAGACCACGAGGTTCTACCATGTTTGTCATCGCTTTGGAACTTGGGAGGCCTCACTGGTTTCTAAGGCCCTCCATGATGATGCTGCCACAGGTTCCGGTGTCCTCACACACCACCCCTGCTCCAGCCTGATGAAATGCCGTGGTTCCCCAAACTTGCTGTAATTTCTCTTCTGAAAAGGGAGTTTCTTTTTATCTAGAATGTTCTTCCTTATCCTGTTATGTGGGTTAAACCCACTTTTCCGTAGATGTCAATCTCTCTAGGAAGTCTCATCTGAGCCCCTGAAAGGCTGGGCGAGATGCCTCCCATCTCTCGTTACATGCAGAACTTACCCTCCTGGTGCATTGTCTGTCTCCTCTACTGAGCTGTGACTTCCCAGAGGGCAGGCACGACTTTTTGCTCAATCTAGAGGCACTGGCCTCCAGCTTGCAAAAACGGGCTTGCAAAGAGAGGATCCTCTGCAAGTATTAATGGATAAACACAAGCATGTGTCACTTCCCCAGGTGACTCTCGGGGACTTTTTGGGCAAGCCACAAAATGGATCCTCCGCTTATCAGCATCTTTGAAGTGGTACCCTCCTCTGCTGATATAGCTGTTAGGACCCTTTGCCTGTGAGCCCATAAGATGTGCCCAAGGACAGCGAAAAGGCTTGATTCAGGATTTTAAAAATCAATGTAGCTAATTAAAAAATAACTCAAACCGAAAATAAGTTCAGAAACAATTAAGATAATTAAAATATCACTACCTTAATTGAGATCAAGCAGTGAGCTTAAAAAATACAATTTAAAAAACTTACGTAACCTATAATTAAGCTTTTGAATTCATTGTTTTTCAGTTCAACAAATTTCTTTTCAAATCAATTCATTTTTTGAAAAGAGTTTTTGCAAAAATTATTTAAAAATTAATTGGAAATATATCACGTGCCAGTTGACACTTGACTTGTTTTTGGGCACGGGCAGGGAATATGAAATTAACCTCCTGTGGGTATCTGCTCTGTGCTAGGCACATTATCCTGTGTGAGTCCACCCAAGTCCCGCCTGTATTAAGACAGAAGAGGTAGAGGAGACACAGGACTTGGCTGTCTTATGGGGATTGCTATATTCCATCACCGAGCATGTGCTTGGAGAGAACAACTTGGAGCACAGTCTCCAGAAATCATTAGCACCTTGACAAGGAAGCTTCTACCCTGGTAGGGGTTCTCGCTAACACTCAGCCTTTCTCTCTCTCTTTTCCTCCTCACCTGTACAGTTTTCCTGTACCTTATTAAAAAGCTTTTCAAATGCCACTTATTATTCAGATGTTTTATCATTCCCTTTAGAAAGTGGAGCCAAACAGCCCTGTTCAAAACAGGTGCTGGGTGCCTTTCACCAGTGTCACCATGAGTCTTGGAGCTGCTAGGAAAAGTGTATTTCAGAGGCCACATTTAAATGGAAATGACACACTCCTTTTACCCTCTACATCCCCTTTTAATTCCAATGTTGCTGTTTTTCAAAAACAAGATGCGTCCTGGTGTTCAAATAAACGCCGACAGCTTAATTTGTTACTGTTTTGTGGTTCTGTGAAGTTCATTTAAATAATTCGCATACATGTTTGAAGTATTCAGTCCCTAGTAATTAATTTTTAGCCGACTTGATTTCTACATGCAAATTGTTAAGGAAGTATGTGTATAGAGTTAAATAACTGATGATTTTTATTTATTAGTGTTTCGGGTTGGAGTTTTTTGTTTGTTTTAGACATGTCAGCTTCAGGCATGGAGGAGGGGTGATCTATAATATTCGCCGAATGGTAGGGTGACAGATGGCAAAGTTGCAGAAAGAAAATTGACCAGATCTCTGGTCAGTTGACTCAGTTAAGGGAATTGCTGTATTCTCAGACAGTACGCAGAGGGTGCACTTGCCCAAGGCTGGGTACCCCATTTCTGGGGGAACACTGAGACTGCCGTTTGTGGAACATTGGGGCAGTCCTGGATGGCCCCACCGAGGCAACACCAGGCCCTCTGGCTGCCCCTTCCTTTACCCCTTAAGATTCATTCTGCACAGAAGGCTCTATACTTGGAGTGAGATGGGGCCCGCAATCAACTTTTTAAAGGAGATCCTAGGTGATTCTCATGCTGCTGGCTTTTGGTGGTAAGGAGTTTAGGTTCTGGAGTCAACCCACCGGGTGTCAGATACCCTCTGCCCCTCTCACCAGCAGACTTAAGACCTTTGTAGGATGGGTGTGTGACCAGCAGCTACCTCCTTGGGTGGCTATGAGAATCCAGTAACCTAGTTAGAGAGCTTAGTTCACTGCCTACATGTTGGAAGCCCTGGTTAAGTATTATCATTGTTCTTGTTATTATGGAGCCTTGTTAGTCACTTTGGGAATAAAATACAGACACACAAAAACTAACAAACACCTAAGAGGTCTTTTCTAAGCACTTACAAATATTAGCTCATTTAATCCTCATGACAGCCAAAAGCCATAGTGGATACTCATATTACCCCATTTAACAGAAGAGGCAATTGAAGTGCAGAAAGGTTGGTAAGCAGTGAAGCCAGACTTTAAACTCAGAAACACTCAGCTGAGAGCCTGTGTTCTTCCAACCATGCTTGGCTGACTTATTTGCCTTGAAATTGCACTGACCATGGAGGCCGTTCCGGTTGCGGTGTGTACTTTGCTTGTTTGTAAAGTTGACTGCAGAAGCAAAAAGAAGCTCAAATATGGCCATGAAGCTTATCATGTAGTACCACAAATTTTGACACCCATAACTCTAGACCAGCCTGTTGGTCTCCATGTCTGAGCTCCACTTCAGTGAAAATTCCAGGGATTCTGTGGCCCTTAGCACCTATCAGGGCAATGCCTCTCAGCTGGTAACTGTGGCTAAGGAAGCCAGTTGTTGGGTCCCAAGTTTCTTGAGATCTGTATATGTCTTACTTCATCCTGTGGCGGCTGAAAAGTGTGAGAAGGGGCAGTGAAGGACTGGCACAGTCATCATTAGCGGTCATCTGGTCATCAGTCTTCATTGTGGACTCACTTTTGGATGAGTCTTGGAAAGCAAATCAAAGTTGGTTGGACTGCTACCTGGGTTGGAGTGGAGGACAGTGCACAAGGAGATCACTGGCCTGAGATGCACCAGCCTCCTGGCTTCTCCTGTGGGTGTCCCCAGGACCAAGAGAGTTCCATCTGGGACCAAGAAGTTCCTGGCACAAGTTACCTGGAGGTCCAGCCTCAGAGGACTCTGTGGGCAGGCAGAGGCCCCCTGCATCTTCCTACAAGAGGAAGCCCTCAGCTAAGGAACTCTGAGTGAATATTCTCTCTATGGCTTGAATCAGCCTCTCTTGTCTTGCAGCCATTTCCTTTTGCTAAGCTGTAGCAGCCAGGTACATCCCCTGGGAAGTAGTCTCTGCCAGGTGACTCCCCTGGGGCACCAACCAGGACCCCAGTCTTACTGTTGACCTGACTGGCCTGAGAATGCAGATTTATAGTGGCCAAAGCGGCTGCAGTGGAGGAAGCCGCCCTGAGCTCTTTAAGCAACAGAAATGCCTTTGGATGGTCGTGTTCAGGTCCCTTGAGACAGTCCCGGCAGCTGTCTGAAGAAAATGAGGCTGAGATTCTGGGCCTGGGGCTGAAAAAGTGATAACTTCCTCTAAGAGCAGGGAGTCATGAGGGATGAGGGCCCCAGTGGTGGAGGGGACGATGGTACATCTCATAGCAGTTTTGCTGTCCCTGCTCTGGATGCCGATTTGTTTAACCAAATGTTTGCATGGGGAGGACATGGGAAAACATCACCTCCCTGGCTGTGGCGAGCAGTTATGAAAGATCCACCACCTAAAAGGCTTCGGGCCGCAGGGCAGAGAGGTGGCTCCATTGCTTTTGTTTTGCAGAGAATCCCCTGTGGCCCCTTCTGTGCGTGATGAGCTTGGCCGCCTAAGCATGTGGAACACTGATGAGCCCAGGGCCTGCCGCTCTGTCTGCTCTAGGAAATGTTGCAATATATTTACTGCCGCCCTTGGAGACCCTTTCTCGAGTGACTTGGTTGAATCAACTTTCCCCCCTCTCATTATTCGCATGCAAAGAGCACATTTCCTAGTCAGATGGAATATCTCGTGAGGCCCAGACTTGCCTCCCTTCATTGGAGTGTGCTTGCCGCCCAGCCGGGGTGCTTTTTCTCTCTTTGCTTTTTCAAAATTCTGCCCATCCTTCAAGATCCAATTCACACATTAATGCTTCATTAATCCTTGCCCCAGAAATTGATTTCTATTTTTTTCTCTAGCTCTGTTATCACTTTATATGCCCGTCATGACCCTTATCTGATTCTCCCTAGCACAATAAATATTTATGGGTAGGCTTTTTTCCCCTTCCGTATTGTATTGTAACTGTGTGTGGCACAAAACTATCTTGCACATCCTGAAGTTCTTCGCAAAACTTAAAATAGGCTTATTTATGCACATTGTCTGTGTAGATTGAACTAAAGCCAAAGAAACCCTGTCCTCAAGGACTTTTTATATTATAAGAAGTAAGTAAAACTAGGCACAGATGAAGTCATAAAAAGCAATAGCAGACAAATAACCAAAGGGAGAAAAGTAGCTCTTGGTCCTTGGAGCATAGAAGATTCTAAAGGATTTTAAAAGTAATTCCCACTGAAGACGAAGGTACTGAAACTCCCCATGGCACAAAGGGATCACTATCCTGATGCTGAAGAAAAACATGGTCAGTAGACACAGAATTCCCCTGGTTTGGGTTTTCACAGCAATCTCCACCAGCCTAAGAAAACAAAGCAGAGTGCAAACACATGGTCTGTTTACTTCCCACTTGTCTATTTGAGTAGAAATAGAAATTAATTTTTTCCTGGTGACCCTAACCACCCTCTTCTTGTTCTTTTTGCCTCAGCCCTGGACCCATCCAAAGACCCCTGCCTGAAAGTAAAGTGCAGCCCTCACAAGGTGTGTGTGACCCAGGACTACCAGACTGCTCTGTGTGTCAGCCGCAAGCACCTGCTTCCCAGGTAAGGCGGGAGGCTGGGAGGTGTTCTCCAGCTGGTAAATCTGAGAGTACCCCACATCTGAGTGGGACAGCAGGCAGAGGGAGGGCAGATGTTTATGTCGCCATTTTTTAATGGTACTTGATGCCTCCATTCCTGCCATGCTGTTCAAACCCAGATTTATAAAGAACGTCAATATCTTTATTTCCTTTAAATCAACTTTATTTGACCCTGAGCAGAGGAACAGAAAATCCTTTCTTAGTCATTGTTGGCACTGTTCCTCCTCCTGGGGTGACCCTAGGATCCAGGAAGTTTCTGGCTAAGAAAACAGCGGTGAACCTTCAGTCTCCTGGTTGCTACCGAAGTCCTCACTGTGAACATCCTTCGAGGTCCCTTGAGGCCTGAGGACTGTCTGCTTCCATGACCATGTAGGACATGGGCATCTCTGTCAGGCCAGGGGCCCTGGTTTGGGATCCTGGTACCTCCAGACCACCACACCAGCATTCCTCCTGGGAACCTATCTTGCTCTTTCCTCAGGAGGAAGCACCTGGTCTCCCCACACTTCTTGAGGGTCCTTAGAGCCTTTGCCTCTTACCCCCCACCCACGCCCAGCATTATCATTAGGAGTCTGCAAATGACAGAATGAGCCTGGATTTCAGGCCGCTTCTGCCTTCAGTCCTGCAAAAATATTCAAAGCAAGAAAGCAGACACAGAAACACAAAAAGTGGACTTTCTTTAAGAATGGGATTGGATGAGGTAGAGGTGGGGGAAAGGTGCCTTTTCTATCTCTCTCCTTGTACTGCCTGGACAGTGGGGAGGTGGAGCAGTGGGCATTGGAGTTGTGACACCTGGTGATACCTGGTTCTGGATTCGGCAACTTGCTCTTACATTCACCTGCATCATCCTAGGCAAAGAAAGCAGCCTTTCTGAAACTCGATTCCCACTGAGATCTGCCTCCCTGTAACTTTTGCTCCTTAGTAGCAGTTCGGCCCTGGAACCCTGCAGAATGCGTCCTGTCCCATCCTGTCCCATTCCTTAGTTCTTAAAGACTCAGCAATGCTGGCCCCTTTGGCTGCTTCTCTTGGGATATGTTTTAATTATCCTCAGTCTCTTAAGTCAAGCGTCCCCAACCCCTGGGCCGTGAACCCGTACCAGTCTGTGGCCTGTTAGGAGCCCAGCTGCACAGCAGGAGGTGAGCAGCGGGTGAGTGAGTGAAGCTTTATCTGTATTTGCAGCCGCTCCCCAGAGCGAGCATCACTGCCTCAGCTCCACCTCAGATCCTCAGGCATTAGATTCTCATAGGAGCACTGGTCCCAGGTGCCAAAAAGGTCGGGGACCGCTGTGGTTCCTAAGTGATTCCCTTTGAGCGGAATCCCCGCCCCTCTGCCTCTACAAACATGCTACCTGCAACAACAGTCCTAGCCTCCGTGCTCAACTAAAAATAGTCGGCCTTTGTCTCTGTAAGACTGAGATGTGAATTATTATAATCTACTTTTCTCTTTCCCAGACAAGAGTGCTCCCCCTGGAAGTAAAGACAGATCTCACCCCCCAAAACTCTTCCAGGCATTGGGCTCAGCACTTGCATCCTTGAATTTTTCCAGCCATTTTGTCAAATTGGTATTTATTTTTTGTCTCCACTCTAAAGATGAGAGAACTGAGGCAAAGAGGTATTAGTAATTTGCTTGTATATCTAGAAAATGGCAGCCATGATTCATATCCAGGACCATCTAGATCCAAAGTTTACCATGTGTTGGCCTCTTCGTTTGACCTGTCCTTGTCTATCCATTTATTCATTGTCATTCAATAAAAGGGCATTGAGTACCACTGTGTGCCAGGTTTATGTCAGGCACCAAGGCTAGAGAGATAAACAAGAGACCCTATTCCCAGCCTCAAGGAAAAGCAAGTTCATTGCAGAGCGGAATGTAAAAAATAATTTTTTTATACTACAAATTCTTTTTAAAGCATAGATATTCTGAGAAAACTATCCTAGATTCTCTTGCCACCCTTGATTTCTTCCTTCTCTGGAGGAGCGAGGCTAGGGCCTCTTTTGCTGCACATACCTGAATACCCTTTGGAATAGAGCTCTAGGTTGTTTAGCCATCTGGTTTTGTGTGTGTGTGTGTGTAATGCAGAGAGTCCATTGTCTGTTTCCTCCTAGAATACAGCCCTTTCTGGAAGTGCCAGATAAGAGATTTTTAGTTTTAAGCTCAAATCTTTTTGAGACGGAGGCAGCAAACTCATTGGTATTCAGGCCAATCCAGATGTAAATGGTGTTTTTCTGGGCATGCCATGTTTCTGTGTTGGAAGCACCAACACCTTTTTGCTTGTGTTGAAAGTGTAATCCTCATCTCCTGGTGACCACAAAATTGCAGTGTCTCAAAGCATGGATTTGGAAATGAGACCAATCTGAGCTCCATTCCAAGGTTATGTGACCTTGGCAAATTACTTTCCAAATCTGTGCTTCCTCATCTGTAAAATGGGTTTTTCTATTGCCTCTGCTATTTGCTGGGATACATTCTCTAGTTATTCTTACAGAGAGGGTTTATGGGTAGTAAATTTTACAAATCCTCGCATAGGGTATTTTGTGTGTATGTTTGTGTGAGAGTTCAATTAGATAAAGGTGTATAAAGTACATAGTCTAGCACCATAAAATGACAGCTCTTTTCTAATTACTAAAGCAGGTAATTGTTCTTATTGTCTGATTCGTTTTGGAAGGTCAGCCAGGAAGCCCCAAAGTTGCATGCTCCTGAAAGAAAAGAGCTCGCTCCAGGTGCCCTGGCCCCCTCCCAGTCTGCCCTTGCAGCTCCTGCCTGGGGAAGCCTGCAAGGTTTAGTGTGAAAGTCACAGTGTCATTTTTGCTGCCCACTTGCTTTGTGACTCACAGCAGGTAAGGACCAAGAAGATGACTGCATTTCTGATAACAGTGTCCCTTGGTTCATTGGAAAAGCAAGTCCAAAGAAGAGGCTGATTGATGAAGTATGCCACTCCCTTCTTAGGATTTTGGAGGCAGCCTGGACTGGGGAGGCCCTGCGATGGCGTTGGCTGCAGTTGGGGGTCCAGCCTCCCTCCCCTCCCTCTCAGAGTCTGAATTACTCAGCTCACCATATCAGCCAAGTGCATCCTCTTCTTAGGGTCTTGGACACCTTCCCAGATGAAACATCTGTTCTTCTACATTATACTTCAGGGGTCCCCTCTGACCAAGGAGACCATGTTGACAACTCCACATATTCATCAGTCAGGGAAGTAATCTGTCTCTCTGTGAAACATCTGTAGGCAATTCCATGAGCCAGTCTGGCCTCTGCAGCAGCTCGAGAGGCAAAACCTGCCTGTCAGGCAGGCAGGAGGGTACACACATGGAGGGGCGGCTGGGCCAGCCTTGGGCTGATTATGAGGCTGCAGATTTAGGCTGTCTTTGCAAGCAGACTGAGAGAGGACAGTGAGCACATCAACGAGAGAATTTCATTAGCTTTCTTTGCTTGTGCAGGTTGAGTGGAGAAGCCAGCGGTTCGATGTACACATCTGTGACTGTAGAGTTCAGGGCAAGTAATTTTGGTAGGGGTCCAAGCGGGGCAACCAGCCCTCCCCCTGCTGGAATTCTTTTCCTTTATTAGGGTAGTTTTGGGATGTGAGTTTGTATTTGGTTTCTTTTAGAGGCTTCAGCTAAACTAACATACTTTTTGGAGAATTTTCTTTGGAAATTCTTTGTTTCATCTCTTCTGGCCGTTAAGCTTGGGAAAAGGAGAATTCTTGGTAGTGTATTTGCCTTTCTGGTTCTCCACACAGGTCATTTATACACTAAAGAGCAGTGTGAAGGCAGCATGGAATCAGGAAGCCTTCTCTTAAGTGACTTTTAAAATATATTGTATTTTTTATAATGGTACTTGTTACTTTTTATAGAAAACACTGACAATATAGAAAAGTAAAAAGAAACAAGAAATAGGCAGTGGTCATATAATCTAAAAACAGGAATTGAAACATTCCAGAATATTTTCTTCCATTCTTCTAGTCATAGGTTTTGTTTATTGGTTTATTTTTTGTCAAAAACTTGATTATCGATGATGTCTAAAAGTTTATATTGGCCTCTTCTCAGTTAATATTTATAAATGAGTATTTTTATGATTCTACAAACCCTTTATATATTTAAATTTTAGTGATGTGTAACATACTATACAAAAAATAACTTGAAATGGATCATATACCTAAATATAAGAGCCAAGACTATAAAACTTTTGGAAGAAAACAGGAGTAGCAATCTTGGATTTGACAAAGATGTCTCAAATAGAACATAAAAACACGAATTATAAATGCCAAAAAAAAAAAAAAAAAACTCAACAAGTTGGATTTCATCAAAATTAAAAACTTTGACCTTCCAAAGACACTGCTATGAAAATGAAAAAAGCCACACTGGGAGAAAATATTTGCCAAACATATGTCTGACAAAAGATTCGTATCTAGAATGTGCAATGAAAGCATATGTCTATGCAAAGGATCACTCACAAATGTTCATAACAGCTTTACTGGCAATAGCAAAAAGCTATAAACAACCCAAATATCAATCAACAGATGAATGGATAAACTATGGTATATCCAGTAGACTGGAATACTACTCAGCAATAAAAGAAGTAAGCTATTAATACATGCAACAGCGTGGATGAATTTCACAAGTATGCTGAGTGAGAGAAGACCAAAAAAAGAAGAGTATATACCAGATGATTTCCATTTATAAGAAGCACTAAATAATGCAAGCTAATTTATGGTGACAGTAAGTCTCTCATTGGTTGTCTGGGGGAGCAGGTGGATGAAATGCCTGAGCAATTGCTAAGGCTCGATAATGGAAAATGGATCCTCAGAGAAGAGAGACAGTTAAGGCAAACTCTGGTCTTAGATGCCAAAGATCCTCCTGGCAAATGAGTTTGTTTGAGGAGGAAGAGTTTTTAATACAGCAGCGTGTTATTCTTCCTGACTTTAGTTTTAAAAATATTCTCTTAGGCTTTAAAGAAAACATCCTGTAAGGGCCAGAGGGATGGACAGAGAGTCTTACCACCTGCAGAGGACTCTGCAGCCTGGGACTGGCTGCCAGTCAGGACAGCTGGTTCTGATTTATTGTTCTGGGTAGGTGAGAGATGGGGAAGGGCAGAGGCTTCTCCCTACAGAGCGCTGAACATTGATTTTACCTCTCTGTTGCCATTGATTTTTATTTGGAGAATGGAAAATTGAAGCATTTGTTGTAAGCCTTCCAGACAAGCCATATTCTCAGATTCTGCAAGTGCATTGTGAGGAGGAAGAAAGGCGTGCACCCTTGCAAGCCTTCGGGGAGCAGTGGTAACTAATCTGGTTTTAAATAAGGAGCCTACTGTTCAATGGGCTAGGCCTTTCTAACGCAGTGACCCTTTATCTCCACTTCCTAATTATCTGGAATAACAACGAATTCTCTGCAGCAGCAAAGAATTCAGATTCAGTGGAGGCTCCTAGTGTAGTAGACCAATCTGAGTGCTTTCTATCTTTTATGTGAACTTGAAAAAAAGAATCAAAGTGTTTGAGGTCAGAGAGAAGTACATCACAGAATGTGCCTCAAATACCAAACTCTCAGAGGATATTTGAAAGGATGATGGTTATTTCATCTCAGTTTTGTTTTACAACAAAGACTGCCTCCCGCTATTGGGTCTTTGAATGGGTTGATTATACATACACATATCTCTCTCGGTTTGGAAGACAAATGGCTACGTGGAAGGTGGGTGATTCCTAGGTGCCTGGATGGCTTGCTGGTGCTTCACGACTCGAGGCATTGGCAATTACTCAAGTGCGATTGTGCTGACATCCCCCCAGTATGATTTTATATTTACGTAGGTCACACCCGTTCTCCAGGGGGCCCATGCATTGCCTTGTGTTCTGTTTCTGCCTTGAGGGATCTTCATTTGTCACGTTCTGGGTCTGGATAGGGTGGTAATGAGGGCTTGGTGCTATTTCTAGGCTGTCTGTGGAATTAAAGCTGAATTTTGGGTTGGGGCCCACTTTCGAATCAGTCACCTTTATAAAAAGAAAAAGCACTACGGTCTGTTTTGCAAAGACCTGCTACTGGGCACTGTGAAGAACAAAGGGAGAGTAGTTAGTTCAAGAGATGCCATTTACTGGCCACCTACTATGTTAGGCACACGTGGCAGAAGGGATCTTGCTGACTTCTCCCAACAGTCAGTTAGGTCTGTATTATGATCCCCATTTTTCAGATGGGACTATTGAGGTTTTAAAAGTAACTGCTTTGATTGCACAGGGCCAGGAAGGGGCAGATTTAGAATCAGAAGGGAAGAATGCCATGCGGCCTCCTTTGCTGCAGTCATGGGTGTGAGCTCTTACTGGCTGGTATAAGTTTCCTGCAGTGCTGAAGCCCACAGGCCACCAGCCCATCTGCTCCTGGTCCACGAGGCACCACTAGGCACAGGCCTGGGCTATTCTCTCCCAATTCCCGCTCCTTACAGAGATCAGTGGGGGCCTACGTGTTAAACCTATTGCCTCTTTTCTGTGCCATAAGCAATAATTCTGGGTTTGTTTTTCCTCTTTGCATTTGTTTTTAAAAAGCAACCCTTCAAACTACATGTCACTTAAACATAGTGATATTTAATAACTTTAAAATACAGCCTTTTTTTTTTTTTTTTTTTAACAACTGAAGTACTGTACATCTCTGCCTATAAGGACCCAGATGCTACTGGGGCCTTCACTGAGCAAGATTTCTTAACTCAAGCAAGCCAGTTACCTTCTCTTTGTTTTGTTTTTTTTTTTTCTGAGACTGAGGGTATTGATTAGACAATCTTGATGACAAGAGTAGCAGAGAGTAAAAAGCAATTCATAATGGCGATGTGAACAATTGGGTGGAATTTCTAGTCCCTTGGAGCAGGGGGGATGGAGAGGCAGATCTTACATTGTGAGGCAAATTCACTAGGCGAGTTTTATAAATGCATTAAAAAAATACATCAGTCGTGACTGCCGGTAAAATTTGCCAGACCCATATTGTGCTCTGCCTTATTTTTTTGTTGTTGTTGTTTTTTGTTTTGGGTTTTGTTTTAAACCAGGTGAGGTCTCCCAATAAGATGAATGGCCTTCTGCCTGGCTGGCCCGTTTCTGGGTGTGGCTCGAATGGACCAGAGCCTCTTCCCCACTAGAGTCCTTCCCTAGCACTGTCCACTGGGCTGTCATCGCCCCCTCCCAGGCTGCCCTGCTAAGGAATTCCTTCCACCAGATGGGGCAGTTCCTATTTTCAGTGAGCACCAAAGCACTGAATCATTTCTTTGTTTGTTTGTGTTTTTTTTTTTTTTAGCCATGTCCTATCTGGAAGAGATTGAATTGTTTTGTTTTGTGGTAGAATTCCCAGTCTGTGCCTGTGCCCAGATGCCACGTTGCTGGAAAGTGAGAAAGCCAAGTGTCTGGGAAGCTGGGAATGGCAGTTTCTAGGGCACAGACTCACTTAGCAGTGCCCTCCCACTTGCTCCCTCCATCTCTGTTGAAAAGCATGAAGTGCCCTGCCCTGCTCTGTGGTTCTGCCTACAATGACAGGGCTGCAGTTGTTCTGTTTATTGGTGTCTGTGCACATTAAGGAATGTATATTTCAGGCATCAGATTTAAGTCGATTAGAGGAGGTTGAGATGGGTGTGCTGATTTGAAGAGATAATCACTAGGTGTGCTTTCCACCAGGGCTCAGGGCATCTGGGTGCCACACAGGTGTAAATCATTATATTAGCACATCCGCCTCTAAACACTAAGAAACAGACAAGCTCAAGACCCCCTGCAGCTCACTGAAGACGTGAAGGTGCCTGCATATTCTGGAGGCACTTTATAGTATCTAGGTGTCCAAATGAAGCAACGCATGTGTGACCCCTCACAAAACACGTCATCCTCTTATTCAAAAGTGATCAGATTGAATTTTACCACTTTTGCTAACTCGTTTTAATTTTCCGAAACCTCTTTCCTTCGCTTTTGTTATTAATAAATCTACTGTGGCCTGCTTTGCTGCTCTGCCTAAACTCGTTAAGATCCCAACTCACAGGTTTTCAGTTTAGACATTTTATATCTGATTAATTCAACAGATGAACCGTGAAAGACGCTCTTTATGGGTACCAGACACCACAGTAAGGCCCATCTGGGGCACTGACCATGTGGGTTCTGGGGCCAGAAAATGGACTCAGGATGATTTAGACAGGCATCCAAGGCTATCTTTAGAAGTACTTTTGTTTTAAATAGAATGTTCTCAAGCTAATGTTCTGTCTTTAATGTTCCTCGCAGAGAGAATGGGCAGGAGGGCAAGGTCTTCCATGCGGAGGGACAGAAGAGATGAAAGTTAATTAGTTCGGGGACCTTGGTACCTTTCCAAGGCATTCTCTTAAATGCTCTTTTCATGGGCACACACTGAAAGGGATGTGGCTCTGTTACTGAGTAGTGAAAGTCCCCTCTTCTGGCCTGCCTTGGCCATGATCCTGCCACAGCTGGAAGTGCTGGTGTGTCATGCTTCCCACTTACCTGATCGGAGGGAGGAGGCCCTGAATCAAACCACCCACGGTGATGAAGAATTCTCAGGTGAAGGCAAAGGGGCAGGGCTCCCCTCTGGCCTGGAATTAGAATCCTGTCCTTGGCAGATGTCAGGGGAGTCAGTCTGTGAATACGGTGATGGTGATGAAGGCCTTTTGAACTTGAGTCCCTCCTGTCATCATTTTGGCAGGACTAGCTCTCAGAAATCAATTCACATACACCAGTGATGATGGGTTAAAGGTCATTAATTCAGATTCCACTTCGTTGGCATCTGAAAATTTCTTTATTTCACAAATATTTATGGTGCCTTCCTTTGTTATGTGCTGCTGTGTGTTTTGAATTCTGATATGACTGGACAGGGTCCACCCTTGTGGAGATTAAAGTTTATTGGAAAAGACAGATAAAAAGAAATTATGTATATAATAAATTATGATAAGCATTAGGCAGGATAAGAGCAGGGTGCCAGAAGGAAGCATCACTTTAGGTTGGGTGAATGGGGGAGACCTCTAGGGGAGGCGAAAGGTGATAGGTGCCAGGTGGGAAGAATCGGGACAAATGTTCTGAGAGGAGGGAACATCCTTTGCCAAACTTGAGTCAGGGGAGAGGAAGGGACTCGGTGTCCTCAAGGAAGTGAGAGGAGAGGCCTGTGCTGCAGGAACAGTGACTGCGGGTCTTGGCTGCATGAGGCTGGAGAGGGAGGTGGAGCCAGAAGAGCCTTGAAGGCCAAGGGGCAGATTTGCCTCTCAGGCCATTTGCGAAGGACATTTTGTGTGGCTTTAAGTGGGAGAGTGACAGAATCGTGTGGCTTCGGATGGACTGAATTTTCTTGAGTAATTGTTCTTTAAACCAGATTGTGTGCTGTGTGAAAGAAGCTGAAGGGGTGTGAGTGTGTGTGTGTGTGTGTGTGTGTGTGTGTGTGTGTATGAGAGAGAGAGAGAGTGAGAGTGAGAGTTATATGTGCTCACGTGAAGATCCTGAAGATCTCTTCATTGAAGCTTATAGCCTAGTAGGAGAAAGTAGGGACACAAATGTCCATAATCTAAGCTGGAAAATAAAAAAAATTCATGAAATAAGTTTCTAAGAGGAGAGCAACCACTTGTGGCTGCAGTCGGGGTTGGAACATAAGAGGAAAGCCGAGAAGGGACAGCATTAACTAGTGGTTTAAGAACATGTGAGGACACTCTGGCTCAGACACATTATGACTTGCTCAGTAATGCACAGCCTTATGGGGCAGAGACAGGGGACCTGAGCAAGACTGCCCCAAAGCCCATCTTCTGTGTAAGAACCACTCTGCCCTCCAAACACTTTCCTGAACTAACTATCCGTTTCCTTATCAAATGATGACTTTAAAACCCACATTGTGACATCGTGATAAGGAAAGCAGTAAGCATAGTGCTGGTACATAGTAGGTACTTAATAAAGTTAGTCTCCCATTGGAGCCTCTAGGTCTCAAAGGAACAATTAGATGGGGGAGCAGTCTTTGCCAGCCTCACATAGTTGCTCAGACTTGTATGAGCTCACAGATGCAAAGGCCTTGCTATTTTCAGTGTTCTGGGTGGTGTCAGTTGTCATGATCAGTAAGTTCTCTACTGACAGAGTGCACACTCCCCTCCTCGTTATGCTTATCCATTTACTTGTAATGTCCAGATCCCCTCTGGGATGCGAGCTCAGGTCTTGGCACACTGTAGGGATTCACAACATATTGATGGATGAATGAGTCAGTTAAGTCAGCGGGGAGCTGACGTTACAGGTCCAGGCTGACATTGTTAGCTGGGAGCTGATAGGTCAGCCAGGCGCAAAGCAGCGCTCCGAGTAAGGGTCAGGGCTGTTTATATCAGAGGGCAGAGGTGTATCCTGTTTCCTTTTGTTTTCTGCACAGAACCTACTACATTCCTGGACACCCAGAAAATGCTCAGAAAGTGCCCGTGAAACTCCATGGGGAAACGGGAGGAAACATGTCAGTCTGGTGTGAAAATAGCCCTTTTCTTAGGAGAGAGCGACGTGCTCCAGACTCTGCACTCCTCCCCACCCTGGTGACTGCTTCTTTGGGCCTTCGTCTTTGCCATCCTCTCTCTGTACTAAGTGACTGAGCACACCTAAAGGTCCGCTCTCTGGGGACACAGGCTTGGCCTCGGTGGTGATAAGGCATCATTCATCTCACTGAGCCCTGAGTCTCTCAAAGCTGGACGTCTGTGTTATTCAGAGTGCTGCATAATGGCCTTCGAATCTGCCTTCAGGAAGGAAAAAGGAAAGGGACACGTACTGGGCACCTGCTCTGCTGGCTGTCGGAGCAGGGCATGCCCACCACTCCCTCTGACCCTGGCCTAAATCCATCTTCCTGCTTCATCCAGGAGACTTGCAGGCTCCAGATGCCTTCTCTCTGAGCTCTGACTTCTCTGCCCCTTGGCCCATGGGACTTGCCCTTTTTGTCCTTCAGAATAAGACAGGATAGGACTGTCTACAGCCCATGTTGCCCGCTCAACTAGGAGGAAGCCTGGGAAGGTAGCAGACAGCATTCTTATGGGCCCATCTTCTCTATCCCAAGGCGAAGCCAGTGTAGAGGGGCTGGGTGATGAGCTGCCCACCCGCTGAGAGGGTTTTCTGTTGGTAACGTCTACACATTGGTCCAGGTTCTGCTCTGGAATAGCACCGGGACACGCTGGTTTACTATTCCCTGAGGCAAGACATTCTGATCATCTGGTCTGTACTTGAGAGGGGTGGTGTTGGAGCTGGCCTTTGGGAAAGGGTGGGAGGACACTGGCAGGAAAAGATAACTGCTGGAGAAAACACAAGGACAATGGAGTTAGCCTTAGTTCTAGGCCACCCATCCAGAAAATTCCCCAGCACTGAAGGCCACAGAGGCAAGCAGGAGCTTATCTGGGCTCCAGCTTCTTTCCTTCAGCATTGACCATGAAGAAAGCTTTCAGAGCAGGGGAAGAGTCGTGATGCTGATGTGGCAGTACCTGCCTTCCGTGGCACTTTGGTGAATGGCCCAGTGTCGAGGGTTTGTGGATGTGGACATTCAGCTGCATCTCCTTGAAAGCCATGTTTCTATCAGCTCCCTGCCTGTCTCTTGGCCTGTATTGACAAAAGCAGTGTCCCCGATGCTGTCTACCCACTTCGTCATTTTGCTAACTTGTTTTTCCGAAGATAGATCGTGTGCAGCCCTGCCAGAACAGAGTGCTTTGCTGCTGGTGACTAGAAAACAACTATGAGTATTTTTTCTCTCATACACTCATCCATAATAATTAATTGCACCCCGAGAATGCAAGCACATGTTTTCTAAGATTGTAGCAGCAGAGCCTTGGTGGAAATGCACGTGTTAGCACTCACCCTTGTGTGCACACCCAAGCTTACACACATTTAGCTGGAAGCTGTGTTAGCAAAACCCTCAGTTCTGGCCCCTCCTGCGAAGAGGCAGGTTTGTGGATGCTCAGGGAGGGAGGCCAGATGAAATTCTTGGTCTTGGGCTTGCTTGCTTATCATTTGATTTTTTTTTCCAATTAGCACATCCATTGCTAAAGATTTCCTCTAAGGTCTCGAGGCTAGAAAGGGTCTTTCCTTTCTTGGGCCAGCAGACAAAGATTAAATGAGTAATCAAA
>NW_006443124.1:7667059-7717432 GCF_000325575.1 Pteropus alecto
TCTTTTTTCTCCCTTTTAGGAAGAAATGGATTTTTAAAGCAGAGTGCATGGCTATCCATAATCCTAAGAGAATAAAGAAAGCTCAACTGTTTACTTACATTTCCCTAATAGCTCGCTATTACACTGCTGGCTTGGCACTTTTCCTTAACAAAGCAGAATTCTAGTTGGGGTGTGCGTATGTGTGTGTGCACGTGTGCAGACTGTTTTTGCGTGTAGGCCCCGGTGGCCATGCTCATTAAACAAGCTGAACTTTGAATTAAAACCCTATTGTCTGCCTCACAGAGTCCCGTGGTGCTTTCGGCTATGCTCCGTCACTCTCATAATGGAAGGTGACTGAAGAAGCAGTCTCCAACCAGTTAGTGGAATTTGCATAATCACATCAGCCTGCTTATCTTCATGATCTGGTCAGGGAACACTGAGGGCATTGTGAGTTTAGCCCGGAAGTAGGTTTGACTGGGATCCCTAGACATATATATATTTCATTTCAAGTGGAAGGAAACCTGGATTCAAGTAATGGCCAGCGATGCGTGCGGTACCAGAGACCCGGGTTTGTGATCCAGCAGGTTCCTTTTCTTCTTGCCCTTTGCCCATTGGCCACACGGATTGCTTGGGCACTCTTAGATGTAGAACGGTTTGGGGGAGTCCTGAAATTAACAGCCAACTTCTTGCCATGTAGGGATTTTCTTGCATACGTGAGCAGTCTGTGAGAATCTCTAGTGTCTCAAGATGTGAATGAGAACGAAACAGTTCAGGCAGCACCTACCCTGCACAGATTCAACCATTCGGAGTGATGTGATCGTTATGCGTAACAGTAACCACTATATGCAATGTATGTTACAGCAAGTGCATTAAATACGCCACTATCCCTCTCTTTGCCCAATTTCTGGCCTATAGTAGGTGCTTAATAAGTATTTGCTGAAAAAGTAAAGATTATCTCTAGCATCCTAACCACATTTGGATTATTTATACCTTCAGTTTTGGTAGCTTTGTTTAAACAGATTCTCAAAATATAGGAATGTGGAAATTTGCTTCAGATTGGTTGATGTGACTCCTTGGTCTTCCCTGAAAATTCTAAGGGCCAGTCAGAGAGCTCCCTCCGTTCAGCCCTCCTACCTGCACCTGGGAGGCCTTTCTTTTATTCCAACCACTCTGGCTTCTTTGCATACTGCTGGAGAAGTGGGGGACTGGCAGACAGGTGTGGTTTAGGCAACATGCATCTCTTTAAAAATTCTGAAAATACGTTTCTTTTTTAGCTTTTGAATAAATTAAATCAGCAGTCCATGGCTGTGAGACAGTCACAGGGCGGAGACACACAGAGTGACCGAGCAGAGGTTCCCTTTCTCCCAGCCTTGGTCCTGCCTCACCGAGGGTCCCTTCCACGTTAGGTGTGTGCCGCCTTAATCGTTTTCAGTTCATTTACACAGGCACATGCAGTGATTCTGGAATCTCTCATCCAGCTCTTGAATCTTCTCATCTGTGAAAAGTAGGTGCTTTCCCTGCAGCCTTGGCCATTATACAGCTTAGGTAAAAGGCAGTCATGGAGGCTCAAGTGGAAATGAACCATAGTCCAGAGGGTGCTGTTCACATACACCCGGAGAGATATTCATGCTTTTGGAATTGAATCTATATCAGACACATACCTTTTTGGTGGCCCCGGTTCTGCTGGAAAACTTTTAAAAATATGTACTTTTCCTATGAGTTTGAAGTTGCTTTAGAAACCTGGCTTGGCGACGGTTTAGAAGCATGTCTGATGATTCCCTGCTTATTCTGGGGCCTTCTTGTCCCTTCCGATGTGTTTAAGCCTAGACTTGGAATGCATCATGAACCTCTTTACCTAGGCCAGGTCAGGTAGGGTGAAGCCACACAGAAGTGCTGGCTTTCCTGTGGTTGGTATGCCATCTTGAATCAATGGATCAGTGGATGCTCCAATCTGATAACTGGAAGCCCACCTTGTGGATGTAGACCCTCCCATCCCCCACAGGTCTGCTTTGCTCACGAAGTCTCCCTGACTCACTCCGCAGCAGAGCTTCCTATGTTCTGTCATAACTTTTCTCCCTCTTGGGGCTGTTGGGACGAGTAAATGAGACGATTAATGTAAAGGGCTTAAAACCATGCCTGGAGCAGCCTTCAAAACGTGGTCGTTATTATTGGTGGTAGTAACAGTTTAGTAGCAGCAGAATAGTTAAGTCCTCAATAAAAGTTTAGCTGCTGTTATTATTATTATATATTTGTCCTTTAAAATGTCAAGCTTCTCAAGACAGTAGGTCATATACCATCTGAGTACCCCGAAGCACTTAGGACACTCCTAGGCATTGCAGGGGGAATGAGTCTTCTTTTTTATACTTCTCTCATAAATGTCTGTTTATTAGGAAAATTGGACTCTGGACAGAAGGTCTGGGACCTTCTTCATTTGAAAAGGAAGGAGAGTCATGAGCCTATAGATACCAGTATGGAGAATGTCTCACATGGGAGCCTGTCTCTCTCATCAAAGCAGCTTTTGTAAATGACAGAGGCCATTATGGTCTTCCTGTGTAATTTTATGACTTAGTATAATGACTCGAATAACCCTAACAACAGAGGAATTACAGCATCGCTTTACATGACAGATTATCCCAATGGTTAACATGTTTTTCATTTCAATTAACATTCATTATTTTGTCTCTGGTTCAAAAGAGCCACATGTGAACTATCTGAGTATCTTCCATCCTTGTTTTAGAAGCAATTACTTCTTATTTTCCAAGCAAATTCAATCTTGTTTTTGAATGGGCAGTTCGATATTAACAGGAAAATAAAATGCATATAATGCTGGCTGCCAGCAGACAAACACTGTGAATATTGGAAAGGGTTCTTGGGTGGATTCTCCATGCCTCTGAGCTGACAGGTCTGCCTTAGAGACTTAGAGATCAGGTGGGGGAACAAAGGCAGGACAGAAAAAGAAGGAACTGGAACTGGGATTGGTTATATAAGCCTTAGTTTTTTCCTCTTGTAAATGGGGGCGATAATAGCATCTGCCATCAGAGGGTCATTGTGTGTGAGGAATCAGGGAGATGTGTTTAGGGCACTTAGACTGGCATGTACTGATCACACAAGACAATGGGAATGCTGCTGCTATTATTATCTGGAATTGTTTTACTCTTTCACCAGCTGTTCTGATGCAGAGTAAAATAGTTCTAGCTAAAGTTATACAAACCTGTTAGAATGCACAATGTATTAAATAAAATGAAAGGCCCCTGTTCAATAACTGAAAGAAAATGAGTTAACAAGTCTATATATATATATACTCTTAGCAGCCCCCACCCCCACCGCATCATTAAAATATTTTTGACACAGATTGTTAAATTTCATCCTGTGGGAGGAAATTCACATCTGCATATGTATTTATTGCTGAAAAAAGTACTCTGGACATCTCTGTCCTGCCGTTGTTTTGCTGTGGGTCCTGACTGTGGCCCTACTCTGCTTATGGTCAGGTGAAATACTGAGTCACAACTGATGTCATCAAAGACTCTCTCAGTTTTGGCTGGGGAAGATCTGGCACTTGCTTTGGTGGGTGAGGGGAGGGAGATCTGCTTGAGGAGGACCCCGTGGAGAGCAAGAGCGGGAATCATTGATGTGTGGAGTTGAAGGTTAACATTGACCTGTCCAAGAACTAGGACAGGAACACCTTGAGAAGAGCAGTCATGATCTGGTCAGTCTTGCCTGTGCCTGTTGTCACCTTCTAAGAGTGTGTGTGCAGTTCAGTCTGCTGCCAATGGTGAGTTGCTCTTGTAAATGAAATGAATATCAATACATTTATTTGCATAGTATATTTTTAAAAATCCTCTGTGTGGTGTGCCAGAGAACAGTCTTAGACCGAAGTTAAGTCTTTAAATTGACAATATCAACATGTGATTCTGTGCAGTGATGTTAACTTGGTAAAAAATCCAAATGTCACGTGATTTGAGTGCTACCCAGTAAGGTTTGCCAATAATTTCCAATGTTTGACTTTCCACTCTAGGCTATATTTCTTTATAAATACTTACTAAACGTAATATTTCCTATTTGTTAAAAAAAAAACATAAATAAAACATTGTGAAGAATGCAGAAAAACTTATCATTTCAGCAATTCCTGAGAATTCCTGGGAATTCTGACTTCTCAGTCCCAAATCCTAAAGAGTACTACCTGCTGGCAGTTCGAACCACGGCATCAGAGGTTCTTGCCCAGCTTTGCAGGTAGTCTGACTTGCAGAGTGTGGGGATCCTTCAGCCCTCAGATGCACGGGAGAGCTCTCTCCATCCATTTCTCAGTTGTCTTTAGAAACTTTTTCTAAAAAAACTCTGTTTTGTGTTTTTTTTTTAAGTCTGAATTAAGATTTCTGGAAACAAGAGTTTGTCGAATTCTTGTTGTTTAAAATAACATGCCATTCCCCCCTTCTAGTTAATGACAATAATTTCCAGAAATAAAAGGAGAAAGTTCTGAAGGTCCAAATGAATAAATTATTTCACTGAGCAAACCCATGTGTCCGAGGGTCAATCTTGTTTCCAAGTACCAGTACAAAAATGATTAAGACCCAGTTCCTATCTGTGAGAATATTGAGGAAGAAAGACATAAAAAGAACTGCTTTATGCTGTAGTGAATGTCACAGTTGGGTGTGAAGAAGGTACCACATAAAACAAACAATGTCATGGTTAAATCTACTTGTGGTAGGGTTCACAGGGTCAGGAAAGACTTCATGGAAGGCAATTGATTTGAAGCTTGAACAAGGGACAGACATTTGCTCTGCAGATAGAAATCATCTGCCAAGTCATACAGACTTGAATTTGCATGGCACATATAGGAGATGTGTAAGTGGCTGATATGGCTGGCTGAAGATAGAATCAATAGGACTGAGGGATGGGGGAGTGATAAGGACAGGAGAGGAAAGGCATCCAGAATGGGCTCCAAAGATTTTAGCCTGGGTATACCCATGTCCCATTGGAATAATAGTAGCTTTTTAAAATTTGGTCAAGTCAAATCAAGGTGCTTGCTTAGAGACTAGACTGGGAGCCTGGTCAGGACACGGGACCGTGTGGTATGGGAGTGCAGCCTGCCTGCCTGTGGAGGAGCCCCGGGTGACTTCTTGAGGGAGGGGGTGTTTGAGCTGGGCCTTGCAGAAAGACTCATGAGGCAGAGAAGAGTGGAGGATAAAGGGGAGAAATGTGGATAGGAATGAAAATGTGTCAGATGGAAGAAAAACCCACCTAATGGCACATGGCACAGAGGTACAGATATCCTTGGTGGGCTCTGGGAAACAGCAAAGGTGGCTAGAGCAAAAATACATGATGGTGGTAGTCAGTGTGTGTGTGTGTGTGTGTGTGTGTGTGTGTGTGCACGCACACATGCTCACAAGTTGTTAAAATAGACTTCCTGCATGTAATCATTCTCTTTTGCAGAGGGAAGATAATTAGTTTCTAACTACGATAATTTTATTTTTGTCTAAAGTAAACTGCTTCTTAATTTTCCTCTGTGTGTGTGAGAGAGAGAGAGACAGAGAGAGAGAATGTATATTCTTCTTCTGTTCTTTTCCTTCTTTGCATATTTTTAATATTAATTAATCAAGCAAGCAGTAACCCTGTGAAGTTACGTTTGGTCACTTTAACACCAAAACTAGGAGTTTAGACTATGCCCTAGGAGGTAGGGAGAAGATGGAGGTTTTATGCATGGGAGTCATATCATCAAATTTCTACTTAAGAATCATCACTCTGCTTCAAAACCATAAATGCTGGTTATTTTGGTAGACTTAGAAAAGAAAGATTGAAAATAAACAGTAGAGCCAAATAGAATAAGAAATACCTAGTGATCTCTTTTCTCCACCTTGGAGTGCTTGTGGGTTGGGATTTTCTGTGTGGTGCTGTCAATAGGGTAGGAGGCATGGCTGCCCCGAGGACTAGCCATGCTGGGGTAGAGTTAGGGCTTTGTGGCCAATGGAAATGATGGCAGAACCTGCCTCCCCAGACTAAATTGCTTGTGTCAACCCAGTTGATGAATGTCTGTGACATTGGGAATAGCAATCCCATCAAGATACCTTTATCGTATTTCACTCTTCATTGACTCAAGAAGTGAAATATTTTAGAGTCAGAAAGCTTAGTCCCTTGCCTTGATTGGGTTGGTTATTTTTTATGATTTGCACTGAATAGTGGAGGTTGAATATACCCGAAATAACCAGGGAAGTTATGCTTCTTGGGTTTACATATACTTTTACATAACTTTCTATAACTTGGTCTGTGGGCAGAGGCCACACTTTTGGGCATAACCTCCACTAGGGTCCTAGTGAGGTAAGGAACACCTGGGTTTGCCCCAGTGTAACAGTTACACTTGTCATTCGAATGGGAAAAATTCAGAATAGCTTGGCTTTTGTACTTCTAGTCCCCAAGGCCTCCTAAGAGGGGTCAAATGTGCTTCCTCCTGGACATAATCCGTGACCGCCTGACATTGGGTATGGGAGCTCGCTCCTCTGCACGTGTAGAGCCTGGAACAGGGGCTTTGTTTATGAAAATAGAGATGCCAAAATAGGAAATTAAAATGTCATTTCCAGAATAACTTCAATCTGACAAATATACATGAAGTTAACTGTAAGTCACTTCTCGTCTATGTCTCCGATTCCTCATTTATAGAATAAAGTTGTTGAACTAGATTAGGTTTAATGTATTTTCTGGTTATGACAATCCGTGGTTTTATGATTAACTGTGGTGTAACCAATGCAGTGGTTGGCACACAGGGATTCACCTGTGTACCCAACAGGGACATATTGAGCGTCCATGATGCACCAGGCCCACCAGTAAGCCCTGGCCAACTTCACTTCCTCGCCCCCTCTTAATGAACTTAATTTAACAGTGAAATTTAGGTCCGGAGACAGGAATGACCTTTCATTAACTGGCATTTAATAGCTGGTTCCATCTTGTCTCCAAGCTGTTGGCTCAGTGTTCATTTCTCCCTCCTCTGCCTTTAGCTAAGCTCCTTTGGGCTTCTTTCCTCTGGGGTATCTCTGCACACGGTTATGTCTGCTCCAGCAAAGCTGCCCACTCTATGGACTTTATAGCCCCTTCTTGGGAACTCATAATAAGAGTTGCTGCAGCCATGGGCATGCACGCTAGAGAATGACCCATGAGAGAGGCTGCAAGACACCAGAACTTCTGTCTGTATTGGCTGATTCATTATCAGTGTTAGACAACGTGCTGTGCGAATGATGATAAATGTTTGGTGTTCTGCTGCATGGAGTCCCATCACCCCCCGCTTTTTTGTCGGTAGTCCAGAACAAACCTTGAAAGTGTAAAGTGTGTTTGGCAAAGGATAACGGGAGACTTCATATCCATGTGATTTAGAAATGCAAATAATAGGTGTTTTTATTCCAGACGGAGAGGCAAGGACAAGGCGAGTAGCTGCTATGGAGGCAGGGAGGCATTGTAGAGAGTACCAATGATAAACATGTAGGTGACCGCAGAGAATTTTCAAGCTAGCAATCTAGGTGGGACTGAGATGGGCCGAAGAAGAGAGACCCATCCCAGGCCACGCTGCAGCTATGCGGAGGCCATCCCAGGCCTAGCTAGTCACCGTCTTCGTGACTTCGGGAGAGGCTTTTCCCCAGTTTGGGCTTTAGTTTCCCTCATTAGTAAAATGAAAAATCTGGATTAGATGATGTCAGGGGACCCAGGTAGGACTTCCTTTTCTGGTTTATTGGTCAGATAGGTTCAGCCCTATGGCCCGCCCAGCCTGGGATCCCCAGGGGTCCCAAAGATTGTGTTGTGTGGGTGCATGATCTTTCTGGATGCCATCATCAAAGATAGTTCCCCAAACATACCTTCCTCCTCTTACTGCACACCCCGCCCCCTCTCCCCACGACCGCCACTCCAAATCACTGGGGCAGGTTTAAGGTAGGATCAGAACCAAGCTGGCAGGTGCTCTTCCTTTTCTTTTTTTAGAAGTAATTCTAACCCCTGTAGAGCTAAATGTTTATTCCATACCCAGTAGAAAAGATTTCCCTCTTGTGGCCCCTTGAATTCTTCTGGAGAATTAAGTGCCATTCCAAACTTAAGGCCTTCAATTAAGTTACCTTTCTGTGGAATGGTAATTTCATCCTCTACACCCCCATTTATTGAGGCAAATAATAATTATAACAACAGCTACCATTTTTATTGCTTCCTATTTTCCAGGCATTCTACTGAGTACTTTACACACCTCAGCTCATTTAATTCTCATAGCATTCACTTGAAGTAGGTTCTATTTTCCCCATTTTACAGATGAGGAAACTGAGACTTACAGGATTAACAATCCTGCCAAGATCACACCGTGGGGGAGTGGCAGAGTTGAGATTTGAGCTTACATTTTCTGACTACAGAGCCCAGACATTAACCACCATGCAGGACTGCCTATGCAGTAATTCACAGGTGCAGTGATTGCCTGATTGATGGGCAGGCTAGAGGAACTTGTCTTCTCTGGGGAGCACAGCCCCATGGCCGTGAGAGTCACTCCCAGTGGTTTGTTAGGAGAGCAATTTCGACTAAGAGAAAGGGTGGCAGTAACTGCGGGCCTTTCTTTCAGTGGTTTGTGATATGGGGATGGGGTTTCTTCCGTGGACATAAGGCATCCTAATAGTACCATTTATCATTATGACAAAGGTTAGGATGGGGAGGAACAGGAACTGAAATAAAAGAGTAGAATTCTGATTATTTTAGCAGTTGAAAGTGACATCACCTCAGAGCCTCTATCAAATGGCAAATTGGAAGCTGGACTGAAATTGCTTTAAAATGTATCCAGAGATCGTTTTCCACAGCTGTGATAAAGTCATTCGGTTGTGTTTGGAGATGCGTTTCTATCTAAAATGCTTGCTGAGTCATCGGTGCGCCATCCACTTGGAAGGCTGCTGGTCAGCCCGGAAGGAGCCTGAGGCTCTGGGTGCTGTGTCTGGGCACCTGGGATATGTCACGCCCTGCACGGGGTGGCGGGGGGCTGGGTAAGTGGATGGAGACACACCCCTTTGTCGTTTTTTAATGCATCATGCATGTCTTGTCACGTCAAGAAGTGATGTTTTACAACATTTTTAACAGCCACATCACTTTCCTCGGTCTGTCTGGAGGATGGGACCTGGCTTTTGGAATGGTCCTGCTCCCTCTAGTGAGTCGGAACAAATGGGACTGCTGGCTCTTCGACCAGCCCTTTCGTTTATTTGGCCTCTGCCCAGGTAATCTGGGGAAGAGCCCCTTGAGGACTGGAGCTTTAGTTAACTTATTTCCTCTTTTTCCAATCTCAGGCAAAAGAAGGGGAATGTGGCCCACAAACACTGGGTTGGACCTTCGAATCTGGTCAAGTGCAAGCCCTGCCCTGTGGCACAGTCAGCCATGGTCTGCGGCTCCGATGGCCACACCTACACATCCAAGGTCAGTCACCTTTGTCTTCTTTGTCATCAACAATACTCGATGTCTGCTCATTCTGACAAGTCTCAGTGCCCGAACGGGCACAGCTGTGTGAATCTCGATGGGCTTTGGGCCTTGCCCTGGAGAAGCTGCCACATGAGCAGACTCTCTCACCAAAGAGACAAGCGAGATAAAATATTACCTCCCATGTCCTGGAGTGATCAAGGGCTGAGGGGAGAGGGTGAGTCTGAGAGTGGCATGTGACCCTGAAGTTAATCTAGGAGAGCTTCCTGGAGAAGGTGAGGTAGCAGGCTGTTCCAAAGATGTGCGTCACACAGCTCGGCTAATGGGGAGCAAGGTGTGAGGGGGCCCAGGATGCTGCCTTGCGGCAATGTGGCGAAGGAAGGAGTGTGATGTCAGCACGCGTTCCAGCTACATTTGCTGTACGTCTAGCATGCTAGCACTGCGCCGGTCCCTGGGCCTACAGGGGGCCTCAAGGTCTTACAGTCTCATGGGGGTGCAAGTATGGTGCCAGGTCATTTTAACTCAAACCTATGAAAAGAAAATGGCTTCATAGAAGAGGGGACTAGGGATCAAGTGGGTCTATTCATCCATATGGGAAGGACAGGAAAAGTCTCACAGAGGAGGGGCATTTTGTCTGGGTTGTAGTAATAAGATTTACAGGCGGGGAGGCAGGAGTCATCAGCGTGGAGAAAGGAGGGAGGAGGTGATAATTTGTTCTTGGAACTTCAAACACTCTTTTCAGGATAAAGTTGTCCATTTGTGTGTACCCATCGGGTATATCGCTTCTTACTGGCATAATGAATGAAGGAAAGGGAAACCAGAGACTTGACCAGAGTTTGCTGTTTCATTGTCATACTCAACAAGTAGAAATCAGCTCCCCCTTAGCACCCAACACCGTGCCGGGCGGGAAGGAGCTGGCGTGTGGGAGTCTCGAGTTTTCTGTGAGACAAAGGTGGCGGGCAGGGAGCGGGGCTCTGGCCCTCTCCTCTCCTCCAGCCCCGGCGACACCACTTTCCTTTGTCCTCCTGTTTTCCTATCTATGGTTTACTTGGATAACGGAGTCTGCGGTTGCTATAGGAGATGTCACCTCTGGCCACACTACCATGTGGTTCTCGGGCTCAGGGACTCAGGCCTTCCTGCTGGATCCCCTCTCCTTCCCTGCCCCACTGCACACACAGCCGACAGCTTCTCTTCTCTGTGATCCGTCACCGCACCGTCATTCACCCGGAGATTCCACAGGCCTGGGAGCACCTTCGCTGCCTGCTGCCCTCAGAGGCTTATTCGGGGTATGGTGAGGCTCTGCCATGCTTTCCTACTGATTTTGTGTTGCACAGGTCATATATTTCATTCCCTGAAAATAGAGTTTAACCCGCTCAGATTTTCACCTTTTTCTAACAAAAGGGAGTAGTGTATTGAACAAAGCAGGCAGCCAGAAGGTATGTCTCGCTTGTACCCAGGACCTCAATATCATAATTACTGCTGGATCAGTTTCTTTGTGCTTTCAAAAAGTATCATTTGAGCCCTTCTTAGGTGCAGGCTCTGTGCAGGGGCTGGCGAAACTTAGAGTGGAAATTGAAAAAAAGTCAGCTTTTCTCCATGGCCAGAGTCAGTAATCCTTACCTCCCAACCTACCCCGTTAGTTGTGGCTACTCTGCCCAAGGCCACAGCCTTACACCCTGGCAAAAAGCCCAGCCCCACTCTGCTCAGCAGCTCCCTTCTCCCTGTCCCTTTCCCCTACTCTCCCTGACCTCCCTGTGATGGAATTGCAGTTGGAAAAAGTTCTTAGTAACAGGGCTTGCTTCCAATCGCTCGAATATGTCTGGAATAGTGGATTTATAGGAGGCATTGGTGAATCAGTTCCGTCCTCGACTCCCAAAGGCAGCTCAGGCCATCCTTGCCTTTCACTTAAAGCCTAGTTCCTAGGTGTCTGCACAGTTGCCTGGAAATTCTGTTAAAAGGCAGATGTAGCAGGTCTGACAATGGACCTGAGATTCTGCATTTCTAACAAGTCCCAGGTGATGTCCACAGACTACACAGGTGAGCAAGGACTTCAGTTTTCATAAGCTCCTCCTAACAGATCTCTGTATCCCCAGTCTGCCCTTTCGCCTGCTCCACAGTCCATTTCCACGTGACAGAAGGCGGGCGTAATTCTGTAATAAAAGTCTGTTCCTGTGTCTCTCCCTCCTAAAATGCCCGGATAGCTTTCCTCTTGCCACTGGAACTAAGCTCAGACTCTTTCTTAACTAACAAAGCCCTTTAGAGACTGTCGCCTTTCTACTCCATAATTACTTATCAGAGAGAAATACTTCATTCATTTGTTCAGCAGCTGTGTAGCGAACACTTACCCTTGTTCTACACAGAACACGGCGAGCGGCAGTGGAAAGAAAACAGACACCATTGGAGGTTACAGTGTGGTAGGCGAGACACACGTAAATAAGTCACCGAACAAGTATGTGATTTCCAGTTTGGGTTAGTGTTGAAAAGGAAATGAGCATGGCGCTGGGAGCTAGAGTGGGAGGCCTGCTCTGTAGGGAAGGTGAGGGGAGCCCTCTCCAAGGTGTCCTTAAAACTGAGAGTGGGAGGGTAGAATGTTCCAGATAGAGATAACGGCATGGGGCAAGGTTCTCTGGCAGGACGATGAGTTTGAAGAACTGAGAGGATGCCCGTTTGGCTCTAATGGTGAGGGAGAGGTACATGAGATGAAGGAGGGACAGGGAGGATGTCGAGACAAGTCTGAGAAGAGATCCTTAGCCGGAGCTGGAAAGTGGCTAGTTAGCTGGGCAATGCCAGGCAGACTTGTGGGGCACGTGTTATTGTAAGTGCTTTCTTGTCCGTGTCTGCCTTAAGGACGTGAGAGCCTAAAGGCAGAAACAATGCCAGGTACCACCTTAACCAGGCACGGGACAGCGTAAAGTGGGTGCTCAATAATATAATGGACAAGAAAGGGCTGCCGAGGACTCAGGCTGAGAGGGAACCTCAAGATTCTGGTCTGTGTAACTCATCTGAGATTTGACTGAATGGGTTGGAGAGAGCTTAGTGATTGAGAAAAATAAGCCATCCCCACCCTGGGCCAAGTTGCTTAGCTGAACACCCAGCCTGGGGCGCTGGCAGAGAGTTAGAGTCTCCTTGGAATGATTTTCTCTTTGTGAAGATCTGGTTTGTGCTGCTCAAATTATTCCCTCCAGCTCAGAGTACCCTGTCTGATCCTCCAGCCTGAGACTGGAGACAAGCCATGAAATGTCAGTGAATGATGAGGGCTGTTTTGGGCAAGTGGTGTGTGTCGCACATCAAACCCCAACAAAAACCCTCCTGCTTGCCTCTGTCTCTCATTTGCAGAAGGAGCTTAAAATGCCAGCTCCCCATGACCCCCAAGCTACAAGGAACATTGTATCCTGTCAGACGTGGCTTGAAATGCTGTCAGTTGCCCAAGGAGTGTCTCTGGAAACGCTGCCTGGTCAAGGCACCCCTGCAGTGTGGGCAGGAAAGTTGGCTTTTTGTGTTACGGAAGGTTGACTGTTTACAGATACTGGTAAACAGCTTATTTAAGAGGCAGGATCAGAATCTGGAAGAGTCCTTTGCAATGACTCCTGAGTCTTCAAAAGAGGACTGACTTGCAGTACCACTGGGAAGAGCTCTCAGGACCTTCCCAGCTCCAGCCCGCTGTTCCTTGACTTCTTACACCGGCCTGACTGAGCCCTCAATTTACCTGATCTGTTCTTCTGTCTTTTCCTGGGGCAAAAGAAGAGACCTAGAGCTTTCTCATCAGAAACCGTAGTGTCCTTCTCCCTGTTTTCCATACAGGGTACACTGAGGCCCAAAGAGCCAAAGGCAGTGGCAGAGTTTGATTCGCATGGTCTCCTGCCTGGATGTCTGTGATTACCCACTTCCGTCTGAAGTTAAAACAAGGGGTTGGGGGTGGTAGAGGGGAGGCATTACAGTGAAAAATACTATTGGTGTTGGTTTTGGGCATTAGTCTCCTAAATTTCTTTTTAATATGAACTTCTTAAAAGGTATCATTTTGTTTTTCCTAAAGAAATGGATCAAATATGACTCAGTCAGAAGGCATGTGTTGACTGCTCAAGAACTCTGAAGCCCCTGGCATCAGTGAGGCTTCTTTCCAAGGAGGAGATTTCAATCTGGTCGAGTTTACTTTTGAAGTGTTTTAGTTATCGCCCGTAAATAGATGACCACCTGTTTATTGAGGTTTAAGATGACATTTCAGTGTCACAGACAAAGCTGTTGGAGGGCCCCAGTCAATGGTCAGTTAATAAGAGTGAACAAGGTAACTGTCGATGAACAAATGACTTTTCATCCCCTGGAGTTATGGCCTTTTGAGTTCAGTGGGGTCAGGAAACAAAAGGCAGATGAGACCATGATGCATACATAACAAGAGGAGATTTGATGTTCTAAGTCAAATTCACAAAAATTAGTGTTGGCGAAAGTATATTGTAGCCCCAGTCTTAACGTGATTGAAGAAATTGATACCCTGTAGTAGATAATCACAGCTCTCCATGTGAAGTGTTTACCTTTGCACGGATAGAGCCGAGGGCCTTTGGGGGCGAAGGTAGTATCAGGAGTGGGAGAGTAAGGAGGCTGAGCATCAGCTCTGTCCTTGATGCAGGGTGTTTGTCCTTGGGTCACATCAAACAAGCTTTCCTCCTGCTTCTGGGCCTGGATAGTCAGAGGCTCCTAGAACGGGGGGCGGCGATACATTTAGGACCCTCTGTCTATAGCAGAGTTCTTCTGGTGGCCCGGCACCAGAGACACTACTCAGAGCTCTGTGGCTCCTCCAGGATCAGAAATAAAATGGACAAGACTGCACAGTCTTGAGATGAAGGGGTATATAATATTATGTCGCAATAAATGTTAATTCAGACTTTATAAAATATAACCCATAAAAGATAAGGGAGAGAGAACCTAAATTGGGAATAGAGAAAGGGAAGGCCTATACTACAGCTGGTTTGGGAGTGTGACATAGATCCTGTCTCTTGATGTGGATTCTAGGCAGTAAGGATCACCCTGGTCATTTAACTGCCCTTGACATCATATTCTCCTAGCCAAGGAACATGCATTGTGCTAGGTACAGGGATTATGACAAAGAACAAAGTAGACAAAGCCGCATATTCATGGAATTTACAAGGAAGGTGGACACATTGAAAAGCAATCTCTTTTCATTAGAGTAAGTGTTGAAATAAAGGATATTTGGGGTGCTGCAGGACACAGAGCAGGGCCACCTCAACTTACGTGGAGGTGTGAGGGGTCTTCTTAGAGGAAGTGATGGTTCAGTTGAGATCTTAAGGCTGGAAGGAGTAAACTAGAGTATAGGTTAGGGCAGAGGGCGTGGGCAGCTCATTCATCAGAGGGAAGGGGGGATTGAAGAGGTGAAAGAAAGCACAGCCCCTTGAAGGAACCAGTGACGATGTCACTGTGGCTGAGTCACATGTGAATTGGGGACAGGATGTTGACTAGCTGCAGAAGCGAGGCTAGAAAGATAATTAGTGGCACTTTTTTGCAGGACCTCGAAAACCATATGAGTGGGTCGGACTTCACCCTAAGAGCTTCGGGGATCCTATTAAGGATTTATATTTTTGAATTTGCTTATACTGCCTTCAGCGTAGGAGTGGTTGGGTTACCCGCTGGCATGAGCCAAACCTGGATTTGTATTGTGGTTACAGAGATAGATTGAAACTAGTCTAAAGAGGCATTCAGGAAGTCATAGCTGGTCTTGGTGACTGCATTTTAAATATAGAAAGTTATTTTAGCTCTGAGCTCAGCAGAAGGACTTCGTCACTGTCCTAGTCCTGGTGGGACTTGCAAATCCTCCTGCCAACAGCTTCGTGGCCTCAGCCTGGACTGGCTGGGACCCCGTCATCTGTGAACGCCTTTCCTCTCTCTCCTGTCACCCACACAGAAAGCAGAAAGCTTATGGGGTCCCGGCTGCCAACTTCTAATTTTGTCTGTAATAAGAGAAGCATGGCTGCTGACTAGAATCTGGCCAGCCCAGGCTTCAGGTGGGCAATCCCAGCTTTCTCCCTCTGGAAAGGAAAGCTGTTCTGGAGAGTGTGAGTGGATCTGGAGTGGAGCTGGGGTCCTGGAAGCTCAGAAGAGAGCAGGGGAGGAGGTCCCCACTTTCTAGGTCCCGGCCCTGCTAGGTCTCTCTCATTGCCAGGCCTCTTTCAATAGGACTTCACTGACTTCTTTCCATCTGGATCCACCTGACCAAAGCTCAGATGTCAGAGGTGGTACTGATCATTTCCCATCCAGAGGCCCCGGTGTCCAGCCTGACCTCTGAGCGGAGGGGTTCTCGGGGTACCACTGGGAACTCTCAAGAACCAGCCCTGTTTTCTGGCATTGGCCTGGCTGTTGGTAATTAGAAAACAAGCAGGCAAATACCAGTCTGGGCTTCCTCCTCCCCACAACGTTTACTTCCTTAATCGCTGTTAAACAATTAGCAAATGGCTCGTTTATGTGTAGATGCAGAAGAGAGAGGCAGCATTAGGAGCTGCTGTGGAGGAGAAAGCTTCGTTTCTCTGTGTGTGCTCATGCGGGGCGGGGAGCTTTACAGGGTCGGCCTTCTTTCAACATATTGTCGCTGCAGATTATATTATTTTCAGAGTCATCTTAATAGTTTCCAACAATTGCTACCAAGTAAAGGTCATGTTTGAAGTTCTTGGCAAATGGAGTCTCTGTTGGCCGGCATTTCCCCTGAAAAGGCTGTTTTAATGGTTAGGGCGAATCCAGAGGATGGATTTGTAAGACTTCTCAAGATAGCTTCAAGCTCAGTATGTCTTCTCTGTCACTCCCCACCCCCCACCCCCCACGCCTTTTTATATAGCCCTGTGACCATGACAATTCTGAGAGGTTTTTGTGTGGCTACTCTTTGCTTTTTTGGCAGAGCTGAGGCTGTCAATATTGTCAGGGATATTCAAAGATAACTCTGCCTCCATAGAACCTGTTGGTTGAGAATTGTCTTCGCTTGCAAATGGCTCATGGATGAAGGCCTTGCTTCTGACTCAGCAGAAAATAAAATGATTGGAAACTGAAGGTGGAAGGTTTGCATTGGCACATTTTGTGCATAGGAGACTGGAGCACAGAGGCAGTAGCAACTCATTCATGGCACCAAGATTAATAGGAATAGCAGCAATTCGGGAAGTCATTGGATGCTCCCATCTGGGCAGCCCTGTGGAGGGACAAAGCAAAAGTCCCCAGCCACACCCCTGTGTGCCCTCAGGTAGTAGGGGGAGAATGGAGTCCTGTGCCCATGGACCACGTGGGTGGAGGAGTCGGGTAGTAGATTTTATTATCGTGACTTCCTGTTGCTTAGAAAAAGCCAACAAAAGGGGTGCTATGACTTTGGGTAAATATTCAGTGGCATCTAACCAACTCTCAACAATGTATTATACATTAAATAGAGATTCAGGGACGAATCTCCCATGGCAGATGCCCCAACCTTGCTTTTTCTCCTGAGGCGTCGTTCATTTTCAGCCTCCTTCCCTCAGTCTGCAGTAACCAAATATCATTTGATAATGAGAGCTTGTATTCATAGTATGAAAACTCTCAACTATTAGTTTAAACAGAGTTCTTATCTTAGTTTTATTATCATCCTCTTTTCTCCTTCACAGTGTTTTTGGAAAGAACAAGTATGACTAATATTTAAAATATTAATTATGTATTGGTTAGGGTACAGGTTCTGTTTGCTATAACAAAAACCCAAATTAAACAGAGGCTTAAATAGGATAAAGTTTTAATTCTCTCATGTAAATATTCCAGAGATAAGCAGCCCAGGGCTAATATGCTGCCTCCAGACTGTTGATGACCAGGATCCTTTTAGTTTATTGTCCTGTCTTTCTAAGCAATTGGAATTTCTGAGCTTCTGCATCTGGGTCCAAGATGACAGCTGTTCTCTAGCCGGTAGGAAGTTGGAAAGGAAAGAGGCACAATCCGGAAATTACCAGTGTCACTTCTGCTCATATCTTACTGACCACACTTAATCAAACAAGGCTACACCAAGCTGCAAGGGAGGCTGGGAAATGTAGTTTTTATCCTGGGAACCCATATGCCCAGTTAAATTTGAGATTTATTAAAGGAAGGATAGAGTAGATATTGGAATTATCTAGCAGTCCCTACCATAGTAACATTTTAAATGATGATAACAACAACAAAATAACTGTACTTAGTTACTGAACACGTAATAAGTAATATGATATTGTGCTAAGTGCCAGAGCATTTTATCTCCTCTGTTATTGCATCTAATTCTCACAACAAATCTGTGAAGTAGGTACTATTATTAGTCCTTAATAAAGATAAGAAAACCGAAGCTGTAAAACTTTTCCAAGGTTAACACAGCTTATATGTAGCAGAACTGCTCTTTGAACCTGGGTCTGTCTTGCTCTAGAGTCGCAGACTTGACTTCCATGTGTGAAAAGCCATCCGAAAAGTAATGTAACATGCCTGCTGTATCATCAGGATACTTTTGATTTCAAGCGACAGAAACAACACAAATGTGACTTAATCCAAAAGTGAAGATTTACAAGGCTTAGGAAGCATACTGGGGGAAGCAGTCCTCAGAGAAAGAAGGGGAAATTCAGGATTGACAGCGCTCCTTTCCTTCTGTCTCTAATCTCATTCTTTCTCTGAGTCTTGTCTTTATTCTGCAGGGAGGCTTTCTCCCCTTGGCAGAGAATATGAATTTTGACAGCCCCAGATTCATTTGCTCCTGGCTTGAAAACCCCAAAGAAGTTTGCCAGTGTCAGTGTTTCAATCCCAAGGATGGATTCCAATTGGCTCTTTTTGAATCACGTGTTCATCCTTTAATGAAAGACTGTGGTCCCATGACCCTCTTGACCTTTACCCTTCACTATGATCAAGGATAGTATTTTTTTACCAGAATAAGAGGGAAGGAAAGAGTATTTACTGGAATGAGTAAAATTTAAAAAGTGTAGTACTTAATCACCTTCTAAAATATCAACTATATTAACTTCATTAAAGATTTCGGGTAAATGACACTAGCTTGAGTCTGTAAGAATCAAGGTATGCTGTTTCTTAGAACGACAGGCATAGAGGGGCATATAAGACAAATCTATAGCAGACATATTAGTTATCTAGTTAAAGAGAGCTCATCCGAAATAAAGTAGATTCGACATTTTAATTCATATTTTTTTTAGCCATTTGGGCTAATATTGTAATCTTTCCTTCTGATCATGGGGCACATCTGTCCTCCAGTTTTATTATGCATTTATTTCTTCTTGGAATACGCCAAGATAACACAGTCTTTTTGGCTCCTGAGGATAAACTTTCAGGCAAAATGGTTATATTCAGGCAAAATGGTGACATTTTCAGAAGGCACAGATGTTCAAACACTGTCTATGGTGAAAATGCATCCACAGAATTGACACAAACTACATCAACATGCAGATTAGTAATGAAGGTAGAGCAGAAGAAAGCAATTCAACTAATTATTTTACCACTTATTTCTATGTTCTATATGCAAACATGCATTTAACCAAGATTTGAAGAATAGGTTTTCATTTCTTTTTCTCAAATGCCCTGAGTAGAATGCCATGTAATTAGTTAGCGCTTTTGTTAAAAACACATTAGGAAGAATAACCTTCTTGTTGTCAGTTCTGTTGAATGCGCAATTAAACCATTTGATAAAGCAATTACCTGAACACAATTATGCTCATCCTTGCCTTATCAGGAGATGAAATTAAAGATTAGGTAAAATTGGAAAGCACATGAGATCTCTGTCAACCAATCCTTTAGAAGACAGAAAAGTCCCTGGCCAGAACGAATATGCGCAGTGCTAAAAATCTAATTAAATCATTACAAACAACTTTAATTAAGTTCATGATCATGTTGCTTTTGTTTTTCTTTAAAAGAAACAAACAAAATATTCCCTCTTGACATATGGCTCAAAAGAATACAGAGTTCTTCACGACATTTTCCAAGAGAACTTGTCAGCACCAGATACGGCTCATGCTCATAGAAGCTGATATTTTCTAAGCCTTAGACTCGGATCTGTATGTCATATGAGGGAATGAGAGAATATTAGCTGGGTGAGAAGTGACCATGAATTGACACCATAACTGCATGTCGAGAGAAATGGCTTTAATGATGCTGTGACTTTTACTAGTTGTTGGTTTTTTCCCTTTATAAAACAAATGACATACTTTGGAATCTTTACATGGAATAGAAATGCCTCATCCTTTGGCCAAGGGTGGCTTTCCTGAGGTGCTGGGTTCTGTCCAGCGAGGTGTTCAGAACAGCAGCCCTTCAGCAGCAGGGAAGACCCCGTGTCCAAAAGAACAATTTTCCCCAAGTTCTTATCCAAAGGCACTGAAGACTGCTTTGAAATCAAAACATCCCCAAAGGTAGGCTGCATGATGGCAGCCAGACCAGACACCAGGTGCTATAGGAACCTGGGAACTGACCAGACTGATCAGAAGGGATCTTCTGCTTTGTCCTCTCCTAGCAGCAAGACCAAAAGACGATGTTATGTAAGTGGGGTGAGATGCCGCAACAGCAGTTCTGAGCAAGATCTGCTACATCTCCCATATCATCTTCCACTACTTTCTGCCGGAAGCTCTCTAAAGCAGCCACACAGCGCCTCTTCATAACACATCGACACAGAACCCAATTTCCTGGCACCTAACAAAGAACAGATAGGGGTGGAATAGAGAGGATGGGTGATTTTTTTTTCTTTTTTGCATTTTAATGCACGTGACACAATAAAATGGATTGAGCCTCCCTTCCCTACATCCACCTCCATCAAAAAAGGAGTAACTGTATTCCTGGGATTTTAACTTTGAGGGTCAACCAAAGCATCATCTCCTCAACGAAGCCTCCATGAGTTTTTTGTGCTAAGTTAGGCCATTTCTTCCCTCTGAGCTCCAATAACACCAGGCGTATAATTCTGCTGGAGCATTTATTGTACCATGTTGAAACTATCTGTAGATAAGTGTGTATATCCAACCATACAGTGGGCTAGAGATCCTGAAAACTCTATGATACAAAACTCCTAGATGTAATAAACATCCTTTTAAATAGCTGAGCTTGCAAGATGTAAGAGGGTTCCCTGGTTAGGGCCTGGGGAGAAGGAAAACCGGAGTAGATTCTGACCATAGCCCTGGGGATTGGAGAGGTGGAGGGTTAGCTGATCTACCCAACAGGCTTTAGGGTAAACAGCTGCCTGCAGACTGGAAACAATGTCTTAAGTCCTTACAAGGTGGGCAGTTGGTTCTGAGACCCTGTACATAAATCTAAAATCTTCAGGGTGTTCACCCTGAGTTAAAAGGTGGGCTTGATTTTTTTTTTTTTTTAATTTGCCAGTTGGTAAAGGGAGACAAGAATAACACTTGTCAATTTTAGCCTGGACTCTGGTCAGAGAGAGAAGAGGTCTCCTACAGAACTTTTTAACAGAGAACCTGCGTTCTTTCATAAAGGACAAGGTGATATACAAACTATTTAATGACCAATATAGGACACAGACATAAATCGATCAGAACAGGTATCGGCTGTAAAGCCGTCCTATAGCATACTGTGTGAATGGCAACCTGAGTATATGGTTCCATATTATATTCTTTGTGTGGCACAGGAAACCTGAAGCTGTTTAATTCACTTAAAGTGTTTATGGGTGGGGGATGCACTGGGGTTCCTGGAAGAAGCAAGTGTAAATCCTCTTTGGAGGACTGAACCATGAGCTCAGGCTTCACAGATTTCCCTCAGCACACTGCCAAGAATGACTCATAATTCCCTAAAGCATAGAAGAAAATAAGCCACCATGAGCAAGAGGCAGCACAGATAATAAACAGAGGAATTAGACCCCCAAGAACTTGAGAGATGGATTTTTCAGGTACAAAATATAAAATCAGTTCAAATGTTCAAAATGTTTCTAAAAAGAACAGTTTAAAGTCTAAGCAGTGAATGATATACTGTCAAAAATGCCAAGTCAATGCAAAACTGCTAGAAGTGAGGAATATAATCATTAACAGCACATTTTAATGAAGGAAACACTCATGGGAAAGAAACCAGGGCTCCAGCTCCTTATTTTAAATTTTGCAATTAAAAACAAGTAATTAAACACATATTATTTCTGTCTAAACCATATTCAGGGTAACCCTAAAGTTCTATTTAATAGAGAAAATTCTTTACAGGAGCATAGCTAATAAATGCTGAAGTAATAATAGAATTAGAAAATCACCATTTTCAGCCCCTAATGATATAGCTGATGTGGGTAACATTCAAGCATGGATGAAGTCATTAGACAAAAGGTTGGTGATGCTCTTTGGGCTGTTGCCAATTGAACCCTCTGTTGAATCTCAGAATCACTTAGGGGTCAATGGCCATTGTTTGTCCTCTGGTGTCATGTGGTAGGAAGTACACAGCAATGTGTGTGCTTCACAGGTGTGCTGAGTCGTTTTGCCAGAAGGAGTCGAATCTAAATCTAGTCAATTCTACAGCTATAATTTCCACTTACAGCTTGTGCAGAAGTAGAGATATTTGTTAAAGGAGGCCACACAGTGGCAGACAGACACATTCAGAATGTGAGGTATTTGGGGAGCCAGAAAATGGACCCAGTTACTACATGAAGAAGGGTGGAATGGGAGACATGGCTACCTCATAGACTAAAATATAAAACAGAAGACTATAAAACTTCCAGAAAAAAACCAAAGTCTTTATGACCTTGTGTTAAGCAAATATTTCTTAGATATAACACCAAAAACATGATGCATAAAATACAAACTGATACATATTTTTTCAATTCTTTCCTCAAAAGACACTGTTAAGAGAATGAAATATGAAGCCACAACCTAGGAGAAAATACATTTAAAAATCATATATCTGATACAGGACTCGTGTCCAGAATATATAAAGAACTCTCTAAATTCAGTGTTAAGTAAACAAACCAATAAAAATAGGCAAAAGATTTGAGCAGACATTTTACTAAGGAAAATATGCTCAGCATTATTTGTCATTGAGGAAAGGCAAGTTATAACAACAGTGAGATACCACTACACTAGAATGTCTAAAATCAAAAAGGCTGATCATATCAAGTGTTGGCAAAGAGGTGCAGGAACTGGACTCTCATACAGTGCTGGTGGGTCTAACCACTTTGGAAAATGGTTTGGAAGTTTCTTTAAAAACTACCGTATGATCAAGCAATCCTATTACCCAAGAGAAATGAAAGTATATGTCCACGGGAGTACTTGTTCACAGATGCTCATAGCAGCTTTATTTGTGATAACCTCAAACTGCAAACAACCCAAGAGTTCATCCAGTGAATGAATGAACAAATGTGGTATAATCCATACAGCTGAATACTCCCTAGAAGTAAAAAAGAACGTTACACTGTTAATCAATCAAGTGTAACAACTTGAATGACTATTAAAATAATAGACTGATGAAAACCAGACAAAAATAGTACAGACTGTTTGATAACAAAGATATAAAACTTCAGAAAAGTACAAGGTAATCCGTAGTGACAGAAAGCCAGATCGGTGGTTTGCTTGGAGGTGAGGTAGGCAGGCTTATCAAGCAGTGTGAAGACACTTTTTGGGATGATGGATATGTTAGTTGTCTTGATAATAGTGATGGCTTCATGAATGTGTGTGTACTTATGTTTATCAAAGCTTCATCAAATCGTACACTTTAAATATGTATAGTTCATTGTTTGCCAACTATACCTGTTAAACACACACCTGTTAAAAAGTTTTTTAAAAAAAGACCAGATCTATAGAGTGTCTCTTAAGATTAGCACATTCTTCTAATTAACCCCATTTTTCTCCGTGTTTCTCTTTTCTGATGCTGGTATCCTCCATCGTTTATGAAGATCCCACTTCGTAGCCTCATCCAGGCTAAGAAATGTCAGAAAATAGAGTCGACACTTATCAAAGATTTTTCCTGTGAAACACTGAAAGGCAAAAGGATGCAAATTACTCTGAACACTCAATCACTCTGGGTTCTCCTTTCCTGGAGAATTCCCAGTACTTGAAATGTGCCCTGGATTTTAATATCCCTTTGGGTGCAGAGCCTGGGTTTCATTTGTTGGCATTGCTCTTCCAGCCCTCTTTGAGAAGCTGAGGTCTTGGGGGACTGAGCAGCAGCCAGAAGAGCCACTCAAGGAGTGGCAGGGAAGGCAGAGGTCTCCTGATGTGGCCTGTGGAGCCTGTGGACCTGGTGGCCTTTGAAAGGCTCTTTGGGCAGGATGGACGGATACGGTTCACTGTGTATCAAGAAGACACTACGGAGGGTACATAAGTCCCTGGGAGACAAACATAAGTGGTCACTGCAGGTGAGGGAAGAGCCACATGTTTGACCTGGCCCCTGGGACTGATGCGACAAAGCCGTTAGTCCCATAGCTGATAGAGGAACAAAGGAGATGGCACCTCTGAAGCCCACGTGGTTGGGAGAGGTTGCTTCATCTTGTGACTCTGCAAGTGTCAGCTCCACTTGCTGACTCCCACCTCAGATCCCTAAGTCTGCAGAGTGAGAGGAGGCCACAAACCTTTTTGGTGCCTCCCTTGGGACTCTCTTACAGGGTGGCCCCTCCAGAGTCATCAGACACACCAACCATGTACCAGGGTGACGCTGAACACTGGTCCTTTCCTAGTGTTCCCAGATTCTGGGAAAGACAGATGTGTAAACAGTGTCGTAGGTCAGCCAGGTGAGGAGTGTGATAGAAACATGGACAGGGTGGGTGCCTTATGGGAGGACAGAGGAAGCATTGACACATCCGTGTCATAGTTAAGAGCTTGTTCAGTAGAGTTGGATGGTGTAACCTCAAATCCCAGTTCAGCTTGTAAGCTACGTGACCTGAACAAGTTATGAAGCCTCTTGGGACCTTCGTTTCCTTGTCCACAAAATGGGAACAATGCTACCTACCTCAAAGAGTTTTTGCAAAGATTAAATTAGTGATTACATATTGAATTCTTAGAACAACAGTACATACTGGTACATAGAAAAGCCTTCTGTAAATATTAATTGCCCCCTCCGCCAGGATGCCTGATGGACAACTTCTAGAACACCAATGGCTCAGCTTTGACGTCACACTTTCCACTTTCTTCCTGAGGTCTTTTCTGCCTCCTCCCATTACTCCATGTCTGAACAATGGAGGTGGTGATGGTGATGATGATAACAGGCACCTTTTTTTAAGGGCAAACTCTGTCGCAGAGGAGGATTTGCTTACTCGCTATCGATCCCATGACAGCACCCAACATGGTAGATGCTCAGCCTGTTGGTGTGAAATAGCACTCAGGTCCATTTTCATTCATTCCACTGACATGTATGAGCACGACGCCACAGCTATTCAGGCTCCAATTAGTGAAATCAGGTTGGGCCTGAGTTCAGAACGGTCTTACAGAGATTGTGAGGAGGTGGCAGGGCGGGGACAAAGACCTGTGCAGCATTGCAGGTTAGAATGCATTTTGCACACTAACTCCTCTACCTGACTCACCCTGACATCACCTCACCCTTACCCTCTATTCATTCCTTCATCAAATGCTTGTGAGCCCCTCTGACATGCTCAGCACATGTACAGGTGCTGAGGCAGGTAGACCAGAGCTGGCTGCTCTTTTTCGAGCATGGCAGTAGCTTTGCTGGGCATTCTAAGCCAGGGTTCACATATCTCTGAGACAGAGCCCTATTGGAAGACTAAGTGACCAGCAGATTAGGTTGCTGGCCTGACCATTCCTGGCTGGAAGGGATGGACAGAAATGCGACCCTAGCCAAGTCTGCCAGTTGTGCAAGGGGAGCAGATAACGGGGTTTAGGTCTGCTCCTTCCTGGAAAGCCCCCCACTCTAAGGAATTAAGCAAAGGAGGCCAGGATCTGCTTCTGGGCCCCTCTCCAGGGACCAGCTTTATGTCTCCTGACCTGGACATTATACCCAGCCACCCCCCATTATTAGATTTGGTCCACACATCTAATAATGTGTGCCAGTACCATATCAAGTGTTTACCTGTGTCACCCGCCATGCTGTACACATAACACGACAAGATCTCACTTAATTCTCGCACTGACCTATAAAATAGGCACTAGTATTAAACCTCTTCCCGAGATAATGAAGAGACTCAGCTGTTAACCTGCTGGTTCCTCAGCTCCTGAATGCAGGGCCAGGCTTCACCATAACATCACCCCAACGACGCATGAAGCCCAGTCAAAGTCTCAACACGGTTGAAGTCAGTGCAGCAGAACTGCCCGACCACACGGACCTGGGAGGGGTTGGATTCAGTTGGAACTGGCAAGAAAATTGGAGTTTAATTAGAAATAATTTCAAAGAATTTTTCTTCAATTTTCAAGAAACACTGTGGCTGCAGTGTGAGGGACTACGAATCCTGCTTTGGCAAATAAGTACAAATAATGGCTTGGGCCAGCGCACCGATTTCTTAGCTGCCGCTGTGCTGCTGTGTTGATCTCCCTTCAGGTATCACAGGCAGCCCCTCTTCCCGAGTAGCTGAAATGTTCCTTCTGCAGTTGTGTCTGAGTCAATCCCTCCCTTTCAGTGGACCCTTTCTTTCTCAACCTGGTGATTGGATGACCCCAGGCCCAGCTCAGGATGGCGTTACTCAGAGCCCTGATCATGGTGTCTGGGTTTTGGTGGCATGAGGTGGGGGCTCGGTCTCTGTAAATGACAGCTGACCCTGTTGGCACTGCCTGTGTGTGGTGCTACTTGCCAAACACCTCAGAGCGGTCGTCGTGGAAACCCGTTTGTGTTTTTGCGTCTCTGGCAGCAGTCATTGTCATATTACAGCCACACGGAGAATGGAGTGCCCAGCCGTGCAAAATGAGCTTAGCAGGTGACTGAGCAATTTCGGGGCCCGCTGCAGACAGGTGGAGGCTGAGGATGGGGTGGGCATGGGGCACCCTCAGGGAGGCCCCTATTCACAAAACCCCATTTTCATATCATATAAACAAAGCGCTGTGTCACACGCCCTGGGTGATGACGGCCTCCCGAAGTCTAGTCTTCTAGGTGACCCTACCTCCTCAATGAGGGCGGCCTAGGGCAGCTCACCCCTCCCTAACACCCACCCCCCACCCACCCGTGTTCTTCTGTACTGTTGGGAACTGGTGCGGTGGGCAGGACTGAGGGTTCCTGAGGTTACTCGGTTTTCACAGCTCACGAGTTTTCTTGATTGCATGTTACAAAGACCCACATTTTTATCCCTGTTGCTGTCATTTTTCTTGACCTGCTATTTCAGTCACTCAAAACCGCATTACTATATTGCTTTGGAATTTCTCGGGCTTTTTCTTTTTTCCTCATAAAGTTTCCATCAACTGAGGAAGAAAAACAGCGAATGATAAGAGTAGAGAGCCACAGCGGACTTTATGCGGCTCCTGGCGAGCAGTGGGACTTGGCCCTGGGGAATGGGGCTGATCGTCCCCCCGTGCAGCGCCTACCCTGTGCCTGGCGCTGCCCTGGGCACGTGCTGCTCACCATCGAGTCTGGTCCTGAAATCCCGGGTGAAACAATTCTGTCCTTGTTTTCATGGAGGAAGAAATTGACACAAAAAGGGATCGTTCCTTGCCTGGGATCCTATACCTGTGACAGAGGAGAATCTGAACCTAGATTTAGCTGGGCCTGATCAGTTTTGGTCTTTTGTCACAAAAGTATCAAGCTTTCCTAGTTTAATGGCAATGAATAGCATGGTACATTTATAGAGTGGCTTCTGAATGGCCCGCTAGAACTATTCGCTCAGGTACCTGGTTGGCATCTCACATTCATAGTGGCCAAACAGAGCCCGGTTTCCGCTCACCCCTCAGGGCCTTCCCCCACCAGCCATGACTCTGCTCCCCACCCAGTCACTCAAGCCCAGGTCTCCAAGTCATCTTTGACTCCTCATTTTCTCTCATGCCCTCCAGCCAACCCATTAGCAAGAACTTCTCATCTTTACCTCAGAGCTATGTCCTGATTAGACCAGCCCGCATGGTTGCTGCTCCATGACACTGGTGACCCTGCCTTCTCGCACCCAGACCACTGCTTGGCCCCTCACTGGCCTCTGTTTCCATCAGTGCTCTCTGTCATCGATTCCTCCCAGAGCAGCTTGCGTAATGCCTGACACAGAGAAATGACTCAATAGACACATATTAGAAGGTAGATGGGTGGAGGCAGGGAGAGATGAGGCTGGGGAGGTGAGCAGGGCCACCTCATGAAGGTCTTCTGTGGCCTGTCTAGGAGCTTGACAAGAAAACAATGGAAATGTGACTTTTTGGTGTCTCTGGGGACTTACACGATTGGGCACTTTGGGGATTTTTTTTTTTTTTTGTCTCGGTAGATAGAATAGCTTTGTGAGTAAGATAATAAAAAAATCTCTAAGGTCAAATGAACTCCCACAGGCAAAGAGTTTTCAGTCCTGGAGAAGGGGCTTAATAAACTTTAATTCTCCAACAGTGAGAACACTGACTTCCGAGGTGGAGGGAGGCTCAGAGAGCCTTGGAGCCAAGGGGAATCCAACAATTAAATTAAATGTGGCTGTCCAAAGAATGTTATTTTTACGTGTCCTTACCCAGAACCCAAGACCTAAATGTAGAGACCCCCAGTGGGCATGTCTCTCACTGGAGAGACACACAGGCCTTTTCCAAGTATAGCTCAGGGCGTTTAGCTGCCTGGCATTGGTGCATTTTATGAAGGAATTGTTTCTCAGCTTCAGCTACAGCCAGGGCTTTGTCATTTCAGTTTAATATAACCCTCGGGAGTGTCTTCTCGTCCTGGCATGGCACTGTTTTGCTAGAGCTGTTACTTTATAGCCACAGTGCCTTGTAGCTAGTAAGTGCTCAGTAAATGTCAGTGGAAGGAAAGGATGGAGTAGAGAAGAGTTAGTCCTCGGGAAGATGGAGGAAGTGACTTACAGGCTGCCCAGTTTGAAGGCACAGTCCTCACACTCAAAAGCAAACTGATTTGTTTCATACCTTGGCACTCCATTTGGCCGGCTCCTCCATGCCTTTGTGGCCTTCTTCTCCTCTTTGCCTCTTGCCACTGAACACAGAGGGGTGGAAAGGGAGCCTGTGGCCCAATTTTCATTGCTCTAGTTTGCCTCTTTTCCCTGGGCCTTAGCTCAGTTCCATGACTGTCTAAGCATGCGAGGGGGGCCGGAATCTGAAAATGAGCCAGACAGAAAGAGAAACTAACTGCTCTGTAACTGCAGGTTCCTCAGAGTCTCAGGAGAATCAGGTTGCATCTTGTCACTGCCCCTTGCTTAAAAGCCCCAGGGAACAGAGGGATTTTTCTTTTGCAAAATCTGCCTATTCTTTTTGTGCCATGACCCCTTTTCTCTTCCAGCTTGGAGACAATGGAGCACTTGAGGGATGTTTCATGCTTTCAAGATGAAACTCTACATAGCGTTCGAACTCGACTGGTTCGGCACTTTCATTAACTTCAGCCAGCAAAAGTGTGTGCTGTGTTCTGGTCCCTGGGCTTGGCTTAGCTGTGCCATGCAGGGTGTGGAGATGGGGTTGGACATGGCTCCGCCTTCGAGGAGTTGGTATTCTTAGCTGCCACTTATTGCTGCTGGCTGCACAGTGAGCTATTCTGAAGTGGAAGTTAAAGTGTCCTGTAGCAGTTATATCTGTGTACCAGATGCTTGTCATGCATGAGGGAGGAAGGCCTGGATATGGCCAGGGGCAGAGCCCAGGGGGTGAAATTCTCTCTTGTAGAGGGTGCTCGGGGTGGAGAACAGCTCAGGGATTCTTCTCCTTCTCCCATTGTGTCATGACTAGGGGTATATATTTTGGCTAATCGCTTCTTTTGAGAAACTTGGAAATTATACAGCAATTTTGTTAACAAAAGGACGAGTTTTGAATTGCTGTTTTGCAAAAAGTTGTTTGTTCTTGAGGCAAGCTCAACCCTTTTTCATTCAAATAGAACCTTAAAACTAGCAGCTTGTCTCATGTGGGAGTTGCACGTTTTGTTAGAGCAAGTATTGCTTCCATTTCTGGTGTAAAATGCTGGACCATCTCCAAGTTGACTCCATTTCTCCATGGAGTCCCAACCAAGTCAGAGAGCAAAAAATGTCTAGTGTCCATGCGTTAGATCCTGTGCTAATTCTGCTGCCTGATTATTTGAGAAGTAGAATTCTCCAGCCTGCTGGTGGCCTCTGTCACCTTCCTGGTTCACTTTCTGGGTGTATTTCGGAAGATGCCCTCCCATTCCTTGTTCCAGTTCAAATCATGGAGCCATCTTTTGTAGTTACAAAGCCTTTTAACTCAGGGCTTCGCAAAATGTGTTTGAAAACTTGAGTTTCTTAAAGCTTGCTCTCAAGTTTTGTACTTATTTTGTTACTAAAAATTAGTGTAGATTTTGATGTCTTTGTCTCAGAATGAGATGATGCATCTCAGACTTTAAAATAGAGTAGACATTCAAGGTTAATGGAGAATATATCCTTATTGAAACCTCATCTGCTTCACATGGCTTCCAAAGGTTGGCCCAATTTTCTTGGTGACTCAAGATACCAGCATTCTGGTGATGTGAAGTCACTGAGAGGATGCCACCAGGCAGCAGCACAGCTCCCAAGGTCCTGGTGCAAAGAGACCTTGTGGGTGTCCTGCTGCCTTCAGGTCATTGGCATCAGGGTCCTCTGTCATCACGTCATGGCAGGATGGGAGAAGGAGGAGGGTAGGGATTAACGTGTCAGCCTCTAGGGTTAGTGCATTCAGTATGAGATATGAGCTGTCCCCATGGTTTTGAGCCTGGGAGTCTAAAGGCATTTTTACTTGCCTTCTCCAGCAGCATTAACCAGAAAATTAGAAGATGCTGTTGAGTCAGGGTGGCTCTGAAGGTTTGATCTCAAGAGCAGGACAAGGGTGGGGATGGAAGGCCAGGAGGCATGGTATGTGGCTCTGTTGAGAGCAAACCCTCCCCTCCTCTCTGTGCCTGCATTTCTGTGCTAGCTCCTCCATTCTGTCCCTCAGCAATTCTCCAGTGCATCTTCTTGGCTGTGGTCACGGAGCTCTCTGTGGCCTCCTCTCCTGGCACATAGGCTATCCTCATCCTCTGCTGGAGAACCTGCAGCAGCTGCTTCTTGCTCCTCACAGCAAGACCGGGCTTCAGCTTGGACTCTGAGAGTCTTTCCTAATGCCTGTCTTTGCTCCCCGACTCCCCCATGCCCCATTGTTTCCAAATCCTCACAACCTTGCACCAAATTGCAAGGCTGCTTGGACGACTTCTCCCCACTAGGGTATTCTGTCTCTTAACCCTCATGATGCTTAAGGTCACTTGTCAAGGTTTGACATATAACTGTGGTCAGTCTGCCATAATATGCTAGTCGATCTGTTTGTTAATCTACTTGAACATTTTTTCAGGGTAGTGACCTTGCCACTTCTTTGTGTATCTCTCAACATACTGTCTCCACCCAAACAAAGATGATTGACACGAAAAGCTAGTGACATCCAGAGGGGTAGGAGTGATGGTGGCTGAGACCAGAGGCAGGAAGATTAGCAAACTTTCTCTAGAGCCTGACAGATTTTATATCCAGATGTCACTCTTTTTATCTTATTTTTATTATTTTAATAAATGCCTTGGAGCAAGCCAATCAGATGATTTGGATCTAAAAGTAGAAACAAGCCTATTTGGAAGACACACTGCTCATCTTTCAAACTTATGAGGGATTGCTGAGAAAAAAAAATACAACCAACTCACATTGATAAAATCAATGGGGTTAGGAAGTGAACTTGACCTAATGAGTATGCAGGAGGCAGGGATGTGCCTTCAGGTCCATGGCACTGCTCCAAGACTCCAGTCACATTCCCTGGGAGACTTTGTAGAAATAGGAGATAGAGCTCCTCCCAGGGGAGGAACCCAGGTCAGTCTGGAGGAGGATGTTCTGTTGGCTAATGAAGGAACAGTGTATTTGAGCTGGAGGGAAGCCTAGAACTCCATTAGTCAAGTCTCTCCTGGGCCCCACTTCCCAACTCCTAGCAGTGTGGAAACGGAGACCTGAGAGGTTACTGTCCAAGCAGAAACTAGAACCCAGACTTCTACCCAAGAGCTTTCCATGGGAGGGCGGTAGATGCTTCTGGCCACCAGTAAGCTTAGAACATGGAGTGTCAGCAGCCCGTGTTATAGAAATCCTATGAGGTAGCTGCAGGTAAGTAGAGCCACCCACACATTTCCCCTGCATCACATACCCTTTTTCTCTCCCTTTTTCTGCCTGCTTCCTGACCTCCTTTCTGAGGCTCCTCAGCGTCCTCCTTCCTCCCTCCTATAGGGTTTGGGGAGACCTTTCTGGGTCCCCTGATGCTAATGCTGAACTTCTGACTCCACCCTGTTCTGCATGGCACAGTCACAGCCCTCCCTGGATCACCTGCCCTGGCACACATGCTGTGCCACTCACTGGGAGAGATGCCACGGGCTCCTGCTTCATGGGGACGAAACTCTCTGCCTTCCCTGCCATACAGAGGCCCAGGGATGGAGGACTTTTGAGGGTGAGAGATCTTGAAGGGATAGCTCTTTTGGATGAAACCTATGACCTGAATAACAATAATGATGATAATAATAAAGCTAAAATAGCTGCCGTTTGAGAGCTGCACGATGTCACAAGCTTTACCTCTGTCACCTCACTTAGCCCAAAGATGTCAATGGTAGTATTTTCCAGAGGGAGACGTGGAAGCTCACAGATATGAGGTGACTTGTCTGAGTTCATGCAGAAGGAATTCACACACAGACCTGTTTTGGCCTCTTGGGAAGAGCAGAGTTCTGGGGGTTGGAGACCTTCAGCCATCAGCCCTTTGAGAAGCAGCCTGCATTTGTGGTCTTCACCTTCAGTGAAGAAGAGAGGTCACTCAGTGACCCTTCTGTCCTCTGGTTCTGCTGCAATTAATCAGTTGAGAAGAAAGAAAAACAGGCTGTGCCCTGCTCCCTTCATCTTTCTCTTTAGGAAGCTTTACCTGGTGCCTCCTTGTTGTATTGATTTAATTCATTTCAACAAATATCTACAAGAACTTCCCCAGCAGCTGGGGAAATGACAGCCTGTTACGAGCATTTGGTTACAACCCAGAAAACATTAGTCAACTCTCAGCTTTGTATTATCCTGGTAACCTTGGACAAACCATGTGATTTCTCTGAGTCTCAGTTTCTTCATTCATCAAACGAAGCTAATGATGACAGAGCCACCGTGACTGTCCTTGCTCAGTGTCTGCACCTGGGTGGGGGCTGGTGAAAAGATGAGCCCTTGGCATCTGGTAACTTTTGGGCAGCTTATTTTGTCTCTAACAAAGAAACCTTGTGGACCAGAGTGTGGGTTGGCGGAGAGAGATGATGGTGAGGAAGAGATGGAAGGAGCAGAAGTTCTCTGGGTCTTTGGCAGACCTCAGGTGTCATCAGCTGTCAGGCAACAGGTTAATGCTGGGCTTGGGACAGAAAGATGCAGGGTTTTCTTTAGTGAAGAAGTGGGTGGAGTACCAAGTATGAAGTCCCTCTGCTAAACACTCGAGCATTTGTAGTTTCCTTTGCCTTAAATCTAACAGCCCTGGAAGTAGGTATTTTAACTGGACTTAACTAGTGTGTGGCAGAACTGGGACCCAGCTGACATCTGACGGTGAAGCCCATGGCCCCAGCCCTGAATGGCCTGCCTTGTGGGAGCAGGAAGGGAAGGGTTTTACATTGGGTCAAACAACAGTAAGGGGCAACTTTCCACCCATCCAGTTGGCAGATATTTTAAGAACCAAGCATGTATACCTCAGAGGTTTATCATGAGGATCAAATGAGCTATTGCAGTGGTCCCCAACATTTCTGGCACGAGGGACCAGTGCTCCTATGAGAATCTAATGCCTGATGACCTGAGGCGGAGCTGAGGCGGTGATGCTAGCGCTGGGGAGCGGCTGCAAATACAGATGGAGCTTCGCTTGCCTCCTGCTGTGCAGTCCGGTTCCTAACAGGCCACAGACTGAGGGTTGGGGACCTCTGAACTAATGGATGCAAAGCTCTACTTTTCAGTAGTCACTATCCTCATCATTTCTGTCATTGTCATAATTTTGGGACATCTACTGTAGTAATGGTTGCACAGAAATGGAGGTGGCCATTTTTTCTTGGACAAGCACGCACCTAGCTTCACCTTTCTTTGTTCCTTTGTGAGGGGTAAGGTTCTTCCTCTCCAATGCAGAGAGCAAAACTGTTTTTAGGATTCACCAGGGCACTGATCTCTCTCTCTCAAACTGTCTCCTCCCGGCCCTCCCTATCAGTAGCCTCCTCCCTCCTTCTGGTGTGGAAAGTCAGCAGAGGAGGGCTGGCCGGCAGCTTACACCCCTTGCAGATGGTGAGTGGGATCATTTCACTAGAACTGAGCTTCTGCTTGGGGAAATGTCACTTTCCTGCTCTTGCCTCTCATATGCTTCAAAGCTATGGTTTGTAATGGCCCCAAATTTAAATCTTGGTTTTTCCTTTCTATGTGACTCAGGCACCCTGGGCACAGCCTCAGAAGTGAAATGGGGGCACCATAACAGCTGCAGCTTCCTGAGCCGGCGTAGTGGATGAGGGTGGGGCTGGCAGAGGGGAATGAGCACCCACCCTGTGCCCGGCGCTGGGCTGAGCCAAAACCATCATCCTGGGTAACCCTCACAACTCAGGGGAGCAGGCGCCATTATCTTCATTTTACAAATGCAGAAACTGAGCCTCAGAGGGTGAAGTGACTTGTTCTGGGTCATAGAATGAACAAGGTAAGAGCTGAGGTTTGAGTCTGCATTTGTCTGCCTCCCGTCCTTCCCTCTCCATGACATTGTCTCATTCCTGACCCAAGCAGGATGCTTATTGTATCATCGTTTATTTCTGTCTCACTGGAGGGATAGTAGCCTGGCAAGCATCCCTAAGATGAAGACCGAAGGATAGTCGTCCCTCATCTCCGTTCCCACCATGGCAGGCGTGGCGGGGAGAGATGCATGTCCCGGATGCATCCGCGTGTCCCCGCTCTCACAGCCTGTGCCCTGTGTCTGACATTGTGCCGAGCACTTCCTATACATCATTTCACTTAATATGGATGTTTTCTAGTACAGGCGCACCTGGAAGATACTGCAGGTGTGGTTCCAGAGCATCGCAGTAAAGCGAGGATCACAGTAAAGCGAGTATCACAGTAAAGCAAGTCGTAATATTTTTGCTGGCGGAGGATCTTGCCTTCAATTGTAAAAAAGCACAACATCTGTGAAGCACAATAATGCAAAGTGCAATAAAATGAGAGATGCCTATATCTGGCTTCCTTCTCTAGGATATAAGCTCTAGCAGCCTTGGCTGGCTTTACCTAGTTTTGTTCTACTATATCCCTAGCAGCTAGAACACTGCCTGGCACATAGTAGGTGCTCAATAAATATTAGGTTAATAAATTGAGTATAACATCCCATTGAAACAGGTGTTATTATTTCCCCCATTTTACAGATTCAGAAACTAAGGCACAGAAGGCTGATTAATTTTCCCATAGCTAGGAAGGGCATTTGCACCCAGGTCAGTTGATTCTCGAGCTTCTGCTCTTAAGTGCTCTGCTATTCCGGAGAGTCAGCAGTGCAGCTTCCGAGGATTCGAGTGGCTGCTGTGTTGGCTTCCTTGTGGGCTTCACAAGCGGCATCCCCCTAACACAGCAGAGGGAAGGAGAAAATTGATGAGCCTAATTATCTGTGGCAATGACATGATGAGGGGTGCCACCACGTGAGTGCTCATTATTACTCCATGGCGCAGAAGTCCCTGGCACAGTAGGGAGCACACACATGGCAGCAGGCACTGTGAGACGAGAGCCGTACCGTTACATTCACGGCCATACCCCCAGGGCTTGGTGTTATAGTGTTTGAAAAATCACTCGGCTATAAGAAACACAAATGATCTTAGATGGAGAGCAGCTAGCTTCCTGGAGCTCGCAGTTGGCCTTCGTTAATGAATTTTGGCCTGATTAACACTGGTTCTGGTTTGACATCAATATTTGCAAGTAGAAACTTGGTAGAAACTAGTTTGAACTTTCTAACTTTGAAATCAAGGGAAGGAAAGGCTTGTGTGAAGCTTGGAGCTGAGGGCTGAATGTGTAATGTGCTCTTAGATCTTTGAAGCCACACCATTTTGCTTAGACCTCTGTAGAATGAGGCCCAGTCCAGACTCTGGGGCCTTCCTGACCCTATTCTCTGCCCAAGGACACACAGCCAGGGTGGAAAGCTACAGCTGATTGACGCTGAAAAGCTTTACCAACTGCTTCTCTTGTGTCCCATTTCCTTAGGACCTAGATAACTGTCACGTATCCTCATCTCAACTCACCCTACAATCTTCACAGGGAATTCTAGTGGCTTCTTGTCCCCAAATGCCTGCCTCCTTATAGCTGGGTTCCTATTCTTGCCCCTCCTCTCTGGACCCATGCCAGTTGCTTACCCTTTCAATCTATCTATATAACCGTCCCCACTCACTTGTTTGGGGTCCTGCCATCTCATCAAAAGACTGAGCTTTTTGCAAGTGCTACACATGTCTTTTGCAAGTGCTCTCTTTGTCCCCAGGGCTGACCTGGCTTCAGATCTGCTTTTGTCTGTACATCTCAAGAAGTTACCCAGGTATCTACATATCAGCATCAGATGCCTGGACCTCACACAGCCTTGTAAGTTTGTATCAAGCCATGGCTGTCTCAGAGTCACGGGGGCTCTTGTTTTGTCCTCAAGAAAGAGTACAAAAGGAGAAGGGGTCTTCATGAATGACGAGACTTAGACATTTCTGGGCATGGGTTGAGCAGTGGGACCATTAGCTCACACTTGCCTCACGGGGCAGAATGGTCACAAGGTCAGCCTCATGGGGCACCTGATCTAGCCAGCTTACCTTTCATCAGGTTCTAGGAGAAATGAGACGAGACCCGTTTGCGGGGAAAACTGTAATCAAAAGGAAGGAAAAATGACGGACTTTGTCCAGCCCTCGCCAGTTTCACAACTCAGCTCCATCGGAGAATGAACTCTTGCAAGGGCATTTTATTACTTAAATGTATTTTTCACAGAGGTGATGCCAAGCAAAGAAAATCCTCTTTGAGTTATATCGCTTTTTCGTTTAGCACTACAGGGTCTTTCATCTCTAAGCAGTAAAATCAGGCAGTAATTCAAAGTTTAAGTTACTGTTTCCTTTTAAAAATATCACCTTAATCTTGCTGCATTTGGTCAAAAGTCTGCTTTGACATTTTTGGTCACCTTTATCGACACCTTCATTTTTATTGGCGCTTATGAACATATGCAGGCTTTATTCAGAAAGGCATTTGGGGTTTATTTTCTAGAGAAAGTAGAGGGGAGAGAGGAGGAAATTGGGCTGAAGAGCAGACATAAAGTGGAACTGAACGGCTGGTGATGGTTATCTCATATCAGGCCGTGGCGAGATGTTAATGACGTTTTTTGACCTTGTGAAATGTTAGCTTTGGAAAAGAGTTGGTGGAGAGCTTAGCTGGCATCTGTTTTCTCATTTTTCAGAACGTCAGGGGCTGCTGGAGAGCAACATGGGCTCTATCGCTCTGGAAATCTGCTGCTACTCTTTCTGTGTCGGTACTTCCTCCTCCTCGTCTGTGGAATCTCCATATTTAAGGGAAGAGAGGAGGGTTTTATGCAGAGGCTCTGAGAGGTCACCACTTCAGAAAACAAGAATCAGGAGCTTGTCTCTACAGCCTGTTAGCGATGACAAATGTGGATGACAGGAAAGAGACCCCGTGAGTCCCCTGAGACATGCTTTGGGACAGGAGGCAGCAAGCCCTCCTGCTGAGGGGATCATCACTGACTTCATCATTGTCTGAGCTTTAAGTACCTGGGAAACCTTAGGAGGTCAGACAATTCGTTTGAAGCCACAGAAGGGACCTTTGCTAGGTTACTTTGCAGAGGTTATGGGTTCGAGGTGGACTTCTGTTTGCTCTGAGCTTCCTTTTCTTGAGTGATATGGTCATCTTATCCCCAGCCATTTGGTGGCTGTGAAGTGCTCTCTCTGCTGTAGGCACTTAGAATGTCTTTGGTTTTCTTCCCTCGTTTCTCCAAGAAACTCATTCTTGCTTTGGCAATAGATCTGACGGTGCTTCTAGGGGCTCGTTTTCTATCTCATTCATTTATTCTTTCATTGAATAAATAATGGTACCCACTATGTGCCCGGCACTGTTCTGGGCGCCTGAGATGCATCAGTGAATGAAAAGACCAAGCTCCCTGCCCTCATGGAGCCTGTGTTCCAGTGGGATCATGATTGTGGCCCTACTGGACACCTGGAAAGGATGCCACCTCCTCTGCCTTGCCAGGTATAGAATGATATAATCCTAAGGGCACGTGACCTTGGCACAGTTCATGGAGGACACCCCATGGTTTGTGCGTCTTGACTTTCTTTGTAAGATACAGTTCTTGTGGGCACCACGGGCTGACCAGGAGGACCACTGTGTGAGCTTGGTAAACATCTTGACATAGGGCCATGTAATGGGACCTTAAGAATACAGTCTTTAGAGTCAGATAGCCTGGGTTTGAATCTTGGCTCTGCAGCTTAGAGCTGGCTTTCATTGGGCAAACAACGTTTCTGAGCCTTAGTTTCTTCATATGTAAGACGGCTGTTGCTTTAGTTCTTATGGTGTAGAGGCTGGGGCGAAAATTAAAGGAGAACATGTAGTAAATCTTTTAGCAATGTGCTTTCTTCCATGACAACTAATTGTAGTGAACAATTACATATGTGTGTGTATGTGTGTGTGTGTGTATGTGTATGATGTGTGTATATATACACATATATAGGTATATATACATATATACATATGACTTTATAACCATATATATAGTTGAGACTTTGTAAGCCATTTCTTCTGGCACCGTAGAGGATACAAGTATACTTAGTACCTTTACTCCGAAGAATATGCAGATGTGTTACACAAAAGCCCTGAAGTCCTGCAGCTCCATTATAAATGGAGAGGACAAGAGGAAAAAGAGGAGTGGACACGGGACAGTGGCAGTTGAGAGGTGTGGGCTGGAAATGTCTGGAGCCTGGCTGGTCTCCAGGAGCAGGAGTGGTCAGGGGGTGTCCCAGGGGAGCATGGCCTGTGTCAGGGGTCTTGGGATAGGAACAGTGACAGACTTTCAGGTGAGGGGAATGTCAGAGCGAAGCAAGGACTGGGGAGGAGGGCGGAGAGCAGCTGCGGAGGGAGGGGAGAAGCACAGTCAGGACCAGAGGTGGCGGGCCTCAAAGACGAGGACTTGAGCTTTCCTCTGGGCAGGGAGGAAAATGAGAGCACTGGGGCATCTTTGGTCTGGCTCTGAATAAGCAGGGAGAATCACACCAGGTAGGAAGAGGACCATCCAGGCTTCGCATCTGGTAGACTGTGACTCCGGATGCCACTCACGGGGCCAAGGAGTATCAAAGTCTGGAGTTGTGTGGTGAGAGATGACTTAATCAGGTGGAGATGAAGACCCTAGAGCCTGTGCAGACTTGCTCAACAGGCAGTGAGATGGGTGGGACTGCCGTCCATCCCTTCGTCTGCCCAACCATCTGTTAATCGATCAACATTTATTTAGTGCCCGCTGATTTTTAGATGCTTTGCTAAGCACTGAGGCCAGACAAGTGAATTAAAACATCGTGTTTGCGGAGCTCCCTACAGACAGGCAAGAAGGCAGTCATTGCAATACAGGGCAAGTGCTGGGGTTGAGGTGAGCACAGGTGCTTGGAGCTTTCCACACCTACCACAGACAGAGCAAGGTGTCCAGAAGGAGGGGCCCAAGGTGGAGCATGTGTCATTGCTTGGGGGTCTGTACTCTGGAGCAGAGGGGTCACACGTTTGAGAGAGAAGCCAAGGGATGAGGGTGGAGGGTTATGTGGGCCATAGATCACCAGAGGCCTTTTCGGCTGGCTTCAGAACCTTTATTTTTTATCTGAAGATGACAGGGAACAAGGAATGGGTGTAAACTGGGGCGGAGTATCACATACAAATTTGCATTTTACAAAGATCAGTCGGGTGTGGAGAGGCTGTTGGAGCAAGGGAAGAACGAAGGCGGGACTGGGAGGACTAGAGGGAGGGACTCAGGTGCATTGTCTGCCAGGTGCCAGGATACCGCCAGGCACTAGGGGTCTCTCGTCCATTCTGTCCTCCTGACAGCTGCAGGAAGGGTTATCTTTATTTAGTGATAAGTGAAGGAAGGCTTGTGCAGGGTATGCATATTGCTCAGAGTTTCACCTCTCGTAAGCAGTGGAGCTGAGTGTCAGGTAGCCTTGTGGTTTTACAGGGAGAGAGGCAGACAGAGCCTGGGCAGATCGTCTCTCTCCTTCCACCATCGCAGCTGGCAAAGTGAGGGTCACGATACAAATTAGGTGCCTCCTCAGATTGCCAGCCACCTCCTGTGCATCCTGTCCTTGGGAGAAACTGCCCCAGCTCTCTGTGGAGGGGATGTGGGCAATATGGAGAGGTGCCTTCCAGTGCGGTGGGAGGGCCCCCAAAGAAGCCGGGACAGCTGTAGAGACAGGTGTCCCAAGGGCATTTATGGTGGCAGAGACATTTTTATTTTAAGCAGGTGCCAGCACGTCAGAACATTCTCTTCCTTTCTTCTTTAGCTGCCTGAGCCCACACACCCAGACTGGGCGAGAGATAGCAAAGGCACCTGCTTCTCGTGCCTCCCCAGGGCTCTCCTGGAGGGTTTCTGCTTTTTCTTCCACTTGAAGCACCTCTGCCATTCTCTTCCTTGTATTTCTTCTCACTTTCTTCCCTCCCCCTCTTCTGTCCTACCTCCTCTACTGCTTTCTTCCTCTTTCTTCTGTCATTCTTTCCTTCCTTCCTTCCTTCTTCCTTACCGTTTCCCTGCCCACCCCCACCTGTAAAATGGAACTGGTAGTCTCTAACCTCTTGAAATTGCTGGGAAGATGATGAATTAATTTCAGCAAATCCTTTTCTACTCATTTTTGTGATGCAGGCTCATGTCTGGCCCTGGGGGATGTGAGCATGGACAGCGTCCAATTCTTGCTCCTAAGGAGCTTACCACAGGTAGGAGTCAAGTTCAGACACCCGATGCTCTTCTTTGAGGCTTTGGCTGGGCCATTCTGGACTGCCAGCGCCTGAGAATGCTTTGCTCAGGAGACCCCATTATGATCCTCGACAGTTACTCTGTTAGCCAGGAGTGGAGGAGGTAAAGCTGGGTGCCATCAGCTTCCGGAACACAGAGGGAAGGGGCCCACATCATCTTAACCAGGTCTGTTGGCTAATCAGCTTGACTTCTGTAAGTGGTCTGAGCTATCTGCAACAATTTGAAGTACCTTCGAATAACATTATCATGAGTGCAGTTGACAAGCAAGGGTTTCATAATTTAGGGAGATAGGCCAGCCGGCTTCATTTTTCTGCTGTAGCTCAGCATCGAGGCAGCCTCCAGCAGGGGCCTCCCTTCCCTTCTCCATCTCCCAGCTCCGTCATCATTTTCTTTCCTCCCTGTCCTCTGCCTCTTCATTCAGCCATCCATCCAGGGATGCCCAGAAAGGCTTTGCTTAGGAGTCTGTGAGTCACCACGTGGCAGTGGACTAGGAAGAAACTGAATGACCTACATTCAAAATGAAATCTATCATTTCCTGTCCTTGTGTCCTTGAGGCATTCATTTGCCTTCTTGAGGGTTTGCTTCTTAATCTGTAAAATGAACCTACCAGCACCACAAAGGCAGGAAACCCCTGAGGTCTTCCTGGAGGGGGAACTAGAGCCAGACAAGGAAGCAGGAAGATCTGACTGCTGTCCTCACATCCAGGTGTCCTTTAAGTGGCATACTGCTTCACTGCCACGTAAATCGGTTCCGTTTCTACTTGGATTCCCTTTCCTGCAGGGCTGGAAGGAAGCCTGACATCCATACTCTTGTGAGTTTTGCCTCCTTGCTGGGGTCCTGACAAGGGTCTGAGCTCTTATTAGTAGTCAGACACAGAGATGGGGTGGAGGCGCTGGCCTGCCGGTCACCTCTGCACACATGCCCTTGCTTTTATTCACTCATTCCTTTACTCAGTGCATTTTTATTGAGTGCCTACTATGTGCCAGGTGCTGTTCTAGGTACTTTGGATATAGCAATGAACAAAACAAAGATCTCTTTTGTCATGGAACTCAAGTTCTTCAAGGAAGACATAAAAAAGCAAAATAAAACAGTGTAAGAGGATCATTTTTAAAAGAGTTAAAAAGAGAGACGCTTTCAATGAGCAGGTGGACATTCGAGCCAAAGACCTGAAGAAGATGGGGTGGGGGCAGGGAGGGACATTTAAGTGTCCCTGTCTCCAGGGCCTCTTTGGGTCTGGGACTCTCCGATGCATCCAGGCCATGCCTGGTGAGGCTGTACATAGTCCTCCCTCTCCTGATGCATACCTGGCAGTCTTCCCTCCTTGGGTTTGTGAGTCTGCAATGTCCCCAGGAGGCTGACAGGGCCTGGGAACTCCAAGTCTCCCTTATCCGTGCTGTCTTCCAAATCTCAGATAGAGGACAACTCCCATAGAAATAGGAAGTTTCAAAATGCTATCCAGCCTTACGAGCAGAGCGGATAGCAGGGCAAGGTCCCAGAAGTGAGAAGCAGTGTGAATAGGGTGAGGAAGCCCAGGTGCGTGATGATGGGGAGCATATAGCATGGACAGGGCCGGGTATGGGGAGTCGGGGAGGGCTTTTGCGGGGGAGCAGACACCTATGGGGCAGCTCCTTTCACTGAGGCCCCATCACCGTTGGATGCATCTCATGGAGGGCTCCACAAATCAAATGAAGGAGGAGTTGGCTCAGAGTTGGCTCGGTAACTTGTCATGGGAACTCCTGCTTTAGGGGAAATAGTGTCTCTGCCTTAGGCTCCCTCACATGGACTGGCTACTCTCCTTCGATATTTCATGTGCAGGGCTCTCCACTGGTTTTGTTAAGCAGGTTAAAGTTTATGCAACCTCGCCTCTAAAGACTGGACTGAAATTCGACTCTTTGTTTGCAGAAAAAGGATTTGCTACATCCTTGACAAGATAAACAAGGTCTTTAGAAATTACTTAAGAGAATGACCTGAGACAAAATGCCTAGTTTCCTCCAGCCTCAGTTTCTCCAGATGCAATTTGAAAGACTGTCTTTTCAAGGTCTGAAATGCTGCAATTCAGTGGGCCTCTGTTTAGCTTTCTCATTGCACGTTGCTTGCTTACGTCAATTAAGAGACTTTGTGCTTCAGGAAAACACCAATCATCTAACAAATCCTTGCTGAAGGGTTCCTCCGTGCAACTCTAGGCCAGGTCCTGCAGACGATGATGAACAACATCCTCACTGCCCTCCAAGGGCGCACCCTCCAGCCGGGAGAGGCAGGGACCAAAGTCATTGCCGTAGATGGGGTGGCCAGAGCGCCGTAGACAGAGAAGTTCAGGGGAGCAAATAGGAGTGGCTCTGGGAAGAATTTTCCTAGCACCCCTGGGCAAAGCAAGTTACATTTATTGTTCTCTAGCTATTGGTTTAATAATTAAGTATATGGAAGCATTTAAAGAATAATGTGATGAATACTTGTATAACTATCACAGAGATTTAGCAGTTGTTGCCACTGTATAGTGTTTGCACTCTCTCTCTCTGTGTGCACATACATAGGTTTTGTCGTTTGTTTGTTTTGTTTTGTTTTTGTTTTTTTGCCTGAATCATTTAGAAATAATTTGCAGACACTGTGGCACCTCACCCCCAAGGAAATGGGCATTCTCACACAGCCACCTTAGTAGATATTATTATACCCACGAGAACAATGATTCAGTATCACCTAACATACAGCCCACGTTAAAATCACAATTTTCCCCAGAATGTATTTTATAGCTTTGTATATTTTTTTTCAAGATCCAGTCAAGTCTCACCCATTACATTTGTTTCACCTATTTCATTTCTTCTCATCTAGAATAATGACCCACTCACCCCAGGGTTTTTGTGTATTTGGGGGGAGTTTGGGTAGTTATCTTATAAAATGTCCTCAATTTTGAATTTGTTTCCTAATGAATAGATTCAGATTAGGCATTTTTGGCACCCAATGTCACCTAGGTGCTATTGCACACTTTTGTAGCCCATCACGAGGTACAAGCTAGCACTAAATTGGACCCTTGGGCCCTTTGTTAAGGGGTAACTGCCATAGGTGTATTTTTGAAAATGTACATTTTCCTATCTTAATAACTAGGTATTCTGTGGGGTGACACTTTCAGACTGTGCTAATGATCTGTTCCCCAATAACTTTCACTCAGTATTTTTAGTAAACATCAAATGATCCTTTCCTGACTCAGTTATTACATGGGGAGTTGCAAAATGATGATTTTCTAATTCTAGCATTCTTTCTAAATTTGTTTAGCTGACATTCTTCTATAAAGAAGAGCTTTTCCTGTTTTACATTTTTAGCAATTTGGTTTTAAAGTTTAAGGTTCTGCCTTCTTTGGAACTCTTACCTCAGAAATGTGTGTGTGTGTGTGTGTGTGTGTGTGTGTGTGTGTGTAGAATGTTGTTTCCATCTCCCATGAGAGAGAGTGAGAGAGAGAGACAGACAGACAGACAGACAGACAGACAGACAGACAGAGACAGACAGAGAGAGAGAGAGACAGAGAGAGAGACCGAGTGACACACTTCTCGAGAAGGCTGACCCTTCAGTTGAGATGACCCATTCCACTCACTCCTCCTTGCTCACGCCCCTCCAGCCACACTGACTTCCTTGCTGTCTCTCAAGTACAGTCAGCATCTGCACATCCCTTTGCCTGGAACCCCCTCCCCCAAGTAGCTGTATGGCTCTCTTTATTCTTTCCTCTCGTATTTCGCCCAGACATCATCTTACCAGATTTCCTGGTCACTACCTAATCATTCTCTATCTCCTACCCTCCTTCATGCTTCTCCACATCAGCACCTGCCATATCAATTGCATGAGAACAGGGCCTTTGTCCTGTTATTCTTTCATAGCCTAGAACACGGCCTGGCCCATAGTGGATGCTCAGTAAATAAGGAAAATATGTATAAATGCACGTTTGGTAAAGCTCTGAATTGAGAACAAAGTCTTTCTCTGCATGGCTCCTTCCAGATGACCACTGAGACTCTCCAGCTCTGGGCAGAGATGGACGGCTGGCTTGTCCTTCCATTCACCAGGGATAACATGCAGTCAGCAGGCACATGCTTCACGCCCAATTACTAAAGCCAGCAGAGCTGTGAGATTATCCCCCCCTTCTTTGACATGATTTTAGGGGAATAAAAACAAATCAGAATTCATCAACTGTGAACACAATTGTCAACTGTGAACTGTCAACAGTCTGGTTTAAAAATAGATGATAGGTTGATGAAAAACAGCGGAGAAAGCAATTTAAATAAAATGTTAAAAATAATACCCAAAGCATGCAAGGCAAAGCGAAGAGTGTGGAGAGCTGGAGAATTGTACTCAGTGGAGACCTGCGTGAGCAGTGAACCAGACAGAGGCTATTAGTTTTGCTTTACAAATCATAGAAGAGAAAGATTTACCGGCCATTTGCAGAACATGCGCTCATTCTGACGCGTTGGTGTGTTATACAAAGTGGAAGAAGAGATTGGTTGGGAAATCTGCTGGCACATATATTTTTAAGTAGGTCAACATTTTGAATATTTCTCCCCATTCGTGAAATCTTTGACTCTTTCTGTCTTCCCTGTTTCTGTGATGACTGGGGAAGGCATTTTTGTCACAGCAGGTCAAGGGATCTAGAAGCCTCGGGGCTTCATATTTATATTTGTGCTCGTATGAAATGGGTTTCAATGCAGTGTTTGAAAATCCTTAACTAATTTTCCACTTTCTCAACTCTCCTTCTTTAAATAGCATGGCTAATTATTTAACTGCTTTATCGTGAATCAATATAAAGGCTTGGGTTTTTCATATTTCCTCTTTGCTGAGCAGGAGTCACAGCTGGTATAATTTGGTCACATTCTTTATGTCCAATTGCTCTATATCCTGAGGCTGCCACTCCATGTTATTTACTTTCTTCCCGGGAGAACCGAGCCACCTTGGCACAAAGATCTGTGCTTTATAAACCTACGATAAGGCGCTTCCATTTCTTAGAGACTATCTCTTCTTAAAAATCTGGATGAAAGGTGTATTAGGTTGCTACAGCTGCTGTAACAAAGTTCCACAAACTGGGAGTTTTGAACAACAGGAATTTATCGTCTTCCAGTCCCGGAGGTAGAAGTCTGAAATCAAGTGTCGGCAGGGTCGGTTGGTTCTGAGGCTGTGAGGGAGAATTGGTCTCATGCCTCTCTTTAGCTTCTGGTGGCCTCAGATGTCCTTTGTAGATGGCCAAAAAATTCTCCGTTTCTCTCCACACTGTCGTCTTCCCTCTACTTCTGTCTCTGTGTCCAAACTCCCCTTCTTATAAGCACACCAGTCATATTGGAATAGGACCCGCCCTAATGAGCTCATTTTAACTTGACCATCTCTGTAAAGATACTATTTATTTGGGTTAAGAATCCAAAATATCTTTTATGAGGGATGTAATTCAATAGTCACACAAGGTGCAAAGCTTTTCCTTCTAGAGGGAGGAGGGAGCCAGAACAGGGGTGGTTCCTCTCCAGTTAGACCCACTTCCGATATTGGCTACAAGGTGGTGACCACATTCACATCTGAGTCTCTTTCCCACTCTGGTGGGGAGCTCCAGGGTGTGCCTTTAGCTTTGGCTATTTGTGAACTTTGAGTAATTGACTGGCTCTCTACTCTAAATCCAAAAAATTCGTTTTTACCTATGAGCTCTTCTTTTTTCATACCCCAAAGTTTTTATTCTAGTGAGAAGTTATGAGCATCCCCTTATCAGTTCCCAGGGATGTCATTTTGTAATTTCTTTTTTGCTTCTCCACCTCCAGGCTGCGGACTCTAAGAGGTAGGCTTCCAATGTGCCCTCTTTAACTCGGAGACACTGCTGTGACACAGGTCGACAAAGCCGGGCAGGCCACTGGTTGGCTGCCTGGAGAATCAGCACCTGCAGGGCAGGTGTGGAGGGGGCTGTTGAATGCTATCTGAGCAAGTCCTAACTGCAAAGAAATTATCATTTATAATTTTGCCAGTTTTTAATTCCTGCTTTGAGCACATTGTAGGAATGAAGGTGTGGGGATTCCGAACCCTTGTCATTTGGCCCTGAAGTGCAGTAGGGGAGCCAGCAATGGCCCTGAGGTGTTGAGGAGACACATTTCTCCCTCCGCACATCTCCCCAGGAGAATCCTTCCACTCTGCTACTCTGCTTTACCTGCCTCTTTCCCAGGGAAGGCTGCATATGTCCTGAGGGTGGGAGCCCGGTGTCCCTCGGGTCAGGTGCATATTGACTCGAGAAGCAGAATCACTGCATTGGAAAGGTGATGCTGGCCACCTCTTTTTCTCTTGGCTCTTGTTATCTTGACAACCTTATATTCAAGGGACAGCACACCTGCCTTGGGTCTTCAGAAGCTATAGATACACAGACCAGGGCACAGTTTTGCAAAGCCCTGGCAGCTCTGTGCATTCTTTCCACCTATGATTTGGGAGCAGGTGGCCAGGGCTTTCCTGGGCCTCTGTTCCTTGCAGGTCGGGAGAGGCAGCTGGAGGCGGCTGCTTGGTGGGAAGGTCCCAGTCTTGCTGCACAGCCCAGTCCAGCAAGAAGCCCTGTAGTCTGAATTTTCTAACCCCTCTGGGTAAAGTTGGTGTGGTGATTGCCTTTTGGCTTCTATATCTGCTCTTCTGTAGCAAGAACCTGGGGGAGAGAGGATGGGGTAAGAGACCAGGTGGGAAATTGATGAGTGGGACTTAGAAAAGTGCTATAGGAAGGGAGCGTATGAGTTGCAGGCTCTCAGGGTGCCGCTGCCTGGTGAGGATTCCAGTGCAGAGCCATGTGCCTTCCCCCTTTCCCAGAGGTGCCCACACACGCTCTCACTGACTCCCCCTAACAAGTGTCCCCAGGAGGTGTGGTTCTAGTTTAGTCATCACCTCTATAGAAGCCAATAAACTTTGTTTTATATTTTATCATAAAGTATTTGATACATACACATATATGTATTATTTATATAAGTTGCCAAGCCTAGTAACAAAACAAAAGCTTGAGAATCTAATACCCAACTTGTGAAATATGCCATTGCCAATTTTCACAGTGCTTTCCTGGGCTGATGTTGCCATCCTGCCTCCTCTCAAGGTAACCCCTATCCTGATGGTATTTGTCACACACACACCCTTTTAAACTAGCTTTTACCACATATGTATGTATCTCCACATAGCATGTTTTGAGCTTTATAATAAATGGAATTATAGTCCTTTGAGTTTCATTTAAGTGCCACATATTGTCTTAGAAGATAAAATGCAGATCTATGCCCTCAAAACATGAATTTTCACTGGTACAAGTAAATCTTGTTTTCTCCGATGGCACCTTCCTGAGCCAGGGAGGAGGCCTGGCTGCCTCCACAGATTTGCAAAAGTGACCGTGCAGGAGACAGGCACTGGGACCAGCCAAGGAAGCCAAGTAACTAGAATGGCCATTCACAGGGGCTCCTAGGCAAGTCTCCCCAGGACACTGGTGTTCTGGGCATCCAGGAAGCAGACGGACTAGATTCTGACTCCACTGACAGACTAGGGTGAGCAAGGAGGCTGAAAGGCAGCATGCCGAATGTGGAGTTCAAAGTGCAGGCTCAGGGAGTGGATGTCGGTCAAGGATGGTTCACCACAAGCATCTAATATACTAAGCTCCAGCACCTGCATCCTTGTGCAGCCAGGTGAGTCCGTCCTGGTGCCCAAACAGAGGTTTAGAGCAGCAGAGGAAACAGCACCACCTTTCCTCTGCCTTTATCATTCAGCTGCTATTTCCTGAACAACTACTGTGTGCCAAGTGTGTGTGTGTGTGTGTGTGTGTGTGAGAGAGAGAGGGGGTGGGGTGGGAGAGGGGAGAGGGGAGAGGTTGAGATTGTGCCAGGACCAAGACAGTTACCAAGACCTTTTCCAGCTATTAAGTACTTCACGGTCCAGTAGGAAGTCGGTTGTTCTATCAGTCAGTTTTTGCTAAATTATGCTGTGGTAACAAGTGATCCCAAACATCAGTGGCTCACAAGAGCAAACATTAATTCCTTGCGCGTGTTGCCTGTTAGCTGTGGCTTAGCTTCAGCTCTGTTGCCTGTCCTCTGCCTTCTGGGTCCCCAGCAGGAGGATCAGCCCTTATCTGACACATGTCATTTTCATGGTAGAAGGAAGAGCAGGAGAGGTAATGAAACCAGGCAGTGGTTCTTAAAACATCTGCTCAAACCTGGCTTGCGTCACTCCTCATAATCCCCTGAGAGTGAATCAGGTAGTCAGGACTGAGGCCACCAGGGAAGGGAAGTCCAGTTGCCAGAGGGCCGTGCTGTGCTGTAGGACACAGGGCAGTGAGCAAAGTGCAGATTCTTCTTTCAGGGAGGCCAGAGATGTTTGGGAGAAGTATTACAGTCTATCACAGAGAGAAATAGGCAATGACAGTAGCAGTATGATAAGGCTTTATGGTAAGTAAATGTAATAAGTTTTGACTTTATAAAATAAATTTTTATATAAAAATATATAGTTTCCCCTAAATTAGCTTTAGGGATTCTGTCGACAGGATCGTTTGGGAACCACTAGTCTGAAACTGATGGTTGTTCCAGAGAGCTGGCCCCGGGGAGAAGGAGGAGGCGAGGCTGGCCGCAGTGTCTTCACGCTGGCCCCCGGCACGTGGACACACGCCGTGCTATTTAAAACAAAGCCACTTCGTGTGGCAACTCACCTGCCACCTTCCAGCATTCCTGTTGGCTTTTCTTTCGTCCGTTGGGGCTGTCTCCAGGTCTGTCCGTCCCCACAGATCTCTTTCCTGCTGCCTCCCCACACAGGTACACATCTCGTCTCACCTCCGTCACATCCACACGGCATTCGTTTTTGCTTCCTCGTTAAGTCAGTCAGTGTTTGAGGCCTGGACCACAGCTTCCCCTACACCTCCTGCCACCATACCTCCTGCTACCACACCGGGCATATATCGGACCCCTGACAAACATGTACAAAAGGGAGTTTTGCATGAAGAGGAAGCTGGCACCCTAGAGGCCTGTCTGTCGCTCTGTCTCTGCAAGGGTGGGCAGTGGCTGTGTGGTGATAGTTGGAGTTACACAAGCGTGACTTTGGTGCATTTAAGACCAGGTGAAAAGCTCTCTCTCCCTTGGTTTGTACTCGCTATGGGGCCCAAATAGCTTGTCCTCTCACAATGAGCCTTTTCATCTGTACTCGTGTGGCTGCCTTTGCGAACGCTGGTGGCCTTTTCCAAAGATACGCATTAGTGTTTTCCAAGGGCAAGGGCCGTATCGCCTCTTTTCTTTCTGTTGAAAGATTCCCCATGGCACCTGATAAGAGCTGCACACACAGGGGGTAAAATTTGCCTATCGCCTCTTCCTTTGAAACTGCACCGGATACAGACATGGTCCTGGACCCATGGGCCTTCGCAGAAGACTGATTACACATAGGCCTTGATTTTGATAATTTTATATTAAAAAAGGAGTGAACTCTCAGACAACCCAGACTCAGGCCAATAGTAACACATAGTAGAGTGCAGGCTGGCTGTTCTCTCAAGCCTGCCCACGTGACACAGACAGTGACACGGGACCATGAAGTCCTTAGCCTTGGAGTCAGACGTGGCCATAAATTCTGGCTCCACCCCTTATGAGCTTCATGATCTTCCACACATTATTTCACTTCTCCAAGTCTCTGTTTGTTTTTCCATAGCGAAGGAATAATAAAATGACTACTAATTGTCGTGGCCTTTTGCACCTATGAGTAACATCCCTCTTTCCTGCTTGTGTACTGAATCAGTTGACACTTAAGAGTAAAGAGCTGGCGGAAAGTGACCCAGACACTAGCATTGTTACTGAGGGGGGGTTGACAAGAGGATAAGTGGCTTTGGGCTTCAGTAGTGAATCTGAGAGTTAGGTGGATGCTCCCACCAGTCACAGGACTAGTTAGACAACCACAGGGGGTATCCTCCGGGGGTAAAGACTGTGTACACTCAGGTTGTAGACGTTGAAGCAAAAGCCCTCACTCCTCGCTTGTTCCCAAGGGGAAGCACCGGGCCTCACACATCCCAGCCAAACTTACTAGATAGATAGATACTCTTTTCCCCGGGAAGAGC
>NW_006443124.1:7717456-7745068 GCF_000325575.1 Pteropus alecto
CGTGTGAACAGCCGAGAGGGACTAGGATGCTCCACTGGCAGAACTTCTTACGTGGGAGCAAGGAAACATGGAGTGGCCTTCTGCTATGGGGTCGGGGGTCTCTGTGAAGCCTATAGGATTCCAACATGTTTCAGACTAATGCTTTTATTAACAGTTGCAGCTGAATGTGCCAATTTTTAAAGCAAGACTTCTGGTGCTTCTGCAGTGTTTTTAGACATTATCCTATGCATTGGAAAATCTTAAAAGACCATTCTTATTTAGTGTTCTGTAATCCAGAGCTTTAACTGAGATGGGCTCCTCCATTCTCCATCTTTGCTGCTGTGAGCCTAACTGGTGAGAGAGGCACTGGCTGCTTCCCAAGGAAGCCAAGGGGGAGTCAGCTTGGCTGCATTCCTAAGGCCTGTTCTGTCTCTCTTTCACAGTGCAAGATGGAGTTCCACTCTTGTTCTACTGGCAAAAGCCTCATCACGCTCTGCGATGGGCCCTGTCCATGTCTCCCGGAGCCCGAGGCACCGAAACACAAGGCAGAAAAGAACGGTGAGTGGGGACCACAGGAAACTCCCTGAAGAAGGGATGGGCGGATGGGGAGGGCCGGCATGGACAAGCTCTGCCCTGATGCCATCGACGTGGCATTTATCAGAGCCACCCTCGGCCCCACAGGGGCGAGGGGCTCCCTTGGTGAGTCCCACAGCTTGTTTAGGGGCTCTTACCTGAACAGCCTTTAGCTGCCAGTTTCAGCTACCGTTAAAAAGGAAAAGAAGAGCCGAGAATCTTTGGAATTAATTCCATTAGACCAAGATGTGCACTGTGTTGAGAGGTCAAATTGGCTATGGTGTAGGAAGGGTAGGGTTTTCAGCATCTCACACCAGGGCCTGCCCTGGGGTCTATTTTGGTCTTCCCTTGAACTCTAATCTCTAAATCCTTTGAACTTCTCAAGGCCAAATTTCAAAACAGACTGCAGAGATGTCATAACGAAGGAGGGCACCGCGCCCAAAGTATTTCTGTATTAATGTGTTCTACTTGGAATACAGCATGGAGCCAGGAGACAAATGAAAGGAACATCCCTCCCCAGGGGCAGCAGCTTCTCTTCCATGGTGGAGAGGGCAGGAAGGTTGGGCTTATTTGGGTGTTTTCATGGTGGAGAAAGTAATGTCATCCACTGGTCTCAAGTACTTTTTTGAAGCTTCCTTAATGAGACCGAAGATAGAAGTTTGCATTTGCCTTCCGTGGAGCTGGGCTTTCTCAGTTATCACTGACTAGTCCGTGGAAAACCTTGCACGTCTGTGTGTGTGTACGTGTGTGTGTGTGTGTGTGTGTGCGTGCGGGCACACACATGCAGGCATGTGTCTTCTATTTGTAACAGAGGAGGACAACCAGGGTGTGAGTGTATCCATTTGCCTCTTTATAAGTCGCACTATCTTTTCCAAGGCACATAGATGCCACTCACGTCTGTATTTGTTCATGGTGGTGACTACAGAAATGTCGTGGTAAAGGGCTCTTGAGGAGGTTTAGCTCAATGTGGCAGGACACCATAAACCATAGAGCAAATAATCTCCATAGATTACCCCTGAGTACCAAAAAGCTGATCTCGTTGATTCATTTCTGTAACTGCAGTAAGAAATGTTAATGTGCATAAGCCCCCTTGTGGTATGGGCAGAAAACTTAAAGCCATGTGGTTTTAAGTTAGGGCAACTATGGAATCCAGACAACTAACTTCTGTGTGGAGATTTCTTAAGAAACTTCTTAGGAAGCTTCAGTAGCCTCTATTATTCAAGGTATATTGTTTATTGCTTATATTGACCCTTCTATTCTGAGGCCTGGAAACCAAACCAAGAAACTCTTCTCCACCATTTTGCCTGTGGTATCTATAAATGAGAGTGAGTGCATCGATTCTCAAGGGCATCCAGCCATGCTTAGGGCCTTGTGGTTCTCCAAATGAAGTGCAGCCCCTATTTCTTAATGGCGAGATTGTCACACCTGATTAAACGGATTCACTCTCAAATCTGACACCCCAGGTATGGCCTTGACTATGCCAACTATTTGTTCAATTATGTACTGGTAAAACAATAGAACAAATTCTGGGTGGCTCCATAGCGTAGTAGTTAGTATGTCAGCTTTACAAGCAGAAGGTCCTGGGTTTGCGCCCTGGTGGAGCCACAGACCACACCCCGGGGGCCCCAGGCCCCTGGTGCACCTCGAGTGCATGGGAGGAGACGCCCCACCTTCAGAGATCCAATTCTTAAGGGGAGACAGCAACATCCATAGGTCAGGGGTGGAGGTGGGGTGGGGGGGGGAATTAATAAAGAGGAGGGAAATAAATAGAACAAATTCTTATTGAATCTATGCGAGTAGCTACATTGCTGTTAAAAATAAAGAGACTCAGGAAACAGTGCTGTTCGTGAGTTCTGAGATCTCTGAACAAGAATACCATTTAAAAGCGTTTCATTTGAAAATGTTTGTAAAAGCAGAGACTACTAAGTTAATGGTGAGAGCTAGATCAAGAAGGAGGGGAGAGGAATTCCTCATATACCTATCAGAAATGAGAACAAGAAAAAATTAGAACAACACTGTTCCAGAACAATCAAAATTATATTTCCCTTATCAGTTCTTTGAGTTGTAGATAATTATTTTTTGTTCCACTGGTTCTTGGGTCAAGTTTGCTTTTATGAAGTCATCTGCCTCTGGAAAGAGCCCTGGAACTCCACACACAGTCTCCGAAATCTGGCATTTGACTAAGGAATATCACTTAGAAGCCTGGGACAGTGAGTCTGTTACTTGAATTATCAATCAAACTTGGCGCAGTTCTTTCCATGAGGCTCTGAGACTGTCCTTTTGGTTAAGGAAACCAATTTCTAGGCCGTGACTTACAGCAGTTTTTGTATAAGCACGAGGAGAAGGAGAAACTACCTGTTGATGATAAAACCGAATGGCCATAGTTAATTTATTACATATCCAGCAGTATCCTAAGGGAGGAAGGTATAATCCCCTATCAGGGTAGAATGTTAAACTGTTTAATATGGATTTGATGGGTGTTTCCCTGGAGGATAAGGACATATTATGGGCGGTGAGGACACTGATAAATCCCTAGGGTCATTACATGAAACGATTAATAACATTTTACCTGGACAAAATTTATTAAGAGAAGGCTGACCTTTTCCTTTGATTTGACAATTCTTTCCATGCAGCTCTCAATTTGTAACAGGCAATGAGTACTGAGCTGAGGTGGTAGCACTTGGTATGAAGAGGGAAGGACGGGTATGTGGGGGAGATCAGAAGGGAAATGGAAGGCAGCTTGCTTTTGGCAACTTGGCTGTGGGGGTGGAGGGAGGAGGAGGAAGGATCCTGTGGTGTATCTACCAATACTTGTCAGCTGCTCCTTGAGACACACCTTGGCTCTGGACTGTCTCACAAATGCAGATGTATCAAAATGTGGCGCTGTGTTGCCGTAGTTGATATTTTATTTTCAGTCTTAGCTCTGCTTTGAACCTTGGTTCCACCCGATATTAACATCATTAATGTAGTCACTTCCAGGTCGTGTCTGTCAATTCAGGGTTGTATCTGAATTCTAGGAAATGAGGAGGTTGTTAATGAGTGCACTCTTGGTGGGAAGTGGCTTCTGGTGTTGTTTGTCTTTGCATCCGCCTTAACGGAGTTCTTGCCATCTCAGTCAGTTGGCCCGTGGTATTCATCCTCACCGCATCCAGTGGGAGATGTTTGAGATGCCATCTGTGGCCTCTGCTCACTATGTCCATTAAAGTCATACTGCGTCTTCTTTCTTTTATGCCTTACTCTTCTGGATATGCAGATCCTGACACAGCCCCTCCCTGGCCCCCTCCAGGGCCACAGAAAACTTGAGGATGCCCTTCTATGAACTCTTGTGTCAAGAAAGGCTGATGAGGTTGCTATCTCAAGCCCTCTTTCCTTGGATCTGTCTGGCAGCCATTTCTAGTCTATGCAGAGGATATTTTTATGAGGCTTGCCTCAAACTGGATTTCATATCGATAGTGAAACGCAGGTCCTTTTCGCTGCTGGGGCTCTCCACCTGTCTGGGGTTCCACATGTGCCTCGTCCCTGCCCAGGACCCAGAGTTGGTGGGAGAACTGTAGTGAGCAGAACCTTTCCTAAGTACTCACCTGCCTCTACTCCCAAAGCGTCACTTGTAGCCCCAACTTTGATCAGTACTGGATGTGAGTGTCTGTGGTACATGAGGGCAGGGTCTAACCAATTCTCTTTCGAGTATCATCGAATACTCTGCTTCTTCTAGCCTTTGGCCTTTTGAATTATAACATACCCAGCTCTTGCAAATCACAAGTCTCTTGTCTCAGTTTTAAGTTTCAAGAGCATTTTCAGAGAGTCAAAGCCAAATGGTTGATTTGATTTTTGCTTCTTCTTGTTTTTTTTCTGGTATCTCTTCTTTGATGTGGCCCCTGAAGACATGGCAGAGGGTGGGGGCATCCTTTAATATCTCTGAATGTTTCTTCTCGCACCTCTAAATTGCCTCCCTACCTTGGATAAGTTACGTAATTGCTTTATATCTCTTATCTCTATGATACCGGTCCAGCCTCAAGAGTATAGAGTAATGATTGTCCTAAAAAAAAAAGAGAGAGAGAGAGAGAGAGAGAGAGAGAGAGAGAGAAAGAATTATTAAAAAGAGGGAGATGAAACTGAAATCTAGTGTTGAGCCTGGGTTTCTGTGCTTTGTCTACCAGACTTCCAGGAAAGACACCCTCCCTCGCCCCAATTTCTCTCGGTATTTTTCAGTACCCAGAAGCCAGCCCAGCCAGGAAGCCATTTCTTATATCTAACGTTAACTCTTTAGCTTCAGGGTATTGCCGTTGCTTTTTCTTCAGTCCTCACTGAAGAATACGAGGGATGTCTGCGGTACTTATTTCCTGATTTCTTCACAGTGGTTAAAAATCTAAGGGAAAAATAGTGGTTTCTTACAATTAGAATCTTTAAGATACATTTTTAAACTAGCCAACACTTCTCCCCTTCCAAACCCGAGCCTGTCCCCATCCTGCCTCCCCACCCTCTTTCACAGACATGGACCACTCGCCCTTGGCCTGGGCTTGGCAGTTTTGTTCCATCCAGGGGAAGGATTTGGAGCTCCCTCGTTGCTGAGGTGAAAAATTTTCAGTCGTAGGATATAAGATATCAGATCAGGAAAGACCGTACTTGTTTTCTTCCATACGTTGTTGAGGGTTCTCTCGTGTTCTTGCCGGTTTCCCCATCAGAACCAGGGGAAGGCCACATGGGTGGGGTCCCAACCTCCGTCCCAGTGACTCCATTTCGATGCTCTGCCATGTTAGATAGCACCTGTAGGAAAAGAGTTTGTTCAGTGCCCATTTAACAGAAGAGGAAACTGGAGACCCACGAGAGAAGGAATCAGACAATGGGTTGGGGTGGAGCTGGGGAGAGCTTGGAACTAGAGCCTTTGTTCGCACCCTGTGGGACACCCTTAGGTCATGGTCAGCAGAGAATCCAGCCTGAGGATAATAGAGGGTCTGTAGCCGAATTTGGTGGTGGTTACATTTAATTTCTCCAGGGTCTGACATCCCTCACCTGGATCTTAAAGTGTCAGTTATCAGGCAGAGAATGTTAGTGTGGTCCCCTCCGCCCCCCAGCAATGTTTTGAATGACATTCGAGGAGGAAGTGGAGGGATGAGGACGATCTCCGAGGACAGCTCCTCCTCTGCTTCTGTTGGCTCTTGGAGAAGGGAGATGGGTCCAGCCAGTCAACCTCATTCTGGAGAAGGCTGCGGAACAGTACCCCTTTACCGGCCTGACGTGTGCTGGCATGTAGGGAAGAGTGGAACGGGGTGGGGAAAAGTGCTGCAGGTTTTTCCAGCAGAGCATGCTAAAGAAGAAATGACAACTTCCTTCCAGCTGAGCTGTTTGGAACAGGAGAAAAACAGCCTACACTGACTTTCTTTTCTCAAATGGTGATTTCAACCTGAGGGCTAGATTCTGAAAAAAAGTCTTGGGTTGACAGACGGTTGTCTAATTCCATTACTTATCGCAAGTGGAGTTGGGGAAATGTGTTTAAATAGGAACAGGAGGTGGTGCCAAAGAGAAAGGATAAAGAGTTCTTCCTAGCTGTAATGTCTCAATGGAAAAATCCTAAAAGAATTCTACTGCAGAGGCTCCAAGCAAAATGGTGATTAATCTTTGCATCCGGGAAAGAATAGTTTTTCTTTAATGCCTATTGTGTAACAGGGTGAAGGCCTCAGGCTTGCAAACTTGCAATTTAAAAGCAGTTTATATTAACCTTTCCATACCCATTCAGCTTCATTCACTTATTATTCAGTACTACATTATAGTCAGAAATTAAACATATAAAGGAACATTTAATTTTTAGGATCTTGTTATTCTAAATGTCATGACTTAAAAAAAAAAAAGCTTCAGAATTAAATCGGTAACTGCATCAAGGAAGGAAAACGTATTCGTCAGGTCTCATGAGGTAACTACTGACTTTGGCTTTGAACTCTGGTTCTGCTTCTGTGAGTTCAGATCTGTGAAAGTAGGCCACAGGTTCTCCTCATCTTTCTGAAGCCTACTTGCTACCAGCTGGTGGAGGAAAGCCAAAGGTGAAAAGAAAGAGAAGGGTAAACTGAGGCGGAGGGTGGCCACAGTCATAAGTGGAGTCCAGGGAAGGGGTAGAAGTTTGTTCTAGAAATTAATGGCTCTGATAGTTCACCCAAACAGGACTCTTCCCCTGCCGTTATTTTTTATTTATAAATTAAGATATATTCTTATCTAAAATCCAAATATTATGGCAAAAATGTCTCATATCCCCACTTTCATTAGCTTTTTGTTGCATATGCTTCCAGTTATTTTTGATACACATATAGTCATGTACTTTTTAAACTTTACTCATCCAAAATCAGAATCATATTCTACATATGTTTTCATGTAAGTACACACAGATGTACTTGTGTCTGTCTGTCTGTCTTCCTCCCTCCCTCCCTTTCTCCTAGCCAACTTGCCCACACTGCTCCCTCAAAGTCTAGACTTAAGTATGTAATAACTATTCAGTATTTCTATTTGGATGCCCATAGGCATATCAAGCTTAACATGTCCAAAGTCCAACTCCTGGTCTTTCTCCCAAATCTGCTCCTTCCGATCTACAGTATTTACCATCTTATTTAATGGTAGCTTTATATTTCGATTTGCTGAAGTAAAAACAAACAAACAATAACAACAACCACAAACCAAAAGACCCCTCTTACATGCCATATATAATCATGTTGCCTCTCCTTCCGAATTGATTTTCATATGTATTCACGTCTCGTCATCTCCACTGTTACTACCCTTGTGGTCCAGGACAGTGTCATCTTTTATTTTAATAGCTTTGTAATTGATCTCCTGATCCCTACATTCTTGTTTAAATATAGTTGTTAAACTAATTCTGCAACATGTAAGTCAGTTGTGTAATCCCCTGTTCAAGACACTCCAGTGACTTGCCATCTTGTTAAGAGGGAAAAGCTAAAATCCTTTTAACGACCGGCAAGGCTCAGCATGATTGGTCCCCGCCTTTTGTTACTATACCACTTGCTAACTCAGCTCTGGGCACACAGGCCTCGGTGGGGTTCCTCAAATGTGTCCTTCAAATGTGTCAATCGCACTCCTGCCTCAGGGCTTTGCACAGATGGTCCCCTAAGCCTGGTACCCCTTCACAGACATCTACGTGGCTCACTCCATCATCCACCTCTTAAAATCTTTGCACAAACGTGACCTTCTCAGGAATCCCCTCTGCCTGCAGCACATCCTATCCCCTTTCCATCTTCATTTTTCTCCATATCGTTTACCACCTTCTAACATATTAGATAATCTATTAGATAATCTGTTTGCCTATTTAGTTTATCATCTCACCCAATTAGAATAGAAGTTACATGAGGGCTTTTTTGTCTGGATTCCGAATAATTATTTGTCAAAAGTTAAATGACTTTGCTTCATTCTTTTAAATGGGTTGTCCATTATATAGATGTACCATAGTCTATAATGATGAAAATGACCCCCCAGAAGGAGATTTATTGTGACAAGAGACCATCTGTTTCAGGTATTTAAAACGTGAACTGTGCTAAGCACTTGATTACGTGTTGATTTCTTCTAACAACGGAATAATGCAGTCTCTGTTGCTGATGAGAACATGTGAGATTTGGAGCATTGCAATGCCTTGCCTAAGGCCACACAGCTAGTAAACAACAGAGCAGGAGTTTGAAGCCTTTCCTAAAACTTGCACTATTACCCTCACATTCTGCTGTGTTCTTAACCCAAATCGAATGTCCATTGAAAGGGCAGGCTTCCTCTGGAAAAAGAAAAACACACATATAATATATCCACACATTTTAACTAATTTTTTCCATGCTTTCAGTGCTCACAGAATGTATGCCTTCTCTGATAACGCAGCTTCTCTGATGGGATTTTTCTAAAGTAAGAGAATTAACATCCTCTCTCATTTTCTCCTCTTTCTTTGTTAAGTGTGCTTGGCTCTTGAAGTTTATCAAAACACCGGCATGGGCTCGCTCACTGCTCACCACCATATTATGCTTTTCTGATAGCCACAAGTTTCCAATCTAGCTCCTTAAAGATAAAAATTCATTTGTAATCTGTCCTGAAGTCGACTGTTCTTCCATTGCCCTGCTATCTATTGCTGTGAAAAGACAGCATTACAATAAAAAATAAATTGAAATTATAATTGAAAGAAAGCAAGCGGCTGCCACCCCACAAAGCCAGCTGCTCAGTAAAATGTTGTAGGCCTCCTTCCTAGATCCAAGGGTGGTAGTGGGGGCCTGGGCCCTTGGCAGAGCGGGGAACGAAGGAAGGTACAGCACCACTCTGACAGGTGTCATAATTAAACGAGCTCGATTTTCACTATAGGAATAAAGTTAGAGTTCAAAAATATATGGCTGTTTTATTATTATCACCATCATTATCTCGATGATTGTTTAAAAACTAAAAGTAGTGATTAGACAAGAAGGAGGCAGGAATGTCACTTTGATTATTCAACTTGAGGAATATGTAATGATGCCAGACAGAGCTCAGAATAAGCAACTGGTTGAAAATATAGCAGTAGATATTCAGATCGGTTGGGAGTGCAGTCAAAACAAAAACAAGACAGCAGGCCGGGGCTCTTCAGTCTCAGGAGATCTTGGGAGAGGAGAGATCTGAGAGACGTCTGCTAATCATGACGGTGTCATGGGGGCGAAACCTCACGTCCATCCCCTGATGCCAGGAGAGGAGTCCCTAAGGCCCCTTCTGCTGGAAAAGAAGAGCTTTGGGGCAGAAGAAGGCAGACTTGCTTAAACAGTAGAAGTTCTGCTTGTGATTCTCATTATTTCAAGACCTAGAATGAGCGAACAGGAGAAACAGTGCGAAAACAATTGAGGAGACGTTCTGCGAGGTGCAGGTATGGTGATACAGGGGCAGAGGAGACTGTGTGGGGGTCTGCAGAACGTGAGAATCCCCACTTTCAGATTTCCCAGCGTTGCAGTAGTGGGCCGAGCTGAGGGCAAGTCCTTCCGACCTGATTAAATTTCCCAGGTAGAAGGGTCTGTGTGAGAACCACTGCAGCCCTCCTGTTCTGTCTCAGCCTGGGCGCCCCAAGAAGGCCTTTACGTGGGCCCCTTTCCTTCCATCCCAGCCTAGAGAGTGCAGTGCCTCTTCGTTTTGGCCTCCTTGGCCGGGCTGTACTTTGTCTGAGTTTGAGTCTCCGGAATGGCTCTTTCTAGCACGTCATGTGGGGGTGGGGCAAGGCTGATGACTGAGCGAGTCCTCTGGGTCCCACCCTAGGAAAGGATGCAAGTGTAGCCCCAGCTTCAGAAATCACCTAGGCAGGGGACACTGATGCTGTGAAACCAGATTTAGAAGTTGAATGTCAAAGACCAGAAAATCAGTGCTGACAGGGGGTCTGATCAGAATCCTGATTATGTACCAATGCAGAGGACCAAGAAATACTTCAAAAAATGACTTTCAAAAGTTACTTTGAGCCAAGTTTTTTTTATTTCCTTTCCTTTTTTTTTTTTTTTCTTTTTTAAGAACCCTTTTTATGGGAGCTACTAATCCTATGAAACTACTGCTCTAAGAGGTGTCACTGAGGCTGAAGAGGTCTGGATTCCAGTCCCTACATCTCTCCAGGTCTAAGAACTTAGGAGACTCTGTCCTAAGCCAGGCTAATCCCCAAGGAGTCTTCAGAGCTGGAAGGATGGCATCGTGTCCCCTTATTCCTCTTTTTTAAGAACCCTTTTTATGGGAGCTACTAATCCTATGAAACTACTGCTCTAAGAGGTGTCACTGAGGCTGAAGAGGTCTGGATTCCAGTCCCTACATCTCTCCAGGTCTAAGAACTTAGGAGACTCTGTCCTAAGCCAGGCTAATCCCCAAGGAGTCTTCAGAGCTGGAAGGATGGCATCGTGTCCCCTTATTCCTTTGACCCGACCTGTGTCTGGGTCCCAGTCTGTGGCCCACTTCCTTCAGGATGGGGGTTACTGCTGGCTCTCCTCAGGCTTCAGGACCTAGCATTTGTACTTCTTCCAGACCTACCTCCCACCCCTGCCTTCTCCCCAGGTATAGCAGGGTGGCTGCTGTGGGGTCCCTTTACTACCAGGCTCCTGCCTATGGTTCTGCACCTGCCAGTTGGTCTCCTGCCCCAGCTTTTCCTGCAAGCAGCTCACCACTGTGAGCTGCATGCCCAGCACACATACGGGCCGGTGCACAGAGTAGATCAGGCCATCTTTGCTTATTTGTGGAGTGAATTAATTGAGGGAATGTACAGGCTCTGAAAGTTTCAAAGCACTTTCATAAGTGAGCTTGCGGCAGTCACGGCCCTTGAAAAGGTGGGGTGCTGGAGGTGAATTAGGTCCATAGGTTGAAGAGGCAGGCTCAGCAATTCAAAGACGCCTGGCTCTGGCTTTCCTTGTATTAGTCATTCCAGGACTTGACCTCTGGCTGGAATGTAACTGCTGTGTGTGTTTCTATCTCCTTTGGACTGGGGACAGATGGCATCACCCAACCTGGGCTCAGGAAAGTCTTCTCTCTTCCTGCATCCTGCCTCCCTGACTTAGGAAGAGGGCTCAAGGTATCTCAGGAAACAGACATTTTTGCCTTGATCATAGAAGTGTAGTATCTTTTGGGATAGAACATTCTATTCAGTGTTTCCTTGGGCTCTCAGGACAAGGAAGGAATATCTGGAGCAGAAAGAGTTTGCTCTCATTTGGGTCAAGAGCTTCTTGTACAAGAACTATACATTTCTATGTTATGAGGCAGCTGGATTAAAAACTGATTACCTCTGTGCCCAATAGGAAACTTGCCTATTCAGGAAAAATACAGTGAAATAAAATAACACTGATCCGTGGCTTCTGACGGCCTCTAAGCCCTATTTAAAATTAAAACGTAAAGCATAAGGCAACACTCTGGCAGCTGTTTTGTTTTCTAAAATTGAGGGCAGTGACTGAGTATGGAGATAGTGAATAATATACCTTCATCCACCCATAATCTGCCCAACTGTCCATCCACCCATTCATCCACCCATCTACCCATCCATCTATCCATTCATCATCCACTCAACCAGCCAGCATTTATTAAATGCCTATTCTATGCCTAGGTCCTATGCTATCTCTCCCCTAACTGGGATGTCAAGAACTCTTAACACCAAATATATCAATAATATGATTTTGCGGGTCTGCATGTGGAGCTCACGTATGTCCCAAGGTAACAGTTGTCTGAAGCTGGGCTGTTTTCTTTCTCTTTTGGAATTTGGGTTTCTAAGTCTGGGACTCCAAAGGCTTTTTTTATTGTTTTCTGAGTACTTTTCGTCATTTTGACCTACTGTCCCTGTAGTCTCATGGTCAGAAAGAGCTAGACTTCATCTCATGTGGTTGAGACAAGGAAACTAACTTAAAAATATGGGCATACTATTCCATTTTGGACCCTTTGATATACTGCCACCACATATCCATTAGATAGGTTTTTGTTATTTGTAGCTAAACACATTTTCTAATTGGCACAGAGCACATTGTTTTAAGGATCATTTGCTTAGAGATAGACAGTATTGGTGTGAGGCCTGGAGCTCCCGACAAGTCAGGGACAATGGCATGTTGGTATCCAGGGAAGGGGAGACCTGAGATGGCATCGAGAGCATTACTCAGAATGGTATCCTACTTGAGCGTCTTAAGAGCTTTTTTTTCCCAGAACTAGGTTCAGGGGCTTGGATTGACCCGGAGTGGGAACGTCTAACCTTCAGTAAAGGGTGGCTGTGTGTCAGATATCTCTCCTCCCTGGCAAAGGCTACTGATAAGGGAGCAGAAAGCTTGGTACAAACTAGCTGGGCATGTTGGACTAAAATGTGCTGTGTGTGAAAGTGAGCAGAAGGAGCCACCCAGCTGGAGAAGACGGGTTTGTGTGAAAGACAGTAGACATATGCAAATTTTGAACTGAATTAAAAAACAAACAAACAAACAAACAAAAAACCTATGGGAGTTCTACATGTTTGTTATAGAATTGTTAAAATTACCCAGAGTTTCTCAAATTTTGAACCGATTTTAAAAAAAAAACCTATGGGAGTTATACATGTTTGTTATAGAATTGTTAAAATTATCCAGAGTTTCTCACACTACTTTAAAATCCTTATTATTAGCCTAATAGTACTTAATAATATTCTCATATCATCAATTATTCTTTTAAAACCTGATCTTTAATGGCTGCATGGTATCTGATTCTATAAATGTACTACAATTTTTATAACCAGTCCTCTGTTGAGCATTTAGCTTCTCTCTGATTTCTCGTTATTACAAACACTGCTTTTATGAACATCACTGTATTAATTTTGCATATATCTTAATTATTTTAATAGGATGCATTTCTAGTGATGGAATTTCTGGGTAAAATGATATGGATATTATGACTCTTGTTGCTGGCAGAATTTCTTTCAGAAAATATGTATCATAAGCAATATGTGAGAATGCCTATTTAGAAGACACTTATCAACTTTGGATACTATAATTTTTAAAAGACTTTTTCGACTGCATGAGTCAAGAAAAAAGGTATTTTATTAGTTGGGATTTGGCTCAGCAGTGTATAATAGAAATTTCAGTGCTCAATTAATGGTGGTTTAAGCAAAAGAGGGTTTATATCTTTTTCATACAAATTCAGTGAAGAAGTAGGAAGTCTAGGGCTGATATAGAGCATCTCAGTCCTCAAGCCTTTCCCTCTTGTTACTCTGACAACCTTGGCATGCAGCCTCATGGTCCAATACATATGCTGGAGCTCCAGCCATTGCATCTATAGTCCAGTCAACAGGAAAAAGGGAAGAGCAAAGATGGGTGGCACACTGCTTTCTTTCAAACAGGCTTCTGTGAATTCATATACAATTCTGCTAACGTCTCAATGGCCACCTCAGTCTGAATTTAGTTATCAGTCTAGTCACATGGTCCTATCTGGATGCTGGAGAATGCCGACTGAAAAGCTGAAAAGCAATGAGCCTGCTAAAAATCATTGTTCTTATTACTAAGAAAAGCAGAAGAATGGATCATGGTATGCAATTACCTGACTCTTGTCACACTTTGAATTTTTTGTTTTGTTTTGTTTTCTTTATTTAAAATTTTAAAAAGTGAGATATTTATACAATGATTTTTTACTTTGATTACAATGCAATTTTAACTTTTTTTTCTTACATATATATTGGCTAATTGTAATTCTTTCTGAATTGCCTCATATACTCTATAGATTCTTTTTTAGGGTATTGGTCTTTTTCTCAATAATTCATAAGGTGATTCTTTTATATATTAAGGATATAAATTCATCATATGTATTAAAAATCTTTTTTCCAATTTGCCACTTGCCTTTTAATGGTGTTTCCTGACAGACTAAGATTTTGCTATTTTTATCCATTCAGATCTGTCATTCTTTTCTTTGGAAGTTTCTGGCTTTGATGTATGTTTAGAAACCTCTCCCCAACTCTGAGGCCAGGTACAAATTTCAAAATGTTTTCATTTTGTTCTTTCATGGATTGAATTCTTCATATTTGATGCATTAGGCTGGCGGCATTCAGACAGGAAGAAATAACTTATGCCGAGAGCCAGTACTTAACGCTTTCGCCAAGCGGTACTCATTCTTGCTTAATATGTGCTATTTTCTATTCTTTGCCATTATATTTCATATTTTAGAAAGTTATGCTCATGACCCTCTCATGCATTGTAACCAGCAATTGAAAAAATAGAGTTTTAATCAATGTAATACTTATCCTAGGGTATACAAAGAGAAATGGAACTGTAGTTTTTTTTTCTTCTTTTTTAAATAGCCAGCTTTCTTAATGATTTTCACTCTGTAATTCATCTTTTTTATCTAACAACTTAATCCTCTTTCTCAAATCTTTCATGGCTTTTCCTACCTATTCTCCCAGATGATATTAAAAATCACTTGAAAACTTTCAGAAAATGAGATTTAGATTGGCTTTACAAAGAGTTTTGAGAAGAGCTGAGAACGTTACAGTTAAGTCGTTCCACCTGGAAACACGGAGCATCTCTCTCTCCAAGTTACCCCAGGAAATGCCTGCAGTTCCTTTCACATAGGCTCCTGTGTTGCTCATTACATCCATGACTAAGGAGTTGATGTGTGTGATTGCTTTTTATGAATGAAATATGTCTTCCATCTTTGTTAAAATGATTATTTCTTTCAAGCAGGAAATCTTCATTCTGATAGTTATTTTATCAGTTCGGATCCTCAAGCTTGTCTGTAGATAGTGGGCACTTATCTTCCTCTCTCCAATGTAAACTTTAAGAAATAGCGCTGTTGACTTATCGATTACTCACTAGAGCCAGACACTGTGTATCATATGTATGTTTCCATTTAATCATCCTGAAAGTCCAGTCATGGAAGGTACTGTTATCTTTATTTTATAAGTAAGAAAATGGATTTTTGTGAATTCAAATTGCTCAGGGTCACGCATCCAGCAAATGGCAGAGCTGGGATTTGAACCCAGATCAGTATGACTCCTAAGCTTGAGTTTTTAAAAGTACCTTACTCCTTATATGTACGTTACATTTCTTTTTCTGTATCTTAATGCTAAATTTTGACTAAAACTTCCAGAATGGAGTAAATAATATTGTTTTACTGAGAAGCCCGTGGAATGGTCATTTTAAACTTTGCTGGGGCACAAATGTGAATCGGCTGTGAAGGCCTTTGCACAGTTTGCCCGTCTGCAGTTGGTCTGGTGAACTCCTTGTGCATCACTTCCTGGGCCTCATCAGTTCTTGGTCGTGCCTCATGCTTACAGCACTAGACAGCTCTGTTTTTCAGCAACTGGTATCTGACAAGCTTCTGTTCCCCAAAATCATTACTTCAATGTTTATTTTTACATAAACTTGTTTTAGTAAAGTTTTGGATTTACAGAAGTAGTGCAAAGATAGTACACAGTGTTCCCGTGTATCCTGCACCCATTTTCCCCATTATCAACGTTTTTCATTGGTATGGCACATTTGCCACAATTAATGAACCAATGTTGATACATTATAATCAAGGAAAGTGTATATTTTATTCAGATTTCTGAGTTCTTACCTAATACCTTTTTTTTTTTTCTGCTCTAGGATTGCACCGAGGATACCATATTACATTTAGTTATCATGTTTCCTTTAGCTGTGCCAATTTCCCAGATTTCCTTGTTTCTGATGACCCTGACAGTTTTGAGGTGTACTGGTCAGTTATTTTCTAGAAAGTCCCTCAACTGTGATTTGTTGGGTGTTTTTCTCATGATTAGACTAGAGATTTTTATGAGGAAGACCACAGAGGCAAAGTGCTACATATTCATTTCATCATATCAAGGGTACATACTAGCAACATGACTTAGCGCTGTTGATATGAACCTTGATCACCGGGCTGAGGGTGGTACTTGTCAGTTTCTCCACGGTAATGTTACTCTTTTCTCCCCCGTTCATACTGTCCTCCTTGGGCGGAAGGCACAAGGCACAGACCATCCTTAAGGAGTGGGGAGTTAATGCGCCCCACTAGGCTCCCAGTATCTGCCATCGCTTTACTTCATTCTTGAGAATGTAGTACCTGCCTCAGTTATTTGGAATTCTTCTGCACTGGAGATTGATCTCTTCTCCCCTATTTGTTTGTTTGTTTGTTCGTTTATTCAGTCATGTATTTATGGACTCATAGACATTTATTTTGTACTTGAGATTTTAATTCAATACTAGTAATCCAGTCCAAAGGTTTCGTTGTCCAGATCGTTCTAGCTGTGGGCATTGGGAGCTCTTCCTGTTGGCTCCTAATACACTCTCACCATGGTTTATTTTATTATTCTTTACTTTCTGGCACTGTAAGATGCTTCAGGTTCATTTTGTATATTGCTGTCCCAGCTGTAGAATAAGCCATTTCTCCAGGCAGCCCTGGTTTCTTTTAATGGAGAATGGTATTTAAAAATCAAGATCTGGGTGCTAGATTTGCTCATTACCACTGGAATATATAAGAATATACAAATTCTTCTATATGTATCCATTTATATTTATATTAAGCCAAATGTGATTTCATGCTGATGTCTCCAGCTCTCATCCATTACTGTATAGATCACTCTAGCCTCCTGCCTTGCTTGTCTGTAACCTCCCACTCCAACAGTGAGAAACTTGCCTCCTGGCGTCTGCCATCTATTTACTTAATTCTTCAAATCCAATATGTATGTAGAGTAGTGTCAAAATTGTTAACCCCCACCTCTGTGGGAAAGAACTTTATCAACTAGAGTACAGTGCTGCTGTGTAGTCCTTTTGCCTTTAGTCTCATAGTCTGCCCTCATTTCCAAAGCCGCTCAGTTCAGCACCTCTGCGATACAATTAAATCGTTTTGTCACATTCTGCACTTCATCCTGGGATCTCCCAGCCTTCTAAATGATTTTTAAAAATTTGTATACATTATGGCTCACACTTTACGCTATAAGGTTCTGCAGGTTTTGACAAATTTACAGTGTCATATATCCACCCTTATAGTGCCATAAAGAATAGTTTCACCACTCTAAAACAATTCTCTGTGCTTTGATTTTTCAACCACTCCTCCCTCCCCACCTCGAACCCCTGGGAACCACTGATTTTTTTTTACCAGCGCTATAGTTTTGCCTTTTTCAAATGTCATATAAATGGAACCATACATTATGTAGCCCCTTTTTTTTCTGACCTTTTCACTTAGCAATATTCATTTAAGATTCACTTGTGTCTTTTTGTAGCTTGATATTTCATTCCTTTTTTACCACTGAATAGTGGCATTGTATGGATGTTTCATAATTTGTTTATCCATTCACCTATTGAAGGATGTCTTGGTTGCTTCCAGCTTGGGCAATTATGAATAAAACTGATATGCACATTCAAGTGGAGTTTTTTGTGCTGCCATAGTTTTCAAATCAGCTGGGTCTATTACTGGATCATATGGTAAGATACTTAGCTTTACAAAAAATTGCCAAGCTGTCTTTCAAAGTGGCTATACCATTTTGTATTCCCACCAGCAGTAATGAGTCTTTCTGTTGCTTTGCATCCTTGCCAGCAATTCATATTTTCAGTTTTATTTCGTTTATTTTAGACGTTCTAATAGGTGTGTGGTGGTATGTCATTGTTATTTTAATTTACATTTCCCTAATGACAAATGATGTTGAGAATATTTTCAGATGGCTGTTTTCCATGTTATTTGGTGTGGTATCTATTGAGATATTTTGTACATTTTTAAATTGGGTTGTTTGTTTTCCTGTTGTTGAGTATTTCATTTTGGATACAAGTCTTTTGTCAGATATGCATTTTGTAAATATTTTCTCACCGGCTGTGGCTTTTGTTTGGGTTCTCTTAACAGTTTCATTCATGGAGCAGAAGTTATAAATTTTAATAAAGTCCAACTTATCTATTTTTTCTTTCATGGATTGTGCTTTTGATGTTATGTCTGAAGATTTATCACTAAACCCAAAGTCACATTGATTTTTTCCCGTATTTTGTTATAGAAGTTTTATAGTTTTACAATTTACATTTAGGCTTGTCATCCATTTCAAGTTAATTTTTGTTTAAGGTATAAAGTCTTTGTCTAAGTTCATTCTTTTGCATTTGAACATCTAATTATTTCAGCACCATTTGTTGAAAAGAGTATTCTTCTTCCATTGAATCGAATCCATTTCCTTTGCTCCCCTTTCAAAAATCAGTTGACTCTCTTTGTGTAGATTTACACCTCAGCCCTCTATTTTTCTCCATTGATCTATTTTTCCATTTCTGTTTTCACCACTCGCACACCATCTTAATTATTGGAGCCTTATAGTAAGTATTAAAATCTGGTTGTATGAGTATTTTGATTTTTTGTTTCTTCTTCGATATTACAATACTCTTTAAACATTTTGTCATATAAAATATTCTTTAAAAAGGAAATATGTTTGGTTTTCAGCCTTTTTGCCTCAAACCTGTCCTTTGTCTGGGCAATCCAGTGCTGACCAAACACACAGTAAGCCCTTATTTATCACTCGTTGACCACCTGGAAGGATAGTGTGGGGGACCACTCCGTTAGCCAGCCAGAGAGTCTAGCAGATGGTCTGGCCCAGCTATCTCAGTGGGCTCTTGTGTCTCAGCATCTCTCATGAGCTGAAAAACACTTGTGGTTCCCCAAAGAATCCTTGTTTCTAGTGAAGATCACTAATATGAAGAGGTTTGTGAAACTGATAGTCCTTAACCTAAAAATAGAGATTTGAAATAAACTGGAGCTCAGAACTGAGTGAGGACTAGAACGCTGACCATGTCATACAGAGACGAGAAATGCAGTTCATCAAGTAGTTTCAGTTAAGACTCCAGCCAGCGTAAAGACTTTTATGGGGTTACTTCTATGCTCTGGTATTGTCTGGCAATTTGAGAATTGGTGAATGTCTCAGGAAGTATCGATGCCTTATGTATTTTCTGGGTCTGTATTTGCAAAATGTTCTTCCCCACCTGCCTGTCTTTGCTCCCAGATATGCTTGCAAACTGTCTCCTCTCTCTGCAAGGCATATATATATGCTTTGTGATAAATTTTCCAGCCAGAATGCAGTGCTGAGGCGAGGAGACATATGCCCAGTGTGGACTGGCAGCAGATGGAGCCCATCAGGATGCATTAGAGCAGTTGTCCAAGGCCTCGTGAAGTGCTAGCCTGCTGTTAACACGTCCCTCCCGCCTCTTTGGGTTGCTGGGCGGGCCCGCTTCAGCTGGAAGCCAATTGGTACTGACAGCCCTTTTGCTCCCGGCTCAGAGCCCTATATCCGCTGGCACCACTGGCCAGCAGGCACTGGGCAGCTGCTGGACTTAGAGAAAGCAGAGAGATAAGTGCAGGAGGAACAGCAGAAGCCTGAGTGAGAGTCTAGCTGTGCATGACAGCTCCATGTTAACCTTCGGAGCAGCCCTTCTGGAAGGCAGCCTTGGCAGACCCAAGCCAACAGCTGGTTTTATTACTTTTCAAAGTGTCTGAGCAATGAATGGCTTACCTGTGGGGCATTTGGTCCTAACCTAACGTGAGGAAGACTGGCACGGGAGGGAAGCTATTCAGGTGTGAACCAGCCATCTGTACACCTGTGAAGGTGCACACTGCTTGTGCTGGATGCCCTGGGGGCAGCAGCCAGCGTTTCTTTTGAGTGGGCCGCTCTGTTCTTTTCCTGCAGGGCCAGCCTGGCGTGATGGCTCAGCAGCCGATGCCAGCACAGAGGGTGTATAGGCTAAATCATGCTCAAGGCTCCGATGCTGGCACCGCACCCCGCTCTGGGCCATGGTTAGCAAAGCCCTGCCTGCTGAAGGTGTGGGCTCTGCCCCTGGGGCCAAGGGGACCTCGTGCCTGGATGCTCTGGGTTTATGGGGGAGCCAGCGGGTGACAGATGAGCATTTGTGATCTGACTTTGCACCCTGCAACTCGAGTCTTCTGCAAAGGGAGCATGCTGGGTGGAATGCCACTGAGCAGCAGCAGTAACTGCGATGCAGGCACCACCAGGTGGTTAGCGTGGACGTGGGCATCACGGTGCTCGGGCTGAGAGCCTTCATCCCTTTGTTCACACATGTCTCAGGCTTCCCCCTGTCTTCCCAGGGCTCTGGGTGAGCAGAATGTTCCTGTTGCAGAAGGCATGGCATGGCAGGCAGAAAAGGAGAGTGATGAAAAGTCCTGCTGCTAGATTCAGACAGATCCGTATTCAGTTCAGAAACCTAGTTGGATGACTGTTAGCAAAAAAATAACCTGTTTGAATCTGTGTCTTCCCTGGAGGAATGGAGATACACATAATAATACCTCTTCACGGAGTCATTTTGAGATTTAAATGGAATAATCAAAGTAAAGCACCTGGAATGGGGCCCAGTATATAACCTCATTGTAAATGACTTACCATACTGTCATCATCATCATCATCACCATCATCACGTCTATGTTATTATTGGTGATAGGAGGGTCCATTGAACAACATCTTTTCCATTCTGTGTCATTAGTGCCATGCGTTCAATCAAAATCGGAAGACCCTCTTAATTCCTACTGCATGTGGGAATACAGACATGTGCACACAGTTTCTGCTCTCATGGAACTTATACCTTCTAGTGGTGAAAAGTCATAAACTTATTAAATTTCAATAATTATAAAAATATGCAAGTAATTGCAAGGGAAATCGGTGTAATAGCTTTCAACTGTTTATAAACAGCCCTGACCCACAAGGCCTTCCATTGGTTCATCTGATTGTCAATCTGCATCACAAAAACCCTGTTTCTGTGAGAAGTTGGGGGAGAGCCATAGAGGACAGAGAAGCAAATCAAAGCCACTGCCCAGCTCCTCACCATTCTTTTGTTTTGGCATCAACATATTCCCTTTCTCCCTTCCTCCTTCTCTACCTCTTGAATCCCCCCACTCCTTCCCTCTTTCCTTTACTCCCAAACCACCCAGTCAGTTGAAATCTTGGCACTGAAAAGATTTTTCTGCAGGAGAAGGAGGGAGGCAGAACATATCCACTGTGACTTCTGCCTGTTCCCGGGCCCACTTCTGGGCAGTTGTCACCTGCTTCTTCCCTGCCAGATGCTAGCATCCTTTATCCAGGGCAGTTCCACGGGAGCCTCAGAGCTGCAGAGTACCCCTGAGGGAGAGCAGTGTGGCATCTGTTGAGTCCCAGAGTTTGGTGACTGCAGTATGGATCTAGAATAGCTGTTTCAACTCTCTCACCCTCTCAGAATGGGGGAAGAGAATTCAGTAGCTTCTGCCCAGTGGTCCCCCATAATAGTAGATACACAGGAGAGATGGCTTCACATCCCAATCCTCCGCCAGGCAGGAGCTCACTCACGTCTCAGCTCATTTGCAGGTAGACAGAAAGGTCTGGTGGTCCCTGATGTCTAGTTTCCTAAAGGCATTTTCTATTCTGTGACGAACCTGATGTGGCCTCTGCCACAAACCCCTATTCATGTGATCATTAAAATATGTAAATGCAGCCACTGGCAGCACTCCACCAGTGTGAATGAGGCCAGCAACTCTGGGTCACCTCTTCCTGCTCAGCTGTGCCTTGGCCCTCAAACATCGAGTATAGGTGACTGGCGTTTCTGAAACTTCTATGTTTATTATTTCCAATGCATAGCTACATATCAGGAGATTTTTTTTTTTTTTAGGCTTGGACTTCTATGCGCAGAGTCCAACCCAGAGAAATCTGTAAATGAATCCGAAAGTATATGCATGGTGACCTTGCCCCACTCCCTTTGTCTTAGCTGGAGGTGGCAGTGAATGGTTATATACTTTTTTATAGTAAAACACTTAGGTATTAGGGATTATCCATTACAGTAGCTACTGTTACCCTAACTAATAAGAGGAATTAATTCAGCACCTGCTATGAGACGGGCATTATGCTAAGTGCTGGGACCCTGTCTTAGTTCCAGCTGCTATAACAAAATCCCACACATAAGCTGGGTGGTTTAAACAACAGGCATTCATTTCCCACAGTCCTGGAGTGTGGGAAGCCCAAGATCAAGGGACCAACAGGTCATGCTCTCGGCGAGGACCCTCTCTCGGGCTTGCAGACGGCCGCCTTCTCCCTGTGTCCTCACATAATGGTGGGGGGAGACTGGGCTCTGGGCTCTTCCTCTTCTGTCAGAGGCCCCAATGCCGTGGTGGAGGCTCTGCCCTCAGGACCTCATCTAAACTTAATGACCTCCATGAGCCCCACCTCCCAACACCATCTCATTAGGGGTTAGGGCTTCAACATGTGGATTCCAGGGGGACGTAAACCTTCAGTCCCTGACAGACCCCAGGAACAGGAAGGGTTTGCTCTCATGGGGCTGATATTCTAGAATGGCTGCCATATAGCCAGTCTGTGCTGCAGACAGCTGCTCTACCCATCTGCATGTTGACCGCCAGAGGACAACCTGTATTTTTATGCACCTTCATGTCCCTGTTACCTATCCCCATGTAACCCTCCTGTCCAGCATGTAGTAAGTGCTGGAATCCTTGTCCATGATGGCCTGACATTGATCCAGAGGTTACCAATCCTGGGTCCTGAAGAGGTGTGGCTGCCTGTCTTTCTTCTTAAATAGGAGAGAAAAATGACTTGCAAGCAAGTATACTGTTTGAAAATCAGCTTTATTTTTTATGGTCTCATAGAAGAGGAAGCTAAAGCCTCTAATTGCTGCTGATGGAGCCAGAGCACCTGCTGGTTCTAGCGGCTGCCTCTGTTAGTGTATAGCGTCTCTCCCAGGGCTGCCAGGCTGGGAATTTGAAAGGGAAGTAATTTTTCCGGTTGGTAGGTGGAGGGGCTCTTTGTGGCTAACTGCTCACTGTGTCTATCACTGTCTCACCTCTTCTATTGAGGAGAGAAATCAATAGCCTTTTAAATGTCTTGCTAAGTAAGTGTTTATGAAGCAGTTCCCCTAGGGGCTTAGACTGGGGCCACGCTCAGGGCAGCAGGAAAAGCCTGGAGTAAGAAATGCCTCTGACGAAGGGCCCCCCTCCCACACCATTCTTGCTTGTCCTCTAGCATCTGTGGATCCTCAGGCCTATCACCCAGTAGGTCCTCCCTAAGTGCTTGCTTGCTGGACATGGTAGTAAACCCCCCAAGGGCACCTCAGTTTGGTAACAGGATGGGTGGAGACCCCGAGCTCTCTGATCCTGTGGCCACCTTGCAGAGAGGTGTCGACCACTGTGCCTCGGAACCAGGAATCTGCTTAAAAATGGCTTCCTGAAGGGTGTGGAAATGGGTCTTCCCCAGGCTTCTCTGGTTCCGACTGACGGGGCGCTGGTTGGGGGAGCAGTGGAGGGCTGGCGGGCAGCGGCTCTGGTCCTTATGCGGCCATGCTGCTAGGCTGCTCTCTTTCTCCCTCTCCTCCTCCAGGCAGAGGGAGAGAAAAATGAAGGTTCAACACAGGCACCTGCAGAAGTGCACTAATTTGGCCTGATTTAAATTCAAGTGCTAACTTGTGCAGTCCTGTGCCCGCCAGGCTGTGGGTCTGAGGAGCTGCTTCAAGGTCTCACTGGTAGGGAATGAAGCCTCGCTACGGAAGGAATCAGGCGGTGGCAAGCCCCCAGCTGCTGAATCTGCCCTTCCCTGTGCCTCACCCCATGCCCCCCAGCCACCTTCTGAGCCACCAGAACGACTCTGTTGTAATGTCTGATTTTTCTCAAGCTTTGTTTAGCTGGAAAAAAACAACTGCCCATCATCCATGTCCACCGTCCACGCCAGCCCCAGAAGCCAACTCTCAATGCCCTTTCTCAACTAATGATCTGTCATCACCATGTATTTCCTCTGGGGACTGCATGTTTCCTTAAATACAGCCCGATAGTTTGCTCTGGAGTCCCACAAACCTGGGTTTCATTCCTAGTTTTGTTACATCTAAGCTTTATGCCTGGACCAGCCTCAGGTCTCTCAGCTATCAAATGGCTATAATAACACTTAGCCCATGGGAGTGTGACAGAACCATGAGATGATGCCTGTAAAATACTTCATTTAGGGCCTGAGCCCTAGCAGATGCTCAGTCATGCCACCTGCTGTGGTCGTTGCTGCCCACGGCTGCCTTAGGGATGGACAGGCGCTTGGAGACCCTGCCCCTTGCTCACTCGGGGGTGGCGTCGGGAGTTCCATGAGGCCATCTTTGCAAAGGCTTACGTGGAGTCTGGCACCCAGTAAGTACTCCGTAAGTGGTAGAGGTCCCCCTTGGTACGGTTCTTACTCTCACAGTATCTTCAGTCCGGATTGAAAAGCCTCGTTTCCATCTGTCTCCCTCCCTAGGCCGGGAGCTCCTTGACGTGGGCGCTGCCTCTCTCTCCTTTCTCGCTGCTCCCACGATGGGGCCCAGCCCTTGAGGGGGTTGCTCAGTGTGGAGAACTCAATTCTCACAGGTCCCTTCTGGCCACAGGATCAGAGAGCTCGGAGTCTGCAGCTGTCCTGTTACCAAACAGGGAACTGAGACACCCTTGGGGGTTTACTACCATGTCCAGCAAGCAGGCACTTAGGGAGGACCTACTGTGTGCCAAGCCCGAGGATCCACGGATGCCTGAGACACCCCCCTGCATAGAGTCTGTGTGTGGGAGAGAACACAGCTTGTGAACAGTCGGGGTCCAGCTCACCATTGTTAATGTGCAGGGACTTCCTGAGTGCCCATTTGGGGCGAGCTAGGAGCTGGGGTATGACAGTGAGTGAAAAAGGAAAGGTTGTGAAGATTGCAGTGTGAAGTGAGAGAGAACAGTCATAATGCAACTATAAAACACATCGGATAGTTAAGAGTGTGGGTAGCACATAAGAGAGGTGCTGGTGAACAAGTCCAAGGTGCCATGACAGAGAAGAGTGGTAGAACTTGACTTTTGGGGTTGGGGGTGGTTAGAGAAGGAGGACTTCCTGTAGGAAGTGACATTTGACCTGAGGTTGGAAGGATTGGTAGGTATTCATGAGGCCAAGTGAGGAGTGTCGACTGAGGCCACAGGAGGGGAGGCACCTTCATGCATTTGAGGGACTCTAGGACAGTTTGTAAGGTGCGTCCTGGGGCATGAAGGAGGGACGATTGATTCAATGTGCAAGAGGAACATCGAGGGAAGGGCACCCCCTCGTGTTTCAGCCCTGTCCAGCCCTAGACCCGCTTTTCCTCCTGGCCCATCCCTTTAGCAGGTGGACTTCCGCTGGCATTGCTGCCCTGTGGTGGTAAGGGCTGAGCTCACGGCCCCTGGGTGCCCAGCCCTCCCTCTTCCTCAGGAACAGGAGGAGGAGTTCCTTCACCCCGGCGACCTTGTACCCTCCCCTTTCCTCTTGCTCTCCCCCTCTCTACTCGTTCTTCTGCCCTCATACCCCCTAGGGTTCCCTACCTTGAGCACCTGGTAACCAAAGTTTACTTTGTAGAATATATTTACTGCATACCTTTTATCCCCACTCATCCCTTTTGAATCCTCACACTTAGTCTTCAGTAACCTGGACTGCTCAATCCTGGGGCGCTTCTCGGTCTTCTTCCTCCATGACTTTTCCGTGGAATGGGCGGATGTCGACCACCATCTTCCTCCTGCAAATTCTTCCTCTTCTCCACAGGGGAATGCTGGGCTTCCCACTTAATTGTGCTGATTCTACCTCCTTTGGTTTTATCATTCATACCATCATTTTCCATATTTGACTAGTCCACAACTTCTGTTCATTGGTGATGTCTCTTACCCCTTTTTCTGCTGACATCACTTCAACCTCACCTGTCACCTCCCACACTGCAACGGCCAACTCACAGGATTTTCTGCTGCTTCTTTTCTCCTTTGTACCCCGCTGTACCCCATCCCCGGATTAATCTTTTAAACCCACTACTTGGGGAACAGGTTTCTTTCCCTTTTGGTAAAATCGAGCTCATTAACCACCCTCCCCCTGAACTTAGTATGACTCTTGCTCATGTTGTTCCCAAGCCTTGGAATACTCTTCCCTTCGTCAACCCGGAAAGCCACTCTAGCCTACAGGGGTTTCTCCTCTGGGATAAAATATTTTTTTTTGTGGAGTAGGGGTGAGGGGAAGGGATCTCTCACTGGTATTCACAGCCACCCAGCAAACATTTATTAGGCTCTTTCCATGTATCAGGCCATCCAGAAATTTTTAGTATGCTTGAGGAGATGGACAGATGTAGAGGGAGATAGAGAAATCATTTCTTCCCCAGAGAAGTGATGATAGATACTGATATATTCTAAACTCCTCTTTGAAGTTTTCCCCACAGGCTAGGTCTGCACAGGCTAGGTCATTATTCTTGCCATTGTCATTTTCATAACCCTTTTGATTCCTAATCTTACTATAGAAAAAGGTTTTCTGGAATAAAGCTAGGCTTTGAGAACTTGATATTAACCTCCCACGTAGTATGTACCCTTTAAAAATGGGGTCCACTAATTCCTGATAGTTCCACAGTGGAGGCTATGAGTGTTTGTGTTTATTAAAGAGAATGCTTTAAAGTGGAATTACTTTGAAGAGAAACCCAAAGCATGGCCCATCTAGTTGTAATTGCACCATGTATAATTTACAAGGAAGAAAGTGCTTTCATGATTCTGGGGAAAAATGCTTACAAAATAAAACTTCATTACTGTACATATTATAATTTTTAAAAAAATTCTTTGGGAAGAATTAAAATTAAAAACATATGGTAGCTGCCAGGTTCTCTCATTGGGGAATATTTACATCTAGACAAATGGCATAATTACATTTGCCATTTTCAAGCAGTTGTATTATACGAGTTCTGAAAAGTTCACCATGAGATCTGATGAATTTTGGAAATTGGCACTGGTTACTAGCTGGGCAAATCCAGCTTTAGTGTAATGGAAAGAATTCTCCTCTTGAAGTGAGGGACTGAGTGTGAGACCTGGCTCCGGTGTTTAGTTAGTAGAAAGCATTGGACACATTTCATCTCTTTCCAAGTCAGAGCTACTGTGGGGAATAGCGAGTAAGGAAATGGTAAGGGGTTTCACATGCGTGTCAGACGTTATTGTCGGTTTTATTTGTGAGACATACTATTTTCAAAATAAAATGATAAAGTGATATACAGCAGCTGCTCAGATGAAGTCATGTCATTCAATATGAAGTCATTCCATTCAATTTCGTTGTAACACTGATGAGATGCCACAGGAACTTAACTCTTGTTTATATAAATTAGCCTTTGGTAAAATTGATTTTGTTACACATAGTTTCACTTAAGGTCAGAGAGCCTATTGACAACATTGAGGACTTACTGTATACTAATTATTGAACATAGAGAAAAGAAAATACAAATAAAAATACAAAAAAAATGTGGATTTTTGTTAAAAACTTGAATTATTTTCTGGATAAATACTTTGCAGCCTGCTTTTTTCATGTTGAGATACACTGCAGACTTTCCCTAAATCAATTTTTTGAGAAATGGTTTTTGATGGCTGCATAGCATTCTGTTACATGATGTATTTAACCAGTCTCTTGGTTTAAGTAGTTTGCTTTTTTTGGTACACCTCTTCAATAAGGTAAATGGTTATAATGAAATTACTAAGTCAAAAATATAGATAATTTTAGGTCTTTTTGATTCATATTGCCAAAAAAAAAATGTTGTACCAACTTATATTGTCATTATTGGCCATTGGCCAATATCCTTTCCAGTCCTGACTATTGTTTCAAAAGGCATAAACAAAAAATTTTTAAATGTTGCCTATTTGTAAGACTTACCA
>NW_006443124.1:7745094-7812620 GCF_000325575.1 Pteropus alecto
CCACACCCCGATCAATTCTTATTTTAGTGTGTATTACTTTAATCACTAGTGAGGTCAAATACTTTTTCTTTTTTATTTGGCAGTCTATATAGTTCTTTTGTAAATTCCTGTTTGGGTTCTTTGTATTTAGAGGTCATGTTAAACATCTTCACCTCTCTTGTACTGAATTGCTGAGGCATAGTCACTAACAGTTCATTAAGCCATGTTGAGTCAGTTTGAATCAGATCTTTTAATTGGCCATTTGTCCAACAATAAATGTTGGCTGAATAAATGCTAAATGAATCATGGTGCAGTGGTTTGATGCACACAGGGCCCAGGGCTAATAGCTGTCATCCCCAGGAATGTCAGGACATCATTTCATCTATTCATCCATTCAGCTGTCACTCCACCCACTTTTTAAATGTGCCAGACTATGTAGCAGACATGGCTCCTGCTCTTGAGAACTTTAAAGGAGAGGAGTTTATAATATAGTTTTCCAGTTCATTAAAGGAAACCCTTCAGAACACAAGTCCGTCCTTAAGAGAATGCATTTTGACCCACAGAAAGTGCACATACTTCATGAACTAGCAGAAGCTTCTTAGCTCACCTCATCCTAGAGGCCACGTGCCCCTTCTCCCCTTATGTGCTTCCTCTGTAAGGCGATTTCAGCTCCAAAATTCAGTTATAGAAAACAAAACAAAATCTCCACTTGCACTTTTTTTTTTTAATAGAAGCTAATAAATTTGGTGCCTTCTTGGCCTCCACCTTGCCCTTAGTATGATCTCTGACCCCTCTGCCAAACTAAGCTTGAAAATCATTGCTGAAGTCAAGCATGCCCAGGCTCGGGAGCTGGGTGGATCCAGGGCCTAATGCCAGCTCTTGGGCTCATGGCTCATCTTCTCTGGGTCTTAGCTCCTTAGTGTTTAAAATTAAAGGAAGGAAATAAACCTTACCTCACCAGCATTGTTTTAAGGATCATTCAAGATTTTGATTTAAAGTATCTGGTGCAGAGCAGATCCTAAATAATAGTTATTGTCATTTTTAGCAGTAAAGTCACCTAAGTTTACCATTAAGGAAGTACAGCTGGTTGGTTTATGACAAAAGATTGTGCAAGTTGGTTTTTACTTCACCAGATTTACCACATTCTGATTCTGGTTGGTACTTAGTTTTACAGATCTGAAACTTGATTTTATTTTCTCACTGAGAATGGTTCAGTCTTTCAGTTACGAGGCCACATTAACCAAGTTCCCAAGAGACCGTTGTATAAACCAAAGACAAGGTAATTTATCCAGTCTGGACAGTTGTCGAATAGATGGAGAGTAGAAAACTCACACCATAGGTAGCTCTCCAACCCCTTTGGTAGAGCTCTGTGAGAGCCACATCGTAACTGGTGCTTGTTGGGTGAGCAGGGAACTGGAGCAAGATGTTGGTGAGAAGCCAGCCTTGCCACTCACAGCTAAGATAGCTTGATGACCTATTCTTACAAGATTTGTCTTATAAGATTCGTCTTATGTGACTACCATGGGCCATGGTGCCATCTCCTTCAGGGAGAGTTTCAATGGGCACTGCCTATACTTGCCTCTAAGATCCATTTTCTTCTTGGTTCTATACTGATATCTTCATTTTCCAATTGATACATCATTTGTCCAGCTGTGGTGTTGTCTTTAAATCAGTTATTAGTTGCCACTAAGTCTTATATTGTAGAGTTGAGTCTCTCTAAGAGATTTTGCATGTGTCGACTTGCATATTGATTCTGTCATTCACCTCTCTGAGGTCAATGTCACTTCCGTTGAGCCCTTAACTGAGTGAGTTGGTGAGAGGTGCCTACCTTACTATCCTCTCTACCCCATGACTCACCTGTAAACTTCCTACCTTAAGCTGTGGTATGGAATATGAAACCCACCCCCAGGGATGACATCTCTACTGACACATTCATTGTCTCCTAGTGTCCCCAGGGAGCTGAGAGAAATCTTAAGGGGCCCCTGCTCTCAAAAGTGCCACTGAACATGTGTGTGAGCACATTGAAAGCCACCAGCCCCGTGCTGCCATGCTCGATGTGTGAACATTCTGTACTAGGTCCTGTATTCTGTCATTTAGAGCCAACAAGTGGTAGAGGTATGAATTTCATTTCCTCTGGGACATAGCATTTTGCTCAGTGAGAGTCTGGCTGAGATTATTTTTCTACTCTGTTTCACATGGCCAGAGAACATGTGTCCTCTCACTGTAATTGCCACTCATTCAGCTCTTGGCAGCTTGCCTCCCACAGAGAAGATTCACAGCTCTGACATGGGGACAAGCCTCCTCTGACAACTGGACACTCCGATGTCTCAGAGTCACCCTGACTTAGAGGAGCAAGGAGGTGTGGGTATCCCAAGGCAGAAAAATCCTCCGCCCTCAGCCATTGCATTTCTGAAGAAAAAGGAGAAGTTCGCTTCCTACAATCTAAAGGTGACGGGGCATGAGGGCGATAAGTTTATTCTGACCTTAGAGCTTCGCAGACACCCTCTCTCCCCATCGTCCACCTTGCGGTCCATCCCATTGCCCTCATCCGGTCTTTGCCCCACAGGCTTTCCATCAGGGCAGCCATGCAGTTTCTTTAGGGTTTATTATCTCCTGCCTGCTCACATGCAAGGGAAAATGGGGGGCGGGCACAGAGGGGTGATGGGTACTGGGGCGGCACAGGCAGACAGACTGCCAATGAGCTCATTTGTCCATAATAGTGTTGAGGGAAGAAGTGTCCCCATACCTGGACAGAGGGTCTCTGCTAAGATGCTCTTTTACCACACTATTCAATTATCCCGGAGCTGTCCAATATGATAGCTACTAGCCACATATGGCTATTAAAATGAATTTAAATTAAGCTAAATTAAAACGAAAAGTTCGATTTCTTGGTCACACTAGCCACATTTCAAGTGACTGATAGTCACCTTCAGCTAGTGGCTACCATATTGGCTATTATGATAACAGAACATTTTTATCACCACAGAAGGTTCTGGCAGGCAGCATTGCTCTAGCGACTGGTCATTAGTTCTACAAAAGTTCCACCTCCAGGTCCCTTTAACACTACAACATTTTTATAAGCATTGCATTTACTCAAAGCTGGCCTTAGAGCTTTTGATGCTGACATTATTTGTGTAAATTGGGGCCTGTTAGTCTCTGAAGGCACTATCTCTGTGACACACACATTCCCACTAATAAAAGAATCAGGTTCAAAAGATAAAGAGCTTGAGGAGAAAACTTCCAGCCTGCGAAGCGGGACTCCAGAATCCTAAGTCTCTCATTAGGAATTCCTGCCACTGTTACCCTAGCTCGAACGTGATCTTTGCCCTCCAGGTATGGAGTTCCAGATTTAGTCACCTGGGAGTTCTTCAGAAAATGTAACAATTATAAAAATAAGTGAGTTTAAGTTTTTTACAGTGAAGACTTTTTTCATTCAATAGGTATTTATTGAATGCCTCCTGTGTACCAGTTAGAGCCCAGATTCTCTAGCACCTGACACAGAATATGACACAGAGTAGGCATTCAATAAATATCTAACAAACGAATGAATCCATTATTCACCCTAAAGAAATCCACTAAGCCGTATAGTCTGTTCTTCCTCTTTGCTCCCCATGAATTTTATGGGGGTGCTAGGCCCAGCCACTCACACCAGCACCTGGGAGACAGTTTGGGTTCATCCCGTTCTAAGTGTAGTGTGACTCTCAGGGTCATGGAAGCTGGTTTCCTAGTACCATATTTTAACATATTAGGGTTCTCCAGAGAAACAGAACCAATACGGTGATGTGTGTGTGTGTGTGTGTGTGTGTGTGTGTAAATATGTGTGTGCACATGGGTATATATGGAGATATTGATGGATTCTTTCATTCATTTTAATGGCTCATGTGATCGTGGAGGCTGACAAAGCCAAAATCTGCAGGGTAATCCAACAGACTAGAGACCCAGGAAGAGTAGACACTTCCATTCAAGTCCAAGGACAGTTTTCTGGCAGAATTCCTCTTTTTCAGGGGAAGTCAGTCTTTTTTCTTGTCAGGCCTTCAGCTAATTAGATGGGACCCACTCACACCTGAAGCATAATCTGCTTTACTCAAAGTCTATTGATTTAAATATTAATTCATAAAAAAAAAAAAAACCTTCTAGAAACATCTATGATAACATCTGGGTGCCATGGCCTAGGCAAGTTGGCACATAAAATTAACCATCACAGTAGTCTTGTCTTACATCTGTTTGGTGGAGTTGGAAGGGTGTTCCTATCTGGTCTTGACCACACTGAGCATGGATGTTCTTCCTTCTGTGATGCCTCGCCCAGGCCAGTCCTACTCCCTCTGATGTCCCAGAGGGAGGCAAGATGACCTGAGGCATATAGAAATGCACCTCTTGCAAATATGTGTCTTTGTGTGTCTTCCTTCTATTTAGCAATAGGTTCTCCGTTCATCAAGCCAGTTTCCTCTCCTGGTTTTTATAGGTTACTCCTTGAGCCCAATTTTTCTTGGCCATGTAGTCCCGAGTAGGGGTACCATCTTCTCAGCTACCTTCAGTATTATCTTCTCCCTCCTGCAGCTAGACTGAAGCTCAGGATGGAGTGGAAATATCACAGGTTTGGAGTCAGACAGATTTGGATTGATCCTTGGTTCCATTGCTGGCCAGCTCTAACCTCTCTGAACCTCAATTTCCTCGTGTGTGAAATGGGATAATCGTCTCACGGTACCCTTGGCAGCGCTGTTTATTCAGTTTTGGAATTTATTCTTTACTGTCCTTATTGTATTTGAAGACAGGAATTATTTTCGATTTACCATCATGTAAACAGAACATGTAACAAGTTTGCTTTTTGGTCATTTAGTAAGAATATAACAGATGCTCGTGAAATATCTGTTGATCGAATGTTGAATGAATGAATTGAAAGGGGTGATACAGGGAGGGCTATTAGTACATTGCAAATACTGCAAGTCCTCACTCTCATCAATATGTTCTGCTTTAAATAATGTACGATGAAACTAATTTTACCATAGGCTAATTGATACAAACAAGAGTTAAGTCTCTATGACATCTCATCTGTGTTATAGCAAAATGACGCTGGATGAAATGATGTCATTGAGGACCTGCTGTACTTGAAGTATAGGTTTCCTTCCCACTCCTGTTGGGCTTCTGTTAAGGTCCTCTTCACAGGCCGTCCCTCCCCTGTACTGCCTCCGGTCTGTCTCGCCAGAGATGACTGACACGTCACAGCGTCAGTGGCTATTCAACCTTTCTTCCTTCTGCCTAGCTTTCTGGTTCTCCTATTTGTCTTACGTGTTAGGTAACCCCCTTCCTAAAATTGTTTATACTATAACGAACAGAAAATTAGTTTTCATGATTAAGGTGTCCAAATTATAGTCACAGAGGGGTAGATAGCAGTACACAGGGCATTTTTTCCCCAAGATGTATATTAAATCTTTAAACATTTGTGTGTGTCCAAAGGTTGGTGTTCCTTTTATTCCAAAGACCTGGTGAGATTTCATTAATCACAGGGAATTTCCAGGATCCCAGCTTTAAGTCAATGTTGTATTTAACAAGAAATGAGCAGTCGATTGTTACTTTTTTCAGTAAACTAATGCACTTTAGTGCTTATGTAATTTATCTATCTGGCAAATCAGCAGCCGAACATACTGTTAATTACACCTGTCACCCTCGGCCGCTCTCCTTCATTCTGTGCCAGCCTTATCAGGGGAGCAGAACCTGTGCTCCTGAATTTTGCCGCTCAAAAGCCAGGGTTCGCTTTCTTGTCATTTAGGAATTGCCTGGCACTTGAATTTCAGAGAAAAGCTACCTTATTAATATAAAGTGACTTAGTAGGAAGTGTAAGCTGTTAGGCTGTGTGTCTGACTAAGGAAATCTTGGACAGATGTCCTGAAATAGCAAAGGATGCAAGTGTCAAATTAGCAAGGAGCACTATAGCGACACTCGCTGATTAGGTCCAATTTCATCATGTAACTTGCTGTGGTTATGTGAATTTTACTACCTTTATTTGCATTGTGCTATAGAAGCATTTCCTGCTAATGATACTCAGTGTATTTTGGGGGAGCAGTCTTTCAAAAGAGCCCATCAGCCGTGCTGTCCTTCATTTCTGTAAGAGCAGAAAGGGAGAAGGGACAAGGGACGAACAGCACTTAGGGTGACAAAGAATAGGCATTTGTTCTCCTGTGTCGTAGTTAGGGTATTGAATATGTCTAGGCACTGTATTGCAGGTGGAAGGATGCCTTCCTCATTGCGCCCTCTCCATCGGCAGCACAATTTGATTCTTAGTTTTCTACACGATTCTTCTAGGTATTATCTGGTATGTGAATCACACTTTTCATGTTAATTATTCTGGGGCACAAGTTATCTGTTGCATATTTTAAAAGTATAGCAATTGTTGGGAGATCATATCCTCAGATTTGTCCCCAATTGAGCAGTGGCTACTGGAGTTTCCTTTGGAGATGGCCCTGCAGAAACACACAGTCCCCTGGCTGGATCCCAGTCCCTGCTGTCTGGTGGTGGCTACTTGAGGGTGAAGCCAACCTTTCTGTTTTTACTGAGTTCTAGCTTCTCATTGCCAAAATAAGTCACTTCCTTCTGACTTACTGAACAAGACTCTCAATGCTTATAAAGAACTTGCTATGTGCCAGTTCAAGTTCTAAGCCCTAGATATGTTAACTCACTTAATTTCATCCTCACAACACCTCTGCGTAGTAGATAATATTATTAATTTCATAGTTCAAATGAAGAAATGGAGGCACAGAGAGCATATGAGTTGTCCAAGATCACAAAGCTAGTGAGAGGCAGAGCCAGGATTTGAACTCAGGCAGCCACGCTCCAGGTTCCACGCTCTTAGCACTGCAGTGCACTGACTCTTTTACTTGCTGGGCTTTGCTGTTCAGGAATCGTGACCAATTTTAAGGAATGGGAGAAAAAGAAAAAACCCTGAGATGAAAGTTGAACCAAATGGCTCCTCGTGTAAGAGTTGCAGGCACAGTAGATGCGATGTGTTCCCAGCCTATGAGCAGTGGGGAATTCTACCCATCACAGAACGATGGAGCGGGTCTGGAAGAGAATGGGAGCCTGGGAGCCAGTCAGATGCCAGCTCTAATATCAGTAGTAGCATCAGTATTATTAGCTAGGCTTCTTTCCTATGTGCAGCATATGATATGGTGATACCAATTCCTTTGCTTAAAACACTTTGAGAGATTTAAGTCGACATAAATCCCCAATTTTTCACATAGGGAAATGGAGGCTCACGGAGGTTAACCAGGCTCACAGCTAGTTAGTGGCCAAGCTGCATTTTGTACTCTGGATTTCTGGCATCTGTTTAACATTGTAAATCATCTTCCACTTGCTTTAAGGGAGCTTAACATTATAGTGTGCTCTAGTTATCTATTGCTGTATAAAAAAACCCCCAAAAAACCCAATTTTGGTGGCATAAAATAACAACAAATCACTTATTGTTATTATCTGTCATGGTTCCTGGGGTTGACTGGGCTCAGTTGGTTTGCGCTTGGGGTCTCTTTTGTGGTTTTAGTGAGGTGGTACCTGGGGCTGGAGTCATATCGAAAGCTTGGTGTGTTTGACACTGATACTGGCCATCAGCTAGTATCTCAGCTGGAGCTGTCCCCTGGAACACCCACATGTCCTTTCTCTTGGGCTTCCTCAGAGCTTGGCAGCTGGATTCCAAGAGCAAGTGTTGCGGGGGGCGGGGGAGATGAGGGAGAGGGAGGGAGCACTCTGTTCCATTTTGTGACCTGAACCCAGAAGTCACAGGGAAGTCATTCCTTCCATGCTCTATTGGTCGACACAAAGCTCTAACTTCAAGGAGAGGGACTAGAGACTCCACCTCCCTATGTGAGTTGTGTCAAGGTCATATTATAAGAAAGAACACGTTTGGCCATTTTTGGAAAATAAAATCTGCCACATAGCTTTTTCTAAGACTTCCTTTCCTTCTAGAGCTAAAGCTTCTGCATCAAGCAAACATTTCTATCAGCACAGATATTTCTCTTTAAATTTGCCATTGATATCAGCTGTTTTCTCAGTGAGACATTTTGGCTATAAAAAAAAAAAAAAGTATGCATCTCAAGCAGTATAAATCACCTGAAAATAGTTTCTTCTTCATCTCAAGCCAAACATAAATACTTTAGCCTAATTCCTGGAATGGTGAATATAACCAGAATAATTGGTTGTATAACCACATTTCGCTTGGTATTTTCTAGTTCGCAGAGGGCTTTTCCCTCATGGCTACTTGTGGACAGGGTTAGGGCCAGACCTGCCTTACTGAACAAACATTTTTAACTAGAATTCTTATTATTCTTAATTTTTTAGAATTATTTTTATTTATTATAAACTCATTTTTATCTATGGAACACGTAAAGGGAATTCACCATGCGAAGAGCACCAGTAAGAAATCCCGTGTCATCACCTTCCTCTCCTTCCTCTTTGAGATAATCATTATCCTGACTATAGTGTTTGTTGCGACATAAATTTTCTTTATAGTTTGGCACAGACGTGCATCCTTTAGTGATATTTTGTTTAGTTTTGCTTGCTCTAAGAACATTTTTGGAGTTGGAATCATACTATATTCTTTCATTCAGTAACATATTCTTGAGACTGATCTATGCTGCTGCGTGTGACTGGATTTCAGTCACCTTCACTGTTATGTAGTGTTCAACATTGTAAGCAATAGCATATGTCTCCAGGTATACATGTGCAAACGTTTTCCCAGGGCGTATTCCTAGGAATAAAGTTGCTGAAGAATAACAAATGCTCGCTTTCGACTTTATTCGAAATGCCAAATTGTGCTCCACAGTGATTATTCTTTTTACACTGTACCATCAGTATATGAAAGTTCTGGCTATTTCACATCCCTGCCAACACTTCTTTTCTTCGTGTGTGTGTGTGTGTTTTTAAACTTTTATCAACCCCATGTGTATTAAATAGTGTCTTAATGTGGTTTTCTTTGGCAATAACGAACACCTTGCATTTACTGGTCATTCTGGTTTTCCTATTCATTAAATTCCCGTTCAAGTCTTTTCTTGATTTTTGCATTTAGTGTCTTTTTCTTATTTAGAGGAATAGTATTCTTCTATTCTAAGACTAACCTTTTTTCTGCTATGTGCTCCAGATACCCTCTCCCAGTGTGTGGGCTGCTGCTTTTTACTCTCTTTGTGGTATCTTTTATTACGTGGACATCGTTAATTTAATACTGCCCAATTTTTCACTTTTCCTATTGTTTGCACTTTTGGGGCTTTCTTAAAATATCCTTCCCTAACTCGAGGTTGTAAATATATTCTGTTACAGTTCCTTCTGAATGCTTTATACTGTTTTCTTTGATGTACACCTAGACTGTACAAAGCACCTGGACTGACTGGCATTATTAAGTGTGTACATGTTGAGGAGGACTGTTTTCCTGGTAATGGGAGCCTCTTATTGTGCTCTCTTTATTTTCAGATGTTATGCTTTAAATTTTGATAATTAAGAATTCTGATATCAAAGTTCCAGTATTTCTGATACAATAGCTACATCAGCTCTCTTAGTATATCTTTTTAAAATATCTTTTTGCATTCAACCTTTATCTTTTAGTTGTCCATTAACAGCAAATAGCTGGGGTTAGTTTTTCATTGTTTGTTATCATCTTTATCTTAACTAAAGCATTCAACCCACATATATTTATGACAACTCCACTCTCTGATGAATATTTTCTGCTTTTTATTTGTTTTGCCTTTTCCATGTTTCTCTTTCTCTTTTTTCTCCTTTTGGACTATTTTTATTCTAATTTACATGTTTTTTGTCCATCGGTTTTGAAGCTAATCACTCTGTTTCTATTCTATTAGTGATTAATCCTGAAAATTTGACTTGTGTATTTTACTTATCAGAATCTAAACTCGATCAGTATCTTCGCCTTCCTCCCAGACAATACAAGGAGGAACCTTAGGACTCATATGCTACTGTTGGTATGTGTTTGAGTTCTACATTCTTTTTTTTTTTAATTTATTTTTTTTACGGTGACATTGGTTAACAAAATCTGGTAAGTTTCAGCTTACATTTTAACAGTAAGGCATATATATATTTACATTGTGTTCACCTCCCATAGTTTGATTTCTTCCTGTCACCACATATTTGACCCCCTTTACCCTGTTTACCTTCCCCTTCCCCCCACCCCTCCCTTCTCTACAATCTTTTAACTTCTGAGATGTCATCATGTCATCGTTGTTTCATACAGTTAATATTAGGTTAGTTTTACCCACATAGTTGCCTTTTTCTTTGTTCGTCATCCTTTTTTCACTTCAGAAGTTCCGTCTGGAGCCACTGTCCTTCTGTCTAAAGTGCATCCTTTGGAAATTCCTGTAATGAAGGTCTGTGTGTGGCAAAGGATCTCATTTTTCATTTGTCTCACAATGTCTTTGTTTTGCTTTCATTCTGAGAACAACCTGGACAAATAGTAATTACTGAAGATACATAAAATATTGAGTCACAATGATGTTTTTACAGCACTGTTTCTGATAGACAAAAAATAAATAAATAAATAAGTAAAAAACCTACATGTCCAATAGGAGGGGAATAGTTTATTATACAAATACATCCATATGACATGTTATATAATCAAAAATTAACATTTTTTAGAGATAATAGACTGGCCTAGGATCATGCTCAAAGGCAGTACTAAGTGAAAAAAAGCAACACACCAAACTATATGTACAACATGGTACACACACTCACGTAAACACCCTAAAAAATGACTGATGAAAATATAGCAAAAGTTAAAACTTTTTGTTTTTTGAGCGTTGAAGTGCTAGGAGATTCTGATTTTCATTTTTGTACTTTTCAATATTTTATAAACTTTCTGCAGAAGCAAGTATCGCATTTATAATTCTAAACTAGTTATTTTTTTTTTTAATTACCCATCATCAAAATGGTTTTCAGGAAAACTGGATCATTTACACTCATATTTCAGCCCAGCAGTGTATAGTAGCAGTTACATTTTTAATGTTTGCCAATTTTATAAGTGTACTCTAGTATTTCATTATTTTCATTTACTTTTTTTTTATTAGTATTGAAGTCTAATGCTTTTTTGGGGTGTGTTTATTGGCTATTTGTAGTTCTTTCACTAGACCATTTGTTCATACTCATTGTCATTTTTTAAATTATATTCTTAATGGTTTCCTATTGATTTGAAATAACTCTTTATATATTATGAATATTGACTGCCTTTTTGCAAAGCGTTTTTCAACTTGTCTTTTAAATATCATTTATAATAACTGGGTTGTTTGTAATATTTCATTTTAAAAATGATTCAGATATACATTTTGAAAAAAGGGAAGGTGATAATTGTAAATAAGGTAAAATATACATTCAAAATATTCTAATATACATTTGGATAATAAAGAGAAGAAAAGCGAATAAAATATACCTCTAAAAGAAATTGTGAAAAAAATAAAAATAAAAAACAGAAGGAGAAAAGGCAGAGTATTTCCGACAGGAAGATGGTTGGTTTGTATCATCAGTCCCTCGTCTCGCTGGATGTACAGATCTATACATTATCTCTATATATTTAATAGGCCATCATTATATCTGACTAAGGGTTGTGAATATTCCTAATCACTCTAAAGTGTGCTAGAGGGAGTGGACAGCATGAGAGGAAATGAAAGCAGCCGTGAATTACAAATATATGCAAAATAAAGATGTATGCAGCTTACAGTAGGAATTAACCCAGTGAGATTCCACTCTTCCCTGATAACCCTGAGGGTTGGACCTGTGTCTGTTTCTTCCTCTCTGTCACCTGAGCAGTCATCACTCTGTCAGTCATAAATACCAGAGTTTCTTAACTTTGGCACTACTGATACTTTGGGTCAGATAATTCTTTGCTATGGGGCTGTCCTGTGAATTGTAATGTATTAGCAGCATCCCTGGCCTCTATCCGCTAGATGCTAGTAGTACTGTAGCAGTTGTGATAGCCAAAAGTGTCTCCAGACTTTACCAAATGTCCCTGGGTTATAAAATTGGCCCTGGTTGAGAACCACCATTCTAGGCTAAAGCTGGCACGGGGCAGTGAAAGCTAGAGGTTTTCTTATAGGCTTTTGGGGCCTTTAAGTTGAGTTGTAATTTGCAGATGTTTCAGGCTTAGCTTGTTTTGTTGACAATTTGATGAGATCGTGGCTGGCTGATAACAGCATGCTCTTCCACAGCATGGGACTATGGCAAGTCCTTTAATGAGGATTAACCTTTCATGTATATACTCACTTTTATTAACATTGATATTTCTTTTGTTGATTTGATATATGCAGAGTCCTCCTTTATTCATCTTCTAATAACTGGTACTGTTCATTGTTTTTACCATGTGAAACTTACATCGATATGTTTTGTAAGGTGAAGCTTTAACTTTTTGCTATTTTCTTCTTTTAAAATAACAAATGTCATGATGCCATTTGTTGAATAATCCCATTATGATGTTCCTTAAAATAGCCATTAAGTTATTACTTTTATAAAGTCATATATTGTTTCTTGATTCCGTCTAAAGATTTTTTGCAATATTATCATGCATTTAAAAAATTATTCGAGTGAAGAAGCTCCTTATACGTTATTTTTGCACGCACACACACAAAGCTAGGTGTTAGGAATAATATATATACTCTTGATCCTAGTTTTCTTTTGACTTTTTAAATCATTTAAATGTTTCCCTTGGAATTTGAAAGCAGGAATGGCAGCTTCGGCCTCCTTTAATTGGTCACAGTAGCAACTTCATATGATGCTCCTATCATATCAAGGTGCCACTGGAAGAGAGACATGAATATAACTCTGTCTGTAACTGCCAAGATCTTTGTGGTCTGGTGGGCAGACAGACTCAGAACCGAAAAGCACATGCGCTCCCTCCTCTGGGCCATGTTGACTGTTTCGCTCCCCACCCCGGGGAGTCTTCCCCCTGCCTTCACATCAGCAGTGGGAAGCCCTGAACATGTCAGTCACAGACCAACTCACGCAGAGCGCTGGGGAGTGAGGCTTCTCCTTTTCTCATTCCTTCGTTCTGCTAGTCAGTGATGCCAACTAGAAGAGCAGGAGGAAAAGTGTCTATGCCAAAACATGATTTAGGGCCTCGTGGACCTATCAGAGTCGGCAAGAGGGGCCACAGCCCCCAGCACCCTAGCACCCCAGATGTGCTTGAGCACACAGGTCTGGTTCAAGGTATAGCCTAAACTAAGCCTCCGCACCCTGTTTCTCTCCTTGGATCTCCCTCAGGGCAGACTAACGATACTGCCTCCATGGGACCATCTTGGGCTAGGCGTTCTGATTCTTTGTTTCTCTTTCAGTTTGGGTCCTAGGCAGCCTCATTTGGTGCCTAAGCAGTCTTTCCTTTACCTAACTTTTAACCTTAAGATTGGTTAATTGGCTTCTTTCCTGAAGTCTAGCAAAGCATACCAGACCCCTGTTCAAAACTATGTGAGAACTAGGTAACTTCTTCCTGTTACACCTGGTAGGCAGCAGTGGATATTAACTGACCTATCTGATTTTCCCAAGTCCTTCTAATCTGGTTTCTGCTTTTGGTATGAACTTGTTTTCCATGGATTTCTAAGTCTGCTTATTTTGGAAATGCCATTTGAATTCGAACTTATGAATGTATTGTCTCTTCAACTCTTCACTTGTGCAGAGTCCTAAGTAAGTACAGCAGAGAGTGAGTGTTCTAGGAATGCCTGACTTGTTCAACACCCACCAGGTGCTGTGCTCATGTCTGAGGCATTGCATGACCGTCATATAATCTTCGTGGCAGGTGGGCATCCTGTTTGGCCAGTACCCATGTGAGTACCATCTCAGCTCATGGGGAGAGCACAGTGGCTTCTGAATGATGCCCACGTCTGTAAAAGTCCCAACCAGATGCACGGGCGTTCGTTAGTGGTCTGGTTCTGCAACGCAGAGCGGCCTTATTCCGGAGGGCCACCCACATCCTGACTCCTCTGGGCCAGGTTCTCTCCCTTTCAGCAGTGACACCGGCCTGCCTGATACTGGCCACTTTAATATGAGCACCTTTCAGACTCCAGATCTTGGGTCTAGGATGTGGAAGCTTTGTCTCCTTCTTCCTTCCATATCCCTCAGTCCTGGCTGGATTCCCTTCAAAGCCATATGTCATCCAGTTCAGTGCCAGGGCCTTTGGAATGGTGTCTGGGCCTAGTACCATTAAGAAACAATCCGATTGTTGTCTCCCCCACCCCCCATGCTTCCAGAGGCTCGGGCCACACAGGGCCCAGAACTGATCTGTCAGCCTGTGGGCGTGTGAGCGCAGAGGTGGGGTAGGACTCGGCTCCTCTGCGGTCTTTCACATTCGCATGTGTGCACACAACTAAACAGACCCCATTTTTTTCCCCCGTTGAGATCTGGCAAGGGGGTGGCGGCATTAGAAGCAGGACCTCTGGGTCCTGTCTGTTCTTCCCAGCAGATTTCAAGGCTCTTCCTGCCTCCTGTTTGGGAGCGGACACTCTCAGGGGGAAGCAACCTGGATGTGAGCGTGAACGTCCTGCTCTTTAAAAAGCAGACTGGTGTATCTTTCCCAAGACTAACATGAGAACCACGGTATAAATTCTTTTCCACAGCTACTTAAGGTGCCCCTTGGTGAAAGCAGAAAAATGAGACTTTCACAATTGACTTTCACCCACAGAGACTTTTTGAAATCATCTGCAGCCTGCTTTCATAGCATCAGGATCATCCATTTTGGAGAAGCCACCTCCAAATGAGTTTGGCCTCTGCTCCCCTGCCAGGCTTTCTTGGTAGGCCCCTCGTAGAATAACCACTATGAGGGGAATGGAGTCATTGGGGATTCTCACATCATTACACAAGATAAAAAAAGAAAACAAACTAATAGAAGATGATGTATTCTGACCCTCTTAGAAATTTGTTCCTATCAGGACTTTTTATCCCTTGAGATAGAAAATTAGATTAATGAGTTTTGGCTATGTACATATTCTATTATGGGCAGTGATCTCATGCATGTTGACACAAAAAGGCCCTTTTCCAGATAGAGCTGAGACCCAAGAAGGTCTCTCTCTTCTCCCTCTATCTTGGACGCTTATAATCTGGAAATCGTAGGCTTAACTAGCTGGTAAATTATGTCGGAGGCCACATTTCCAGTAAGACTCCAAATCTCAATGCCTTGAGACCCCACCCATAGACTAGCAAGGACATATGTGTGAACCTGTTGTCTGTAGGCCGCACCCTCACTGGGGACCACATGGCCAAGGAAAGCTGGATTCAACAAGGAACCCACATAATTTGAGCCACTATTCTGTCCCCCCCGCACCCCCCCCCGACAGACACACACATGCTATTCCACCATGTCAGGCCACCACTGTCTCAGCCACCTGCTGACCTCCTCTGAGTAGTATTCAGGCTTGCTGGTATGGCTCCAAACAAATTTTCAAAAAAGAAGCATACCACTCAGGGATAGCACTTGTGTTAGCAACAGCAGCACTGAAAAAACCGGGGCGGGGCGGTAGGCGGGGGCTCATGCATCACAAAAAAGGTATTTCGACTCAGATGATGTTTACAGATCCAGGTGTCCCATTTCTAAAAGAAATAAGAATATATTTTTTAAATGTTTTATCGTGTTAACACTGGTTTATAACACATGAGTTTCAGGTGTGCAACATTATAAACTGACATCTGTATGTACTATATCATGCTGACCACCAAAAGTCTAGTTCCTGTCTGTCACCATACAGTTGAGCAGAGAGAGGGTGAAATGGATAAAGGGGCTCAGTTCTATTTCTTCCTCTTTTACTTAAATTCTGAAAGTATTTCTGGGGGTTACTGAGAGGATAAAACTCATCAATGTCACAGGTGTTAGAGGAAAGGGGATTCCTGGGAGGGAGAGGTTGGCATCTGGATTATGCACAGATTGTAGAGACGAATAAATAAGTTTTTAAGCAAACATTTCCCAAACTGGGTTCCTCAGAGTTGCAAGATACTATGTCCTACACACACAAAAGTGTTCTGTGATCATAAATCTAGGAACCCCCAGGCTAAGCTAATTTAAAAGAACTCGCTTTTACACGGGATTCTGCAGTGCAAGTCACCAAAGAAAGATTATTCACCAAGTGAATTTCACCATGAAACCCTTTTCTGGAAATATCCACACATTCCACTTTGGAATGGTGGGAAATTCTGCTTTGGTCTCCAGCGACCTTTTCTGAGCCTCTGGACTGTTTTTTTTCTTACCCTCACCTACATACACATTCTTAGGCCTAAAGAACAACTCTTTAAAAATCACAAAATAATGGATATTTGATGATCATAGACAATTAGAACACAGGCAAAAGAAGAAAAAGCAATAATGAAGATCCTCCCACAAAACAGAACCTCATTAAGTTTTACTATATATTTTCGCCTCTCTGCCTCTTCATCCCTCTATCACTGTCTCTCACTCTCCACATGGTCACGCTTCCCATTTCATGTTAAAAAAGTGAGGTGAAACCATAAATGCTTTTGTACCCTGCTTTTGTTTATGTAGTATATTATAAACATTTTTCTATGTCATAATATCCTACTTTGTTGGACTTTATAAAAGCTTCTCAGTTTTCTAATATATTTGTGAACCATAATTTAATCCTTATTATTGGACATTTGCTTCTATTATTTTTTTTTAGTGTTTTAAGCATTAGAGTTGTTTGTAATAGTACAGCTAAATCTTTGCAGCCATCTGTGCTTGGTTGACTTAACTCTCACATAAAATCTACTAAAGGGTCATAACTTTCCATGTGTGTTCCTTATCCTGAGACAGAATCTTAATTAAAGCCAGTTCTTGAGCCATCAATACCATGTCTCTAATTATTAGATTAACTGTTGTAGGGCCCCCTGGCTAAGGGTACAGGGCCTGGAGTCAGACAGCCTTGGTGGGAACCCTGACCCTGCTACTTAATATTTTGCTGAATTTAAGTAGTTGACGAAACTGCTCCAAGCTTCAGTCCCCGCAGCTATAAAATGAGAATGATAATAGCGCCTGTAAATATAGAGTAGTCGTGAAGGTTTACAGGTCTACCACTTGGAACTGTGTGTGTGTGTGTGTGTGTGTTGTGTTTGGAAAGAAGCTAGGGAGGAAGGGGACATATCAAGTCCCAGAGACCAGCATGACTTCTGCATGGCCAAGATGCTCCTTCCCTGGCTTTTCCTCTGCATTTTCTGGCATTGGGGACCGCTTTCCAAATGATGAGAATGCAGGACACAGCAGGACAGACGTGACTGTGGCTGTGACCTGAACATGGCTCCCAGCTTCACCATTTATTAGCTTGATGGAGAAATGTGATGTAAAGAGTGGGTGTGATGATGCTGTGAGATCATGCTTATGTATACAGCACCTGTCATATAATAAGCACTTAGTGGCAGCCAGGAAAAAAGTCACTTAACTGCCCTAACTTCACTTTCCACATCAGTAAGATAGAAATAATAATAATGACTCTAACACATTATCACCAGAATTAAATGAAAAAAAAATAAATAAATAAAGGCTTGGCCAAGTGCTAGCATGGTTCTTGGCAATAGTAGGTATTTAATATGTGGCAGCTCTTGGGATATATTATCACTAGTGGTGCTAGTACTGATGACTGTAACACAGGTTGAGCTGTGCTGGTGCCACCTGTCTCTGATAGCCAACAGCTGGCCGTGTAAGCCCTGTGAATTAGAGGCCTCCTGGTTACCATGCCTGCAGACAAGTGCCGTCTCCCCGGGATCTGCAGACTGGAGACTCTCAAGACCAACGCTCTAACCTGATCTATGAGTTCTAAAGTCCACAGTGCTGGCTCGTAAGGATGCCCTTGTGAAGTGATACTTATAACTCCATTTTCAGTACAGTTCCTTGCTGATGATATATTAGAAGGGACTGAGGCAACAAGTCTTCGTGGAGAATGGAAAAGCTATGTACTAGTTTGCAGGGATGCTTTAACTATTGCAATGTTTTTTGAGATCAAGGTAGACCTAGAATTCTGTCTATAGTGCCAAGGAGAAAAACATGCTGGGGAATTCGGTGAAGCCTGAGGAGTCACAGTGGAATTGAGTTTGAAGGGATGAGGTTATACCATGAATTCAATCTCAAGGCATATTATGGGCTATAATTCTTTGAAGTCCTTAGAGGTGCCTTAACACTACTTAAAATTAGACCTATTCAAATTCTGTTTATGCCCCATCTCGTGGTCCATGTTGTGAACCATTACTTTCCATTTGTATCTGAGTTCAACTCTTCTACAAACCGATAATTCAGTTTTCCTTTCAGAATGACTCTATTGCACTAAAGTTTTCTGGCAAGGCACCTTTGTTTTCTTCAATGTTCTGAAGTGTGAAGTCTACATAATTTGCTAAATGCATCATGTTTACATATGCATAAGCCAGTTACTTCCAAATCACCACCTCCTGCCTGCACTGTCAGCTGAATGCTTAAAGAAAATGAAGCTTAATTTTTTGTAAGCAGTGTTCCATGGTTTCCAAATAAACTTGCAGAGACACAGATAAACTAAATTACTTAGTGGTAACTATCCAGACAGGGATGAAAAGCCAGTGCTGAGACAAGCCAGGTGTGTGGAAAGAAACATGAAAATGAGATCTGAGGGGCCCCTGGCCGCCACCAGGCTGACTGAGGTGTTAGCAGGAGGGCTAGCACCAATATGTAAGCCCGTGGGCCTGCTTTCAGCCTATGGAACCCTGAACTCAAGGGCCGCCAGGCTTTCTGGTTATTCCTTTTCTTGAGCTGCGGAGTCAGTGTGATGTCTGGGGTCAGAGAATTAGGCCATCTTTCCCATAAGCAAATCAGCATGGGTGGAGTGAGGTGCATGGGCTGGAGCCATTTGGCTCTGGCTTTAAATACCGCATTTGGCATTTCAATGACTTATAAATTGGAGGTGAGAATGGGCAAGACCCCTAACCTCCCTAGACCTTGGCGTTCTCAAATGTAGAGGTGATAGGACCTCCCCTTAGACATGTCACTGAGACATGACACTGAGACATGACACTGAGATAAAATCCAGTACTAGTCAGCGTCATAGAGTCAGCACACGTCTATTTCTCCCTGCCTCTGCCCCCACCCACGTCCAGTCTCCTTTTGGCTGGAAGTTGTCTTGGCTCTGGTTATAACTCTCCCCCTCACCCTCAAAGGCACACACCAGCCACTTTCTTATATGTTACCTGTTTGTCATGTTTATTCTTGGTGCGTTTATGGTGGTGGGAACAGTGTTTTCACTTAGCTCAAAGTATTCATATTTGCTTTGTGCCTCTGCAGACACATATCAGCTCCTACTTTTAACCAGACACTCTGCCAGAACCAGGGGTAAGTGCAAATGTGACTGCTGCAGAATCCTTGTTGCATTGGCTCTCAGGGTCCAGAAGGGCAACAGGTTGTGACATAGCACAAAAAAGTGGAACTGCAAGTAGAGGGTCCCTGGGGACATCCCGGAGGTCAGTGGAATTTGCCTGGGTGAGAGGATTCAACAGATGGACACATTTGAACCGAGCCTTGGTTCTCCAGGAAAGAGCATTCAGGAAGAGAAAACAGCTGAGGTCTTCATCATTAAAATTCCACCAGCTCTGTGGAGGGAAAACGTTCTCCTTTTACAAATAAGGAGAGGAGAGGCCGAGCACCAGGCCAGGGCTATGTCTTAATCATCTCTGCATCCCCCAGAGTGCCTGACTCAGGGAGTGCTGGAATTAGATTTAGACCTGCCCAAGGTCATGGGGCAGGATGGGGAACAGCACACAGACTGTGTTGATTAAAAAATCCCCGCGTTTAGGGATTATTTTTCCCCTTTGGGTTGGAAAGAAAAATGTTAGCATGTGGCATTCGAACTGATGGATGGGTACAAACTGTCTGAGTTAGACAGCTAACAGGTCTCTTGAGGTGGTATCACTGGAGTATTTCCCACTTTGGGGCTACTGCCTTGCATTGCATTTGTTCATTCATTTGTTCGTTTATTGATTTATTCAGCAAACCTCCTCTGGCCACTTTGCTGTTTCAGGTCTTGAGCTCAGTGCTGAGGGGACAACTGAGTGAGTGGGACACAGGGTCCTGCGCTGAGGGAGCGTGTGGTTTAGTGGGCAGACAGGTAAGGAAACAGACCACTTTTTTGAAGAGAGGCATCCATTCACATCACAACCAAAAAGGAATACAGGAATTCTTCCTCCTGGTCTTGTCTGCAATCTGTCCAGCTTCTACCTCTGCACAAAACAGAAGCCATGATTAACTTTATGGATATCCTGGAAGGGGTTCTTGATGAACATAGAAGTAAACACAAATACAGATTGTTTCTCCCCATTTAACAGTTATTAATTTTATGCATATCCTGGAAGGGGTTCTTGATGAACATAGAAGATGAACATAAACACAAATACAGATTGTTTCTCCCCATTTAACACAGATAGTTGCACATGATACATACTGTTCTGCACTTCACTTTATTTTTTTTCCTTAATATATCTTGGAGATCCTTACATATCATCCAATAGCTGTACAGTTTTCTACCGTATGGATGTACTATAATTGATTTAACCACGGACATGTGAATTATTTCCAGCCTTTTGCTATTTCAAATAATGCTGTAATGGATAGCCCTACATATGTTACTTCAAATGTGTGTGTGTGTGTGCATTTCATAGATTATAGTTCCAAAGTGGAATTTTGGAGTCAAAATATCTAGCAACCTTTCTGAATCACTTTGCCGTTTTGTCTCTTGTAATCTATATGGAGTTAGGTTTTCTGTATTATTTATTCTGTATTATTCATTCTTCAAAGGTAGCTCAGATGGATATAAAGGCCTTGGTTCGATTTTCTTTTCTTGACTATCTTATAGACATTGTTCTATTGGATTCTGGCTTCGAATATTGCTGTTTCGAAGTCTGAGGGCAGCCTTATTTCTTTTTTCTCTCATAAGTTACTTGGCTATCTTTTCTGCTACTCTGTCAATATTTCTTTTAAAATCCAGTAACTTCATTGGGACAGCTCTCAGTATGGACCATTCTAGGCTGATTTTCCCTGGCTAATGCTGTGTCTTCTCACTATGTTCACTCAACTCTTCTTTTATTTCGGGAATAGTTTAATGAATTATATTTTAAATATATGTCCTGTTCCATTGTGTTCTTTCTTCAGTTTTGCACATGTAGGAATTCCTTTGCCTCTTCTCTGTGGCCATGATTTACTCTCTTATTCTTTGTAATCCCTTCTTTATTTCCTCTTCATGGTGTTCACTCATTTTTGGCATCCTTCTGTCTTACGGAGTTTCCACAGTGTCTGTTCTCCTTTATGCTTCTTCCAGTTTGGCTTCATTTTAATGATGATTTGGGGTTTTCTTTGTACTCCTTTTTTAGGACTTAAATGCTCACATACCATCTCCTCTGTTGTCTCTTCATCTCTTCTCTGGAGTCTTGTGTACCATTTTTTCTTCAAATGTGATTAATTTTAATTCATGCTGTTACACTCGATCCACATTTTCACATTTTCCCTTTTTCTGTGTTCTGTGGTTAAGTCTTGCTTCTCTATTCACAGTTTTTCATATGGATGTGCGTGTGTGTGCATGTGTATATGAGTCACTTAGACCTCACTGGTCTACCTATTCAAAAGGGAGTCTTGTAGATGGAAGGGGAAGAGCCTGTGTCTAGCTCTGTTGACTTCACAATCCAAAAGCACTCTGCTTCGGTGTGTCACCAGTGACAGATGGCTTCCTGCTAAAATGGCTGCTCTGTGTCATCATCTTTTGTTTCTGTGAAACAGATCAGGCCCAAGAAGGTTCCTCTCCTTAGCTGTGCTCGCCCTGTCTCCAGGCCCCTTGCTATAGGAAGAGCAATTCTGTGGGCATTTTCTGAGCCCTGCTGGCCCGAGGCTCCTCTCGTCATTTGCTTCCTGCTCAGCATCTGCTTGACCTGCGCCATCCTTTCCTCCAGATCTCTTAGTTCTTGCTGAACAGGAAATGTTGGTCTGTCACTTCAGGAAGAGCCCTTTGCCCATCTGAAATGTATTTTTGATTTTTTTTTTTTATTGGCCTATGTGGACACTGCCTCCTGTCTGGGTTGCTTCTGCTGTATTGTTCAAAGCTGGGAGTATATCTCTCTTCTAAAGGTTTTACTGAAAATGGAATATGATTTTTATGATTTTTTTTTTCTGTTAACACTGTTGATTATATATGATATTTAGTGGGGAAGAGGGAAATTGCTAGCTATGTCATGCTGCCTTGTTAGATATTAGCTCTCTAAACAGGCAATTTTGATCAAATATAGTAGTGTTTCTAGAAAGAGAAATAATAACTACTATTTCATCTTTGTGTCAGTCACAAGTTTCTCTCTGAGCCCAGAGGACCTCTCTTGGGGCCTGGATGCCCTCTTCTCATGTCAAATTACTATACCTATCCATGCCCTAAGGCTTCCAGGGCAGAGACAAATTTAGAGTGAGTTGCATGACCTCAAGGGTGAGAAGAATAATGAGTCAAACACTAAACCAGGATTTGGAATAGTTTAAGATATCTTTTATGGTTTCAGATGGCAATTCTTCCTTAGATCCTGCTTTATTTTTCCGGATCTTCCACCGATTTTTCCTGCCTCCTCCTGGAAGCCTTCCCTGACTATCATCAGCCACTTGAGCTCATACATTAATGAAAGCATGAAAGTGAAGTGGCCAAGCTGTGTCTGCTCCAGGAATCTCCACGACCATTCTGTTCTGGCCTTAGTTCTAACTGGGAATTTTTAACTCCAGCCTCTACCATCTTATCCTAGACTACAGCACCTCTGGAGGTACTGCTGGGCCTTAACCACAAGAAGAGTGTGGAGCTACTATCCTTGCAATCAGTCCATATAACTATGTCACCATCCACTCTCGACCAGGAGGAGGAGTGATAGAGAGGAGCTAGGAGGAGCTCTTGGTTCTCTGCATTTGGCCTAAACCTACTCCTGGTCCCCCACCTAATCTGTGAGTGAAAGTATGCCAATGTCCTCCTCTCACCCCCAAATTGAAGAGACAGTCTTAGGTTCCATACATCCTAGGTCGTCAGGATCAGATCTCAGATCCCAAGCTTGGCATTCATGGTCCTCCATCAATCCTGTGGCTTTCTGCCCCAATATATAACAATATATTTATTTCCGATGTTTAAAGGTAAGAACATATCTGCATATATTGGTTCTTCAGGTATTAAAAAACATAGAAACTTAAATTACATTTAATAACGCTCAGATTTGGATGTTGAATTTGAGCAGATTAAACTGGATGCAAATTGCCAATTAGGAATGGAGATTCATCTTATATGTACCCTAAAAATATTTTTGTCACTATATCTTGCAGATACAGGCATATGTATCAGTCTTGGAACAGCCAGTGCTTGCTAGTCAGAAGACAGACCTTGGGATGTACATAAGCATGTATAGTGCAATATATTGAATATTTTAAACAAATATACAGATGATTATATATGCATTCACACATGTATTTATATATATTTGACTTTAATGTTTATGATTTAGAATTAGATCTAATCATGCTAAAGTTGGTGTGTTTAATTGAAGCAGAGCTGATCGTAAGTACAAATCAGCTTTAAATACCAAACAGTCGCTTCATTCAAATTGACTTCCTCATTATTTCTAAGACCTGCCTAGAATGTCTTCTCCTTTTCTAAGTCGTCTCCGCACGTGAGCCTTAGCTCAGGTCCTGCCTCCTCCTCCTGGAAGCCTTTCCTGATTGTCATCAGCTACTTCAGCTCAAACATTAACAAAATAGAATGCCTGCTTGCTTCTCTGCAGGGGGTGGGGGGTGATGACCCCACACAGGGATCCACCATCAGCAGCCCAGCCTCGTTCCCAGGGCTCTGGCCACCCCCCAAGTGCTCTCAGTAGCCTGGGTGGAACCTGTATCCCAACCTGGTCCCCAGGCTCCTGCCATTGAGAACAGCAGTTGTAATTTCACCAGTTTAGTCTCTATTACTTGGGTGCCTAAAAAGTCTGACTGGCCATGAAACTCTTTCTGTTAGACTGCTGATCATGGCGCCATCTTCTCTGGAACATTATTCCAGGTTTCCCACGTAGGCAAAGGCATCTGCCTTGGAGACACAAAGCCAGGCTGGTCAGTTCTAACTGATATTTTATATACACGACCATTTTTTTTTTTTTTAAATCCTGGAGTGTTAAAAAGGCTGTGGATGTTAACAGAAGCTTCAAAAGCTTTTTTCATGTAGCTAACCTTCCAGCTCTAGATTATTCAGGGGGAACAGGTGTTACCCCACTGATGCACACTTACAAAGGTTGTGCAGGTGCCCGGTGTATTTCTTTTTCCAGATGAAGGATTAACACTGGAATCAAGGGAAACGTTAAAGTCCCTTCAAATCAGGTTACTAAGAATAGTCTTAATGGGTTTAATAGGGAAGTTTACACATCTTCACTTGTAGGTTGTAGCGTTAATTAGTTTAACTCGTCTTCCTCCAAGTTTAATGTCAGTATTTTAAGCTCTTTCGAAGATTGCTTTTTAAGAGGGACTTTATCAGCAAGCTCCTGAATAAAGGGGCCCTAATTCCTTTGCTCATGCCAGTTTTTACATAAAATGACACATTCTCTAAGCCTAAGAGAACATGCATATATATTGATGTTTTAGGCACTAAAAAGTGAAAAAACAGAATTACATATAATTGAATTTGTGCAGGCATTACCTGGCTCAAATTTCTGCTGGATGATCTCCAATGAGAAATGAGGGGTCACCTTCTATATTGTTTAAAAATCCCTTCAGGAAGCCCCAGTTGCATTTTCTGCCACTAACACTGTGCATGGCTGAGAGTTTATTATCTGTTAGTCTCTCCAGGGTGGCCTACCAGCTCCTGAAGCTCCTCAGAGAAGGTGGTAGCTGCCTGTTGGTTTTTGAAAGCTCAGTTGTAACAATAAATCATCATAAGCCCATGAGATCGATATTGTCATTATCCCCATTTTACAGATGAAAAAACAGGCTTAGAGAGCAGTGACTTATGCGGAAAACAGCTTGTACACTTGGGAGGTGGTGCTCAACCCAGGGCTGTCAGACCTGCAGCCGAGACTCCTAACCGCAGCACCGTCTGTGTTCAGGGGAGCGAGCGTGGTCCTGACATCACACTCGCGTGCACAATCTTGTATCTATCTTGTGGAAGAGACTCTCAGCCCGCGATGGGGACTAGGCGGAAGTGCACGCGCAGGTACTTGGGGCTGTCTGTGTGTGCTAATCAGGGAATCTCACATTAGGAGACTTGGCTTTGAAATGTTTTGGCACTTAACCATCTGTAGACCTTGGAGATGTCACCTAACCTCTGAAAAACAGATGTCACCTAACCTCTGAATCCTGTCTTACTGGTTGGCTTCAGGCGGTCGTCTTATGTGAAAATACCATCTGCATGATCTTGACGCCCATACTTTTCCATTTAGTGGGTCACAGGCTGCCCTGTGTCCACAAACACAGATAGGGAGAACCCACAGCTCCCGAGCGGTGAGCACCTAAGTCCATTCTAGTCCAATCCTCCCCATGATGCTACCAGTTAGTTCTGTTACCACCCTCCTTCCGCAAATGAGGAAACGGGATGAAAAAGTCACGTGTCCAGTCTCAGCTAGCATGGCAAGGCTGGCACTTGAGCTCAGCTCTTTCTCCTGCCATCCAGGATTCTTTTAAAGCAGAACGTCTGATTACTGCTCCTGGAACACTCTCTGCTAAGCAGACTCCACCTTCACCGATTTGAGTTCCAGCATAGAAGAGCCCATGTTCATTCCTCAGGGCATCGCAGGCTGCGCAGGCTCCAAGGGGATGTGGCCCCACAGTGGTGATGTGGCCCCACAGTGGGCCTACGCACGTTCCCGACACTGGGGTGCTGCCGCGTGGTAGATAGTCCCTGGCACAGGGGGCCCAGTCTCCCCGGGAGGAGGAGCCACATGTGCCCAAAGGCGACCAGGAAACCCTGGTTAGGGCAGCTCAGGAAGGCATCTTGTGTCTGCTCTGCCAGCACTCGGTCTCTGCCCTGAAGAAGGCTCAGCTGGACCTCTTACCGGAGAGGCCGAGAGTAGACACTGAGCGCGTTACCCACTGCTGCTCTGATGGAGTCACTATGCACAGTGGCACCTAGGCCGGAGGAGGGGGCCGGCCTGCTCCAGAGAGCTCCAGCTCTTTAATTACCTGTGGAGGGCCAGAGCCCTGAGTTAAGCATTAGTGAGGCTGGAGTGGGAGGGAGGGAGGTCTGCGTGGCAGGTGGGCATTCATTTCCTTTGGCTCTTTAGCTGAAGGGCTCCATGAGTTACAAGAATATTCCAGTAATTGGTTCCCTAGCAGAGGTTTACAGATATCCTACGATGCTCGTGTGGCAGATTTGCCATTTTCAAACCATCAGTTCGGTGTTCAAATGTGGTTTTGGTAAAGACTTGTAAAACACGTGTGTGCGCACACACACACACTTGCTCTCACTTTATTAAACACTACCTCTTTGAATAAATAATTTCTATACTGTCCTCACCTCCACTTTTTATATCATCTGCTAAGCATGTGTTACCCCTCCGATCGTTCCCTTGCCTTCCTCCTTTCTGTCTGACCCTCTGAGAGAGCTCTGCTGCGTCAGTCAGCCCTCACAGTCGTCAAGCCGAGGCCAGCTTGGAAGGCCAGTAGAGCCCTTGGGAGCTCTTTTCAAAGCAGCTCGATTTCCTAGCTCCTGTCTCTTCCCTTCCAAAACCACTGCCCATTTCGAAACTTCAGTAGCTCTTTACTAGCCCTTGGCTTCATCTGAAGGAAAACAGGGGAGCCAGGGAAGATGGAGTGATGGGGCCCAGGGGATGGGCTGAGCCAGGCCATGGTTACTCATTCAGCTATGAAGCAATCCTCTCTCCCCATCAGTAGCTGATACCCGGGCTGTCCAACTTCCCCATGAGCAAAAACTAATCCGTCAGAACACCCCTCCCCCCTCCCACAACCCATTGGGGGCTGCGATGAGCCTGTAACAACTTTCCTGCCGTATGGCACCACACCAGCAGCAGCGCATCCTTCTTCCTCCCACCAGCCTGGTTATTCACGATGCACTCCTGGCTTCGTCTGAATATTCTCTGCATTCCAATCCAGTCTAACTTAAGGCCCCTTGAAGCTCCAGGTCTTAGGTCAAGGAGGGTGGAGGGTTTTCAGGTGGGAAAAGCACTCCCATTCTCTTCTCATGGCTATATACCTTCCATGGAGGCTGTTGGTGCCTTATTTATACTTGCCTATAGCATTTTTGTTCCTATTTTTCACACAGACAGGAAAAGTCTGCTGGGAGAACACCAAATTACCTGGGCCCTCTTTCTGCCTGAGTGAGTGCTGTGCTTTCCTGGGGGAGGGAGCTGCTTTTTGCACATTTTGGAGTAATGTGCAATGGCGCTATACTTTTCCCTAATGAAGCCCCAGTGGCTTCACATGTGATACATGCTTCTGGGAGCGTAACAGGAAGGCTGAGGGCTGTGCAAAGCCCTTCGGAAGGCCCGCCATTCTCACACCAAAGCTAATGAAGACGAGAGCCCAACCTGCTCCCTCTCCCCGTCTGTCCTCTTAATACTCAGCTTGTGGCTTCACCTGCATAAATTCCTTGCCGTGCAAGGACCTGAGGTTTTGATTTTGCCCAGCCCAGGGTACGGATCAAGTATATTAGTTGCCTCAGTACTGACTCTCGCCAGCCCATGCAAGGAGCCAGTCCAGCACCCAGGGACGGCTCGGCAGGATAACAACCTGGATCCAAACCCCATCTCTGCCACTTGGTAGCTATTAGACTTTGGGAGTTGGTAACTTCTGTGTTCTTTCATGTTTTCTTTCTATACATATAATCTGCACAGCTAGTATGTATCCATCCTTATGGTAAGTACTAAGAAAGCTTTTCCATCACGGAACTTTTCTGCTTGGGAGAGGGCAGACATATATTGCAACCGGAACCTCTTAGACTTCTGTCCCATCTACAGCATAAGAAGAGAGGCTGTTCTTTAAATCTCCTCAGGCTTTTTTGAAAATAGCATGCAATAAAATGTTGGGATATGGGAAGGGGGACATAAATTTATGCCAGTAGCTGTGAGGTATGTTTTACTGTTATTCTCTTGTTGCATAAAATCATGGTATGAGCTGAGCTTTATTATGCCATTTTGAAGATGGACAAATTAAAGTTCACAAAAAGCAGGAGGGTTATTATACTCAGTTAATAAGTATGTGTCGAGAGCATTCTTCATGCCAGGAACCGAGTGCAGAAGATGCTGGCCCCAGTGGCTGAGCCAGACTCAGGCATGTTTACACTGCCGTGACCTAGAGAGGGGGAGATGGGCACGGAGCGAGAAGTTCCAGGTGTGGTGCCGTCCAAGGAGCAAGGCACTGGAAGGATAGAACAAGAAAAACTGACCTAGTTTGAGGGTTAGGGAAGCCTGCTAGGAGGAATTACCTTTAAAGCAGAGACCTGATGGAGAAATTGGCGTTAGCAAGACAGAGAGGAGGTGTGCTCCAGGCAGAACACTGTGTGGGAAGGACAGTAAGGGTGAAGCATGAGGCCCAGGACAAAAGACTACAGACCAAAGGATGCATGACCCCTGGGACCAGATTCCACAGGTCACATGATGGAGCTTGGACTTGCGTGAAGAGTGGCTGGGAGCCTCTGAAGTAGCTGAGTGGGGAAGTAACTTGATCAAATGTCCATTTTAGACAGATGGCTTTGGTTGCTGAATGAAGAAGAGAATGTGAAGAACAGGAGCAAGCCACGAGACCAATCAGGACCCTGTTACCATGTGCTGCTGGGAGGCAGTGGTGGTGACAGGGCTCGGAAGAAAGGCGGCAGAGATGGCAAAACGCAGGGCAGTTTTGTAGGAATTTGGGACAAGTTCCTTGTGTTTGTCCCGAGGGCGCGAGTACGTGGCAGTACCATTTTCAGAGAACTGAGGAGGCAGAGACTGGAGGTCTGCCAGCACCCCAGCCTCACCGGAGCAGACTGAGGTCATGTAAGAAAGATGGGGAGTGACTTATAGAAACAAGAAGGCAAATACGAAAGCGTCGAGGAATGGGATGCTGGGCAGAAACGACTGGGAAGGTGAGAGCAGGCGAAGGTGAGCCGAAGCCATGGCGGAGGGAAGGAGGGAGCTGATGGAAAGTGAGAGAGCAAAGGGCCGGCGGCCGCTTCTCGCTCGGGAAGGCAGTGTGGTGGCAACGGGGCTCAGGTCCCGGCCTTCACGAGCGAACCAAACCCTCTCCCATGATAGCACCATCTTTTCCTCCAAAGAGTCCAATACCGGTGGCCTGAGCGCCTGCTTCTCTCACCAGGAGGAGTGGACAGACCACCAGACTCTCTAGTCCAGAAATTCCAGGGACTGGCCCGCCTCCGGGCAGAGTGCAGGCGTGGCAGGTGGATGTGGTTTTTTATGGTTTTCTCCCCACAAAAATTACTTTTCCTCAGGAAGGAACTGAGCGTGTGGGATGTAACCTTTGGGTCCCCTTTCTGAAAGCATTAATCCTTTGTCGGGGGCTGTGACAGGCATCTTAAAAGACGAGCATTTTTCTCCCATTGCCAGTCTGTCTGTTGTGGCTAGAATACCAAATCTGAACAAACAGCTCTCTCCAGGGTGTCGTCTTTGTGTTTTTCTCGGGGATGGCTCTCGCTCCAGGCAGGCTGTGCCTGACTCTCATAAGGACCATTCGGCTGAGGACGCAGTGAGTGAACAGGGCCAGCACCTCCCATATCCACTTTGACTTTTTGATCTTTTTCTGCCCGTGCCAGTGGCGTCTCACTGCGACTTCTCCCCGACTGACAGATTTGCTCTTCCTGGGTTCCAGTGCCCGATCCCATCACCATCAAAAGCCCGCATACTTGGGAAAGCCTGTGGGAAAGGCAGCAGTCTTCTAAAGATACAGATTACCTGCACATCTGTTTGGCTTTAGTTAAACATGACTGACTAATTTATCCTGCAGTGTGACATGAGGATCCATTTCCGTTGCAAGTTGACTTGGCAATTTTCTCTGCTTAGGGAGTGTTTAGAATAGATGGCGTGCATGGCAAATGAGAAGAAATAAATGCTATTAATTTTTCATTTTTGAGTGTGAGGTTAGCTGTAGAGTCCACATCACATTTCCTCAGAGAAATAGACCACATCCTCTCCTGTTTAGATGTGAGCACTTCCTCCAGAGGTGCCAGGACCTGCCCCTTTGGCCGGTCCCGGTACCCGGGCAAAGCCGACGACTCCTTCCCCTCTCGTCTGTGTGCGTGGCTCAGCATCACGCTGGTTCTGGACTTGCGTGGGCTTGTGATCTCCTTCCTCGGTTTGTCTTCAAAGACTGAAGGGAAGGGACAGAGACACAACCTTGAAGTCTGGACGTCGTGACGAACCTCCGAAAGCCAGAAATCCCCAAGGGGTGGCTAACATCATCTCACGCTGTCCCATATGATGTTCTGCTGTGACGGAAATATTCTTTATCTGTGCTGTCCTATGAGTCCCTAGCCACATGTGACCATGGAGCATGTGGAATGGGGTGGGTACAACTGAGGAACTAAATTTTAACATATTTAATTTCAAGTAATTTAAATGTAAATAGACACATATGGCTAATGGGGACTGTATTGGTTAGCACAAGTATACATTTTCACCTATTTCCTAGGTGGCCAAAGCCAGTTTTGTTTAGGTGCATTTGTCTTACTGGTTTTCTGAATGATGTGGATGTTTGCTCGAAGCTTACATATAAATCTTCAATTTAAAAATAACAATAGTGTTAGTAAAAGTCATAGCTAGCACATACTGAGTAATGACTATATACTGTGTGGTTTGCTAAGTAATTTACATACCTTTTCTAATTTATAGTCACATAGTGATATCTTGAGATTACAGGTGAGGAAACTGAGGCAGCGAGAGGTTGACTTGTGCGAGTCCCACAGCCAGTAAAGCTGGGCTTTATCCCAGGCAGTGCGGGCCCAGAGCTGTTCCACTCTGCTGCCTGTCAAGTCAGTTCTCAGAGTCATTTCCTGGCTGGTGTTTTGATAGTCACGTCCTGGTTGCTGAAAGCAAAGCAGTCTTGGGGTCATTAGTGGCTTGGGTCTGAACAGTGGCCACGTAGTCGCTCCACGCTTTGCAGAGTGTAGGTCTGGATCCTGGCTGGAATGAAGGCAGCAGTTCCAAAGAGAGCGCTGAGCTTGCACTGAACCCGCCTGGGTCTGCTCACCTCCCTCAGATGGAGGGTGGGACAGACTTTTCCTGCCTCAGGTCTAGAAAGTTTGGCTCTCTGTTCAACACCAAGCCCCAGGCTAAGAAAAGATGGGCTTGCCTGGAAGCAGACTAGGATGGTCAGGATGAAGGGAGGGTCTGTGTGACATCAGTTTCTTCTGGAGATGATTCCACCATTTGCAAAGCAGGTGGGGGCTTATCGCCTCAATTCAGGGAGAGCCTGCAGTCACTGAAGGCTGAGTTGGAGTTGTGGCATGACTGTCTACTCATTCACCGTTACCCCCATGTCTGCCAGTGAGAGCCTGGGGTGTTCACTGGGCTCTCTCTGTGCTGGTAGATTTCAGCCTTAACCTGTGTCCCATCAGCGGCAGGAGACATTCAGAACTTGTCTGGCTCTGCAGCGTAACATTGTTTTTGCTTGGTTTCTTCGCAGCCTGTCTCCTGTAGCTTTTGACTTTGGGAAAAGTGACAGTTGTGGGGTTCACTTACAGGGATTTTGGCCCCTTCAATCTTTAATTTCTGTCTCTCCACCTACTAAAGTTCACTAAATCCCTTGCGGGTTTTCCTGTCTCTTGTCAAGATTCTCAGTACCCAGAATGAGGGTAAGTCAGGGAGACGGGGGAAAGTCGGCTACTTCTCTGCACCATTGTCCCTTCTCTGGGATTTGTTCCCTCGAGCTTTACCTCAGCACTCTCTGCGACCTTCAGGTAGCCTGCACCCCTCTCCCCATCCAGCAGATTTCTCCTTGTTCTTAGGAGTGTATCCTTTTGGCCCCAGTTACTGTCCTACCTAAAAGGCGAACTGGGTAGCTATAGATGGGCTGCAAATAGAAAGACTCTTCCATGGAGAAGGCATCCATCTATCTATCTGGAAAAATCAAGTCAGTCTGTCAAAACACCGGCAAAATACCCCATATCCACAAATCCAAACCTTGGGCTAAAACAGAATTGAGAGTCTGCTATTGTTGGGAGCCTTTGGTGTCCCAGGCGCCTCTCCCTAAGAGCATTAGCTATTCCTGAGTGTTAATCTCTTGGCATGAGTTTAGTGAAAATGTAATCTTCTCTGGCAAACTGCAACAGCAAGTTTTATCAGGTTAGCAAGAGGCATCCGTGACGGCCTTTGAGGCTGATGCACAACTGTGAGACCATGACAACTTACTTTAGCAGCTCAGAGGCAGGCCAAAGTCAGTTCTGAACAATGCTGCCTGCCCTGGGAGTCAGGGCTGTCTTTGTCAACGTTTCTTACCTGTGATAGCAGCATCTTTGGGGGGTTTTCCAAGTTGGGGTAAGGAGTTATATCGTGGCTGGGCAGGGAGGTTTGTGTAGGCATGGCTTTGTTGGTGGCACCGCATGGTGAGGGCACAGAGCTCATAACAGGAGACCACCGTGGACTCACCGATTCTCACCTTTGCTTTCCTCCAGCCTGCACGGACAAGGAGCTGAGGAGCCTCGCTTCCCGGCTGAAAGACTGGTTTGGAGCCCTTCATGAGGATGCAAACAGGGTCATCAAGCCCACCAGCCCTGATGCAGCCCAAGGCAGTGAGACCACTTTCCTCTTACTCATTCATTTTACTTTAAATTCCACGTTTTCTCAGTTACGAGACATCATAGATTTAGCATTTTGGGGTGAGCAAAGAGACACTACATTAAATATATACACTGACTTAAAATATGTCCCAATTTCAGAAATATCAAATTACAGAGGAGGGGAAAATGCCTTAGAATCAAGACAATAGAATACGTTTTACATGTTTTGATCCAGCTGTGCCGACGTTTGACTGTGCAGGTGGTCAACGCCCCTAACCACCCCTCGTTGTTCAAGGATCAACTGTATTTTTAAAAGTCTAGTTGCAAATTATATGTTTAGTATAGATATCTTGGAAAATACATATAAAATATATATAATTTATTTTTAAATCTATAAACCCACCATTTTAACAACTTAATCTCGTTGTGGTATATACTTTTTTCTTTCTCAAAAAAAAAAAAAGTGTGGGTGTGTGTACACACTGTTTTATGACCTTTTATCATTTTGCAATATACTGTAACTATGTTGTTGAGTATATTCTGCTTTGTAATAGCTACAGAGACTCTCAATTTATGGATATAACTTAATTTATGTAAACTGACCTTTATTTTGGAGCAACGAAGTTGTTCCATAGCAAACACTGAGACTCCTATACAGGTGTCCACCTCCCCCATGAACTGGCAGAGACCACACTCAGAGCCTCTTCATAAGCTGGAGAGAGCTCGGAATGGGTCCTCATCTCTGCACTTTGATGGAGTCTCTCGTTGCCTTTAATGGAAAGTGATTAGGGGAGGCTGCCCCACACTGTGGCCTGGCAGCACAGAATGGGTGACTCGGCAAGGCAGTTCTTCAAGTATGTGGAGTTCGGGGGCTGCTAGGATCTACAGTTTAACCTGTACCAGGTCTCTGGCCCAAATAGGAATGATCTCCTTAATTTGGGGTTATTCTCTGCTGCTCATAGCTACAGACACTAGTAGAGACTATTGATCTAGGGGACAATTCTTTCACAAGTTTGGATCTTCTACCTTAAGGGAAAGATAGTATTTGTGTTCCAGAATCTAAGTGTCTAAAGAATGGTTCTTGGTAGTTCCTGTGGGGAAGGAGAAGTAAGGAGTTTCTTTTTATTTCGGCTGGGGACGCCTTGGGAGTCTGTGAACAATTAATTCACAGATGGTCTAGAGAGGCTTTTCCCAGGATCCTCCAGGAGCAGCTGGGCCCGGGGATCTCTGACCAGCCATTCAACAAAGAGCAGGTTGGTGTGTGGAGAGCTGCTTCTTGTGGCCTCCAGTCCCAAGGGACTCCTGCAGAAAACTAGGGAGCCCGCCAAAGACCTGTCCTTGGCCAGAAGCAGACGGAGTCCCCAGAGAGGCTGGTTTGCTGTCCTGAAGCAACTGGAGTAAAGGGGATAAAAAGGAATGACACCTGGTTAGTCCACAAGGCCAGAGGAGAGAGAGTGTTTGTCAGTTCAGGAGTTCTGAAGGGGGAACCAGGGAACCCTACAAGTCCCACATGCTTGGGGCCAGTCAGAAGAACCACTGTTTCCCCTCCTCCCCTACACATCAGATGCAGGTGCCTCTTTCCTGGAACCTTCCAAATGGATATGCAGTGGACTTGACCTTTAGACTACTGCCCAGCGAGCTTGGCACTTCTTTTTGGTGGTCAGCAGTAAGCTCCTCTTTCCAATGTATCAAAATGTTAACACCCTATAAAATTGATGCATGTGACATAAAATATTCTGTACAAAAAGTGTGGAGCCATTTAGTGCCAGAGTAAATTATCTTCCTTTACTTAGCCCCTGAGGACATCATCGAGAGTGTTCAATCACGACCTTCAATCAAAGAAGAGACCACATTATGTTCCCACAGTCTCTGTTCTTGAAAAAGGGGATGTTCTAAGATAGTGAAAGGAATATATTTAAACGTGGAAAGATTGTTATGTTTGATGGGGTAATTTGTAATAGCTAGAAAACTCTCGACAAATACTTTTAGGGAGCAGCCACTATGTGCCTGTCCTGGCTGAGGCTGCTGAAGGAAATAGCGCAGTGTGTGCCTGGAGTCCAGGGCTGAGAGTCTAACAGGCCTTTCAACCGCCCAAAGCACGGGGCTCTGCCAGAGCTCAGTGAGGGAGGCTGTCTACTTGACGGTTAAGACGCCTTGGGAAGATAGCTTTAAAAAGGGTAGGTGCACGTTGCTATACCTTATAATCCTCTGACTAAGCAGGGGTTCCTGGTAATGCAACCCAATGACCAGGATGTGGGTAGGAACCCCAGGAGTGGGCAGTTGACCCTATCGAGACCCTTAATTACAGTCACCGTAACCTCCCTTGCACTCCCTACCCCCCAAAATGGCACCCTAGCCAACTGGAGGTCCTCAGGGCAGGAGGGCCATGTGTCGTGCGAGGCAGAAGCACCTGAGAGTGGAGGGTTGAGAATGCACACTTCGGGTTGGGCCGCCTGGGTCTGGATCCCAGCTCCACACTGTCAGACCCTGAGCAAGTAACCTAAGCCCTGAGTGGAGGATATCGCATCATTTCATAGGACTGTTACAAGGACCCAGTGAGATGATTAAGTATAAAGTGCTTAGAAGAGTGCCTTAAGACAAAAGTAAAATCATCAATTTTCCAGGAAAATAAAGCCAGTCCTAGAAATCCAGCTTGTGGAATAACTTGAAAATGCATGGTGCTCTGGATTCTGAAAGAAATTCAGTTTTAGATTTGGCGCATGCCCTCTCTGGGGTTTGGCTATAGTAGACGCAAGATCCCAGGTGTTAAGCAAAGTGTCGTTATTCGAGTGCATACAGTTTCCATTGTGGAAACAAATAATTCTTTAAGAAAACTACCCCTCCTCCCCCCCAGGAAATAAGAAAGAAATTATTGTCTGAGTCAGTCTGGGTCCCGCATCATGTACCTCTGAAGGGGACTGCAGAGAGTAGCACGTGGAACTGAGGCGGGGGCCTGGGGGCCCAGCTTGTTTCCCACTCACGGTCAGACTGCTTGGGTTTACCTGTCCTTTGGGGCAGGACCAGTGCTTCCAGACTGCGGTTTCACCTTGCTGCCATCCTTTTTACAACAGTTTCTTTGTTTTGGCTTTTCAAATAATTTTTTTTTCCCTTAAATATAAAAGCATAGTTTGCAGAATCATCAGTTAGTTCCACAGCTCACTGTATGCTTCCTTTCAGGCATACTCTGTTTTGAACAAGTCCAGTAAATGAAAAAAACCATTATACATCACAGATAAATTAGCAGTGGGGATTTGTTCCCATTAGAACTTATTTTCCTACAATGCTGACTTATGTTTTTGTGCATTTAAAATTTTTCATTTAAAAACCGCCACCACCAAGATCATATGCTAGGAGAGAGCCTCCGGGACCAGACCTTTGGTGAGGGGAGGCTGTGGGGGTGGACCCTGGGCCTCCTCTGTGGTCAGGAAAGACCCAGCTTGGCGGCAGCTTACGCATGCCTTTCCCTCGGCAGGGTTTGACACCAGCATCCTGCCCATCTGCAAGGACTCCCTGGGCTGGATGTTCAACAAGTTGGACATGAACTACGACCTCCTGCTTGACCCCTCAGAGATCAATGCCATCTACCTGGACAAGTACGAGCCCTGTATCAAGCCTCTCTTCAACTCCTGTGACTCCTTCAAGGACGGGAAGCTCTCTAACAATGAGTGGTGCTACTGCTTCCAGAAGCCCGGGGGTAAGGTGGGAGAGAGGTGGGGTCCAGAGCCCAGGGCGGAGATGTAGACCACCTCCTGGGGAGGCAGGTGGAGACCAGCAGGCAGAAAGACACAGCTAGAGAATAAAGCATTCACCCTATTTAATGGCAGGCCCAAAGGCTTTTTTCTCCTCTTTTACAATTCCATTTTTAGCATGGTATGTTAGAAAACACAAGAGCATAATCAAAGAGTCTGTTATTTCAGTCTTCCTTTTGGGAAAATCTCTTAACCATATTTTGCCTCAGACTTTTCATCTGTAAAATGGATGTAGAAACATCTGCTACATAATTCCCAAGATCACTGTAATACTGTACAAATGTAAAGTAGCGTAATTCCCATCGCACATGAATTCTCCCCGTTCCCCTTAAACAGAGACACTTGTCAGCTTTTCTAGGATAGTATGGATTTATACTGAGTGTCTTAGACAAAGATATTTTGGTTATAAACAAACTCTGGCTAACTGAAGAAAGAGACAAGATTTGAGAAGTAAATGGAAAGAATACAGAGGTATCTCATGTGGCACAAAGTCAGGAGGGTCAGCCTGCAGTTGTGCAGACTAGAGACCAGAAGACTCCAGGATCCAGAGGCAGGAGCTCTGAGCCTCCCTGAGGGGCCCGGGGTCTGGCTTTACTTCCCTTTGTCTCAGCTTCCTGGGGAGGGATGAGCATGTGTGATGGCCCACAGCTCAGGGCACCAGCAGAGACTGGCTCCCAGAAAAATCTGGTCCAGTGTTAAGTCAGGGCTCCAGCGTAGCACTGTAGGCCTGGCTGTCAGAACCCACCTCCAGGAAAGGAAGGTAGCTACTATCATTAAAGCATTTAAATTGTCTGTGTGTGTATGCACGTTCAGACAACACAAACAGCAGAAAACGTAGGCCTCACAGAAGGGCACTCACTGCAAAGTAGGAATGTCTGTATGTTTATAGGATTATAAGATACATTCCTAAAAGCGGACTTGCTGGTCAAAAGGGCATGTGCATTTTCAAATTTGAGCACTGTTTCCAATTTTCCCTCCAAAGAGGTTGTAACAATTTTTAGTCTCAGGAAAAATATACAAGAATACCTATTTTCCCATGGTTTTGTCGAACTTTGTGGACAGTTTCAAATTGAGGGAAATTATATTTCCTTATAGGCTTCATTTCATTTCTCTTATGATGTAGCTTGAGCATTTTTGAGACACTCTTGAGTTCCCTTTTCCTTGACATGTCTAGTTTTCACACATTTTTTTCCTATCAGGTTCTTGTGGGTTTTTTGTTGTTGTTGTTGTTATTGTTGTTGTTGCTTTTTTCCTATCAGGTTCTTGTGGGGTTTTTCTGTTGTTGTTGTTGTTGTCTTATAGGAATTTTCTCTAAGGACTAGAACTGTTCTAGACATATATGATGCAAATTTTCCCCCAACTTCAACTCTCTATTTCCCCCCAACTTCAACTCTAGGGAGAAACTTTAAGTTTTAGTCATATTTCTCCATCTTTTATTCTGTGGCCTCTTAGAAGCCATAAAGCTTACATTAAGCTTAGAAAGGTATTTCCCACTTAACGATAGTAATTCTATTGTGTGTTTTGTTCAGTATCTTTGGGATTACGTTGAGTGTTTGTTTATTGAAATCTTGTATCAGTTTAGATTTTTTTAGATGGTCATGTAGGGTCCCAGCACCCCCCCGCCCAATCCCTGGAGATGGTTGTCCAGTGCGCTTGTCACCGATTGACAAATCCATTATTCTCCTACCAATTTGAAATGCTTCCTTTATCATACATAGAATCTTATATCTATCTATTCCCAGATAGTCTGCCCTATTAAAAGAACAGTTATTCATAAATCAGTTCTAAACTGTTTAAATTACAGTTGTTTTACAATATGTTTTAATATCTCGTGGGGCCACTCTCCCCTGCCATTAATCTTTTTTCAGAATTTTCCTAGATATTCTTATATATGTTTAACTTTTTGAGCTGAGAATCAGTTTATGCAAACTTAAAAAATTCTTACTGGTATTTTTTTTTTACTATCATGCAAAATTAGATTAATCTAGAGTGAATTGATAGCTTTATAATATTGAATCCTTTTATCCTAGAATCTGTTAACCAGTAGAGTTATAAGTTTTGTTCTCAGATATTATATTTCCTCACTGGTGGTTGTTTTAATATTAATTTTGTTCCCAGCTACCTTACTAAATTCTCGTTTTGTTTAAATAGTTATTCTGGTTGGTTTCCTTGGATTTTTTTCAGGTGTGCAATCATGTCATCTGCAAATAGTGATGATTTTTGCTCTTCCCTTCTGATTTTTATACCTCATTTCTTTCTCTTTTTTAATCACACCAGCTAGTACCTCCAAATCGATATTAAATAATAGCCATGTTTTTCACTTCAGTAGAAATGCTTGTAGTGGTTCAGCATTAAGCTTAATGATAGCTTTGGGCTTGAGTTTATATAAAATCATGTGACTTTAGTCAAGGTTAGCTCAGGTTTAGCTTGATCAAAGCGGAGGCTCAGTGCTAACGCATCACCTGGATATGTAATGCCAGGGCCCCAGGGGTGACGTTACTGCCTTAACCAAGAGACAGAGCTGGTTACCTGGCCACACGGCATGTCTCTGGTTAGGCTGCCCTTTCAGCAATTGCTGAAGGAAGCCAGGATCCCCACCTGTGGCAGGACAGGGTACCCAGGTGGAGCCGAATGAGATAATTTGTTGTAGTTCTCTGTCCCCCATTTTGTGCATTTCTTCTAAGTTTATTTTTTGTTGGGGTCCCACCACATCCGTCCCTGACCCAAACCAGTTCTGAAATTTTTATTTTACTTCCACATTTCATTATTTCCTATTTATTAAGGCATGTACTTGAGGCTAAATTTTTTTGCCAAAGTATTTAGCTATAGACCCTAGGTATTGATATTTGGTACTTTTATTATAGTTAATTTGTAGGCAATTCTACAATTAAGGCTGTGAGTGCCTCCTTGGCCCAAGGAAATTATAAGAGTGTACTTTTAAACTTTTCATGTAGTAGGATTATTTGTTGACTGCTTCTGATATTATTCTCTTTAGTTTTTTTTACTAAGTTTGAGTTTTAGATCTTTTCAAAGATTCTCATCGGAATTCTATTCTTTGAATTAGTCCTTGAATATTTGGAAAATATTTCTATTTTCTTTATACGAAAAAAAAAAAAGATGCTAAGTATAAACTGTCGGGAGTCATAGCTTTTTGATCTTCTTAAAACTTTATTTGCTTACCACTGAGTGTAACTATAGAATAATGTGTGAACCCATACCAATTTTTCTCCCTTTATTAGTGAGGTAACTAACCGTTGTGCCTGGAAGTCAAAAGGATTTACCTTTTAAGGGCACAAACTTCCTAGGACATGTCTTCGTTTTTCTATTACTTTTCTTGAGCTGCGTATGGTCTCTTGAGCTCTAGCATTAAAACCTTTTTGTTGCGTTTGATTAGTCTCTTAGGATCATTCATTTTGTAGCTTCTTTCTATGTCATTTTTATCCTTGAGCCTTTGCATCTGTGCATTTAGCTCTGGTCTCACATAACTCTTTTCCATTAGAATCCTGGACCACTTAGAGAAATCTTTGTTAATTATTTTCACTGGCTCAGCAGCAAACATTTTTCTGTTAACGAATTTTTCATCTGGAGTTTTGTTTTGTTTTTCTTCTGGTTTTCTTGCAACAATTTTTAGTAGGTCTTAGTCTGATTTATTTTTCCTTATCTTTCAATCAGTAGAGTTTTAAAAATTACTGTAGGACAATTTCAGGGGTCTTATAACTAGAAACTTATTTCACAGGAAACAGTGTTTACACGACTGACTGACTTTTCCTTCTCTTCAGGAGCAGGCTTCTAAATGCCTTACAGTGTCTTCTCTATGTTTCTGTGTGGTTACAAAAATGAACATTTCCATTTGCAAAATAGGAATAATACTGGTACCTCCCTAATATGGTTGTTGTAAAGATGTAAAGTTCTAGAACACTATCGGGCACATACTACTTTTAATCATCAAAGATGGAACTTGTTTCCCTTTTTGTTGTTTTCAGTTGGTATCTTAACTACAGAAATCAACATAATATATTTTACAACCAGTTTTTCACAAGGAACCAGCAGCAGGACCAGGTGGCATTGTGATATCCTCAGGGTAATAGATGTAAATAGGGACTCGGATACTTTCTACAGGCTGTACTCATGTACATACAGAGGTAGTATAAGTGCCCTGAGAATTAGAACACCTCTGTCCATGCCTGGAGGGCCATTAACAAACAGCAGAGCTCCCCGCTCCACCCCCCAGAGCCACAGGATCTGCAAAAGCAAGTTAAGACTCGGACTAGTGAAGTCACCTTTCTTTTTGCTTGTAATGGAAGAAAGCTCTTCTCTTGGGAGGTAAGAGAGTATCACACACTTCTATGTGCCCCACTTGGCCATGCGGCTCCACCATATCAGTCCTCCATTGAGAACTGACAGTTTTGTGCTCATTCATAACAACATAACTGAGGGCTCAGAAGATGAGAGAAAGAGACCTGCCCAAAGTATTCAGCTATGAGGTGACAGAGTTGAGGTCTCAAGCTTCTACACTCTCTCTGTATCTCTTGTATATCTTCATAGCTGCCCCTTGAGGTCTGTGTTTTACTTTCCTGGGTCGTGAGCCACAAGGTCTTGAAGCAGCCATTCTAATCCTCTCTCTCTCCTACAGCAAGACCTAGGGGAGAGTGTCTGTCACCTTCCCTCTGGTCAGTCGGTCTGGCCTGTGGATTCAGAACACTGACCTACTAGTAAGCTTTGGTCCTGGTTCTCAGCTCATCGAAATCTTAGCTGATTATTTGCTTCCCTAATATAAAAGAAAAAGTATTAGCAAATCAGCTATTAAACACCTGGTATTTGCTTGAGTTGGTGGTGGGGAGAAAAATTCCTGTACGAAGCATGTAGCCCCCAAATACTATTTTAAGTACCTCGTGGTATAAGTTGTTTTTTTTAATTAGTAACACTAATGGCCTGAGTTTGTTCTGCCACATAGCCACAGCATATGGAGTAATTCCACTCCCAGGTGTGTCACTGTCTACATTTCACGTCACAAGTGAAGCCAATCATTAGAGATTATATCCCATACCATCTGGAAACTAACTTTCACAAATTATTTTTTAGGTCTCCCTTGCCAGAATGAAATGAACAGGATTCAGAAGCTGAGCAAGGGGAAAAGCCTATTGGGTAAGTACAATTTCTTGCCACTCATTTATACAACTAATTAAACCATCATGTCTCTTGTAATATTGAGTACAGCAGTGGTTCTCAATTACAGGCCAGTGCTTCATGAAAGAAATGCCTCACTTTACCCCAGACAGGGCTCTTTCAGGCAGCTGGATATAATCTGAGGACCAGTTTGTTGGCCGAGAATTAGCAAGAGGAGAGGTCAAATGTCACCCAGGGTTGTAATCTCTTCCTACTTTTGGCTCCAATGGATCTTAGCTTTTCCTTCTTTCAAGCACCGCCATTGAATGGAGCTCTCTAGTATCCAACTCTAAGGTCTATAAATTTCCTATATTCCCCAGATCAAGTTGTGTACTTGAGGAAGATGAGCCATACTCCCATCTGAATCTATCAGATAGGATTCAAAGACATATGTGTACTTGCATGTGTTTCTTAGTGTCCCATGCATGGTCTCTGAAGAAAGTATAAGGCTGTTTAGACACTGCACATTTCCCTTACCATTCTGTCTGCACGGTAAGGAAGAAGCAAGTGGGTCATATGAATGCATTTTCCCTGACGTGTGAGTCCGGACAAAGTCAAGGTAACAAATGCTAACCTGCTGAAGCATTTGTTCCCTTTTAGCTCCAAGCTGTTCTGTTTCCAGCACTCGGGTTGTTGTGGCATTCAGACTAGGCCGTCCCTGAGAGGGTATAAACCTCATTTGTTTGCTGAAAAGGAATCTGCGTTGCTTTTTGAAAAAAGCTGACCAGCTGTAACACAGTAATTCAGAGTTATTTTTGTTAAGCTTTCAGGAGCAGGTGCTTTCCCTAAGCAGCCTGCCATTTCAGAACTTTATTTACTTGATAGAGATGGGCAAGTTTTTTTTTTTTGCAGACTGTCAGATGTAGGTGGTCTGTGAGCTCTGGTGATGTCTCTTCTGATTTTGGGGTCACCTCAAAGTGTATTCTCCTTCCTACTGCTTTTGAAAATTATTTCACTGGCTTGTCCCAGACTTTTGGCATCTGGTAACACTCTGTTCAACTCAGAACTCCAAAGCTGTAACTCTGACCTAGATTCCTAGGTCTGGGCCTAGATTCCTCTCCTGTGTGAAAAAGTATAAAGGCCTCTTTCTGATCTGAAGGCAGAGTGGCTATATCCCTCTGCCATAGTTCTGTCCAGTACAAGGCCTTGGGCTTACTGATCTGATTCTCCCATGCGGGAGGTTACTTTGAGTTTATGTGTCTGAGGTTCACAGAGAACATATGGAGATTACTCTGGCTGCTTCATAAAGATACAGTTTATTTGCTTACAAGTTGTTTTTCACATGGTGAAATCTCCTAATATACGGGTGTTCAGGGGCATTTTGATTCAAAAAATAAGTAAAACAAGCAATAAATTACTACCAGTTCTAATTATTGCCTAGAGTGGTAATCCTATTACAGATTTAGAGCAGCACCTGCTTCTTACCAACCTTGGGGTTCAGCCTAATATGTTTGTTTGTTGCTTATTAAGTGCTGTTTTCCAACTGCAGGTCAAGGAGGAGGACCCACAGTTCCCCAGCTCTACTGGTTCTCCTCCTTCACAGATCTTGAGAATCTGTTTACAAATCTCTCTGCCTTCTGGTTATTGAAAGCACTTACTTTTCCTGCAGACTAGGGGTGCTGAGCCCTTAAGTTAGAGTGTGAGTAATACCCTCTCACTGTGGCATCAGCAGACTTGCCTATCACTTAGGAATGGTTTTCCTACCCATGACCTCATTTGCTGAGAGCCAGGTCACCCTGGAATAGCCTTGAGAGCTGAGCATTTGAGTAGTTCCATGTAATAGGAAGGTGGGCAAAGTATATGGGTGCAAAGAGTTGTGTAGGTGTGTTGTTGAATGCTAGTAAATGGAAATGATGGCATGGTCAGCTAAATTTGGGGATGGGGTAGAGATTTAAAAAGGTATAAAAGAGTTATCCTGGAGAATGAATGGATAGAGTAAGATAGGGTTACTAGGTACCACCTTGAGGTTAGCAGTAGTGCGCTTAAAATGAGACTAGTTTTCAGATGATTGTGACTTTTACTTCAATTCAAAGCCATCTCTTCCTCATGTGGATCTTATTTCCTCTTTTGTATTCAGGCTCCAAAAACTCTCCCCACTTCTCTCCTACATCACTGATTTTTCTCTCAGTACTAGAGCATCTTCATCAACATTAAAACAGAGAGGGAAGATCAGCTCTAAGCCATGAGGGGAGGCAGCAGAAGAACCCAACACACATGCAAAAATGCTGTTATTCCTCACCTCTTACCCGCTCTACCTATTGCACCATTTTTTCTGCTTCCCCCTCTACAGAGAATCAGCTGGAATCAGAGGTTAAATCCAGGTTCAAAATAGTAAAAATTTGTCTCCCCTGCCATGCTTCTTTCTGGGGTCTATTCCATGAGAACCCGATAAGCACCACTGGTTTAAGAGAAATACCTTCAGAGTAAATCACTTTGAACCTAGCATGTTAAACTTATCCTAATGAGTATTCTAATGTGATGACAGATATTCTCAAATCATAGATGCATTAAGTTTAGTAACCCTAGACTGAGTAAAGTCTCACTAAAAGATTTACAGACGATAAATGACCCCAAAAGAAACTGTGAAAAAAAATCTGCTAAATCAAAATAAATGACCTATAAAAATAGTTTGATAGTAAGCTGAAATTAAAACTGCAGACTATTGAGGGCAATGAGAAAAAGGTGGTAAAAATGTGTTAAATTTCTGGTTTATTCAGGAAAGAACAGATTAGATATTAGGAAAAGTATGCTTCTCAGTAGATTTAAGGGTAATAATAGCAATAGAACATGTAGTTTTAGAGCTATAGAAGGAAAAACAATTTCAACAAAAGGCAGGAAAGAGGGACAATAGAAAACCCAAAATAGAGTGGTAGAAATAAAAGCAAGCATATCTATAATCATGAAACATGTGACTGGGTCTAACTCACTAGATACTATCAACTGGTATTTTTAAAGAGAGTTTCATATAAAACAATTACACAGAAACTTTAAAAGATAGTAAAGACTCATTTTTATAATAATGTTAAAGCCTGACAAAAGCAAATACTTCCAATTCTAAAAACAGTTATCACCTTGCTGAAATGTTACTTTTATCATATTATATCAAAAATTGGTATACTCATAACCTTAAAACAAAGCATAACAATTGCAAGGTGTCATATTTATAATCATAATCAGAGACTTCAATAAACCACTCCCTGAAACTTATAGTTCAAGTAGACCAAAATATGTACATAGAACTGAACATGATTTATACACATATATTCATATATATTTATTCCTGTACATAAGCATAGAATATCGAGTCTTTTCAAACACAAATGAAATACTTGCCATGGATTATACCACAAAAGAAAACTCAACAAATCTCAAAAAAGAAAAGATTAAATTTACTTGCAATGACACAAAAGAAGTCAAAAATGAGAATGCCCAAACCCCATACATCTGGGGTTTTTAAAAGAATTAGTCAAAGATGAAATAAAGTAAAAACTATAAAACATTTAGAACCGACTGAAAGTGAAAGCAGTGTATACCAAAATTGGAGGGAGGCAACTAAAGTGAATCTTAGAATAGTCATAGCTTCAAATCAGGAAAGCTGTAAGAACAACACAATAAACTGGAATGACAGACTAAAGCAGGAAACAATGAAGTAGACAAACCTCTGGCCATATAAAAGGCTCAAATACTATAATGAATTTAAAAGTGGGATGTAACCTCAGATATAAGAGAATACTGGAAACTTCAGCATGTATCAGAATCACATGAAGAGTTTTTCAGGCGGTTCGTGGGGTCTCACTCTCAGTTTCGGATGCAGTAGGTCTGGGTGGGGGCCCGAGAATTTGCTTTTCTAAGATGTTTCCAGGTGATGCTGCTGGTCCTGTATGAACACTCTGAAAACTACTGCCACAAACCAACTTATAACAATTATGAAAATCTAGTTGTAATAGATACTATGAGTTACCACATTTGAGTCACAAAGAACCGGAAGACCCAACTAGATTTAAAAACCATAAAGTTAATTTGAATCAGAATGCCATTCTCATTCCCCAAAATAGGCACCAGGCCCAAAACATTTTTATGTGTGAATCCTTCATGGAAGAGATCATTCTTCTTTTACACAAAAATGTCAAGTATAGAAAAATACCTGAATCATTTTCTGAATTAATTGCTTTCATACAGAAATTGAAAAAACAAAATTATATGCCTCTGTCAGTAATATAGATGCAAACTGAACCACTACTAATTTATCTTATTCAAATAAATAACAAAAATAAATGTAAAGGATACCAAAAAACATGTTTTATCAGTTATTTAAAAAGTTCTCAAATCAGAAAGTAGAAAATATGAACAGACCAATTACTAGTAAGGAGATTGAATCAGTATTCAAAGTAGAAAAGCCCAGGACCAGAGAGCAGATGGCTTCACTGGTGACTTTTACCAAACATTTAAAGAAGAATTAACACCAATCCTTCTCAAAGTCTTCCGAAAAATTGAAGAGGAGGGAACATTACCAAATTCATTTTACGAGACCAACATTATCCTGCTACCAAACTCAGAAAAGTACAGGCCAATATCCCTGATGAATAAAGATGCAAAAATTTCCAATAAAATAACAGCAAACCAAATTCAGCAGCACAATAAAAGGATCATTCACCATGGTTAAGTGGGATTTATCCCTGGGATAAATGGTTTAGTATATGCAAATCAACCAGTGTGATATATCACATTAACAAAATGAAGGATAAAAATCATATGATCTTAGTAGACACAGAAAACCCACTTAACAAATTCAACATTCATTCATGATAAAAAACAACAAAATATAGAAGGAACATACCGTAATATAGTAAAAGCCATATATGACAAGCCCACAGCTAACATCATACGCAATGGTAAAAGATTGAAAGCTTTTCCTCTACTATTAGGAACAGAACAATAATGCCCACTCTCACCACACCCATTCAACCTAGTACTGGAAATCCTAGCCAGAATTAAACTGAAAAAAAAAAAAGACATCAGAATTGGAAAGAAGTAAAATTGTTAATATTTGCAAATGACATGATTTTATATATAGAAAATCCTAAAGACTCCACCAAAAAAACTGTTAGATCTAATTAACGAATTTGGTAAATTTGCAGGATACAAAATTAACATGCAAAAATCAGTAGCATTTCTACATACTAACAACAAATTATGTGAAAGAGGAATAAAATCCATTTACAATAGCCTCAAAAACAATAAAATACTTAAGAATAAATTTAACCAAGAAAGCAAAATAGCTCTACACTGAAAACCATGAAACATTAATGAAAGAAATCAAGGAAGACACAAATAAGTGAAAAGATATCTTGTGTTCATGGATTGGAAGAATATGTCAAAATGTCTATACTACCCAAAGCCATCCATAAATTCAACTCAATCCTTATCGAGATTCCAGTGGCATTTTTTACAGTAGAAAAAAATCCTAAAATTTTCTTGGGACCACAAGAGACCTCAAATAGCTAAAGCAACCCTGACAAAGAAGAACAGAGCAGGAAGCATCATACTTCCTAAATTTAAGCTACATTATAAAGCTTTAGTAATCCAAACAGTATGGTACTTGCATAAAAAGGGACTCACAGACCAATGGAAAAGAATACAATCAAGAGCCCAGAAATAAATCCATGCATATAGAGTCAACTAATATTTTAGAAGGAAGCCAAGAATACTCTATGGAGAAAAGACAGTCGGATCAATACAGGATGCTGGAAAATTAGATATTTACATGTAAAGAATGAAACTAGACTCCCATCTTATACCACTCCAAAAAATTAACTCAAAATGGAATAAAGACTTAAATATAAGACCTGAAACCATGAAACGCCTAGAAGAAAACAGAAAAAAATCTCCTTGACCTAGATATTGGTAATGATTTTTTGGATATGACATCTAAAGCACAAGCAACAAAATAAAAAGAAACAAGTGGGACTAAGCAAACTAAAAAGCTTCTGTACAGCAAAAGAAATGATTAATAAAGTGGAAAGACAACCAAAGGAATGGTAAAGATATTTGCAAATCGTATATCTGATAAGGGATTAATATCCAAAATATATATATAAAGAACTCATACAACCCAATAGCAAAAATCATCATTATCCAATTAAAAAATGAGCAAAGGAACTGAATAGACATTTAGCACAGAAGATTTACAGATGGCCAACAGGTACATGAAAATGTGCTCAACATCACTAAACATCAAGGAAATGCAAATCAAAACCACAAGAAGATCATCTCACACCTGTTAGAATGACTATCACCAAACGACGACTGCTGATTGCAATGTAGAGAAAGGAACACTCATGCACTGTTGGTGGGAATGTAAATTGGTGCAGCCACTATGGAAAACAGTGTGTAGGATCCTCAAAAAATTAGAACTAGAACTACCACATGATCCAGCACTTCCCACTTTGGGGTATTTATCCAAAGAAAATGAAAACACCAGTTCGCAGGGATATCTGCGCCCTCGTGTTCGCTGCAGCATTACTTAACAGTAGCCCAGACAGGGAAACCTATGTGTCCATCAGTAGAGGAATGGCTAATGTGGTGTATATGCACAACAGAATATTGTTCAGCCAGAAAAACAAAGAAAATCCTGCCAATTGTGACAACATGGATGGACCTTGAGGGCATTATGCTAAGTGAAATAAGTCAGACTGAGATAGACAAAAATCCTGTATGATCTCACTTCTATGTGGAATAGAAAAAAAAACCAAAACCAAGTTCACAGAGAGAGAGATGAGATTTATGGTCACCACAGGCAGTGGGAGCTGGGTCAAAAAGTACAAATTCCCAGTTATAAATAAGTACTTAGGGATGTAATGTACAACACGGTGACTGTAGCTAACACACTGTAAGGTATGTATCTAAGTTTTTACGAGTAAATTCTAAGTTCTGATCAGAAGGAAAAAACTTTTGTATCTCTATGAGATGACGGATGTTAACTAAACCCACTGTGGTGATCGTGTCACAATCTAGGCCGAATCGTTATGCTGTGCACTTCAACATTAATGCATTTCTATATTAATTTTGTACATGTTGATAAAACTGGAAAAGCATAAAAAATAAAAATTATTAATAAGGGTAGTACATATTCATAATTTATAGAGAAAAATAAGAACTCATCCAAGAAGGACTAGAAGTCCTGTCTAACCTGAGCAAGTCCCACGGCCCTGTGATCTAAGTAATGCCCAACCACCTGATTCTCTCCATTAGTCCGGCGGCAGACACCTCGTATTACACATCAGTCCCCTTCTGTCTGGGGGTAGGGCATTAACCCAGAATATCTCTGCACTTCTGGTCCCCCAGGAGCATTCATACCTCGGTGTAATGAGGAGGGCTATTACAGAGCCACACAGTGCCACGGCAGCACAGGGCAGTGCTGGTGTGTGGACAAGTACGGGAACGAACTGGCTGGCTCCAGGAAACAGGGCGCCGTGAGCTGTGGTGAGTAAGGCCTTCTGTGTCAGCCCTGTAATGATCTCTGCCACCTATAGGTCCTCGCTGTGTCAGGGTCTGAGCAGAAGAATTTCAGGTGTCTGTGGTCTACAGTGAGTGAGTTTACAGTAGTAGGTCCTCGCTATGTCAGGGTCTGAGCAGAAGAATTTCAGAAGGTGTCTGTGGTCTACAGTGAGTGAGTTTACAGTGGAAACCCGTGAGATTATGCAGACAGGAAGTCACCATGACCACCGAGCTGGACGACAGTTTATGACAGTTGGGAATTGACACAGGCCAAGAGCCACTTAGGTTGCCTTCACTTTCCAATTAGGATTATAAATCTTCCAAGAAAGTAGAAGCATCTCAAGAATTCTGGGGTTCCTATCAGAACAAAGCTTGGGGTCCATTCCATGTAGACTAACCCCACCCAGAGAGGGATGCTCCCATGTTTGGGAAGAAAAATACAGTTAAGTCACATGCAAGGGAACCCCTGACATGGGTTATGAAGTGTAAGCAGGAACTAACCTCAGATCTGTTCCTTCTTCATGTTGCAGAAGAGGAACAGGAAACCTCGGGAGATTTCGGCAGTGGCGGCTCTGTGGTCCTGCTAGATGACCTGGAGGACGAACGGGAGCTGGAACCAAAGGACAGATTGGGGAAGCTGAGGGTGCATACCCGGGCAGTGACGGAGGATGATGAGGATGAGGACGACGACAAAGATGATGAGGTCGGGTACATATGGTAGTCTCCACGAGGACGAGGACATGAGGTTGGCACAAAATTGCAAGTCACTTCCTGTTCCTGCATTTGTATCTAAGACTCCACGGCACCAAGGTCTGTTCTCCATTGTCGCTCTCTATGCCCGACCTCAGGTTTGGAAGACAGCTCCTCGTTCCCAGAGCATTCTGATTTTGCATACGGTTGTGTGGGAAGAAGGGTGTTGTGTTGTGTTATGTTTTTAGACAGTGGAATGGCTGGCTGAATTACAGCCTCCTTCCCTCCCATGAGACTTTTGCAATGAGCATGTGATTTATGTGGGATTCTGGCAGTGCGGGGAGCCCCACCCTGTAAACGTCAAAGACCCTTTCTGGACTACCCACACTGGTGGTTATCACAGCATGGTTCCCGGCCTTACGGTGTCTTAAGTGCTTTTCTTGTGTCTTGTAGATGTCGTGGAAAACACACCACACTGGACTTTATTCCCTTTGCTCCCCACCACCCCTGCTGTTTATTATTAAAAATTAGTTATTCACATCACTGTATCTGGCTTCCTACAAACAACAGCCTTAATTCAGTCAAGAATCCCTTTGGGGAACTGATTTTCTTTATTAAAAATACGGCGTCTGGATACTTCTCTCTGTACATGCATAAATATGTATATATGTACAGAAGAGGCTATGTGTCTATGGAAGGTATGCACTCCTCTCGGAAAAACTGGGTGGGTATCTGTTAAAAAAAAAACTCACTTGAAAAACAATTATAAATCTGTCAGCTTGTCCAGACCTGGATCACAATTTCTGGAATAAAAATGTGAATCGAAGTCCTTTTCTGCACTAACAGTCGGCACGTTGTCGCCTGCAGGAGGGGGAGGTCTCTTCTCTAGGCATCGGCAGAGTTACTGGAAGCCTCTTTGATTTGGATAAGCCTCTGTCTGCCTAAATCACTTTTCTCACACAAGCCATGCGACTCCCACGTGGGCAGCTTCACAAGCCATCTGTCTCATTTCAGCTCAGAGCCCCTGCAACGGTCCTGTCTGCCGCAGCCTCCTCCCTTCCCTATGTAATCTACTCAAGGGCTTTTTCTGAGGCATGTACACACAACCCCCTGCTCGCTGAGAAGGAGTACCACGGTGTTCCTTAGGAGAAGGAAATTCAGAATTCTTAACTCGAGGTTTTGCTCTTGCCCGCTTGCTAGCCAACAAATCATGATGAGGGCACGAAAGCAGTACAGATTTTATATCCTTTATCGTTTGTGAAGAATCCCATATGGAGGCCTAGAAAGAACTTGGTAGTGGCACATGGAAGCTAGGGCTGGATTTTTAGGAGCTAGTCCTGTCTCCATGCCCTCACCCGCATGAGTGTTAAGATACTAAGAAAGAAAGTCCTGCACCGTTTGCGTTTCTTTTCCCTAAGTAAACTCATTATTAGAGCCCGTCTCCAAATGTGCTAGGGCCATCATCTCTACATTCTTTAGGATTTCTCTCTGTATTTCTCTCCCAGATACAAGGACAAGGACCAAAGAGTAGTGTTCCAAGTGGCCCTGTTTAGTTCAGTGCTCGCGCTTCCTTCAGCTCCCGCCCCACCTGGTTCCCACCTACTCAGCGCCCCCAGCAAGGCTCTCTGGCCAACATTTGTCATTCCTCTTTTCCCCATGAGCTCCAGTCAGTCCATGAGAAGACCACGTAAACTCAGGCATAAAATATATTCAGCCAGACCATGATCACAGTGGCAGCTGACCAACCCTCCACCCCCAAATGACTCTTTCGTTGTACTTTACCAGCCTGCCTCAAACCAGCATTTTCCAATCCTTGCAATGGCCGGACAAAGTGGCATTATCCCTGAAGATAGTCTCAGGTGAGAAATGAACTTGCTTGATAGAACTGCTATTCCTTAGGCCCGACAGATAGTACAACCAGGACTCTAGGTACAGGAGGCCGTAGGCGAGCTCTGCACTGGGATCTCAACCCCGTCACCTGTTTTAGCATTTTTTTTCTAACTTGCACAAAACTTTGAGATCATAATTTAGAAAACAGGTGCTTAATTGCAGCTAAATTATAATAGAGTATATGAAGGAATCAAGACATTAAAAAAATCTCAGTTTAGACCCTCAAAGAAAACCATTGTTATGATCTCCGAGCTTGGAAAAATGCACAAGAGAACATATTAAAACTGACGAACTGATTTCACTTAGAGAGACTTCTAGGAACAGAGTGAACCACTGATTTTAATTTGCCTAATTATCTTATGACAAGTGTCAAATTAAGATGACACTTAAAGATCTTCGGCATTAACTTAATGATGGAGAAGAGTGCTCAGTAGTCACTTCTCGGAAGGTAATGAGATGCTCATTTACAGAGAGATTCCAAGATGTTTTGATTCATTAAAACATTAAATCAAAAGCCCTCCTACGACCGGAACCCCAAATCAATGGAGCAACTTTAAGGCCACTTTTCATGCCTCACTTTGGCATGACAGCATGAGATTTTTAAAATCTTTAATACTTTTCACTTAGAGTTTTTAGTTACTTTATCCTAAAAGCAGAATTTTTGTTTTCTTCCTTTTAGCAGGAGTTCTTTAGCCAGTGACAAGGTATTCATAAAAATTGTTATTTAAAAAAAACATACTTCTGTGATCATCCATGCCTTTGTTTGCGACTTGAATCTCACTAACACGATTTTGGAAACTCCTTAATAAATAGTTTTATTCTTATTCCATAAATGCTCTTTTATTTGATAACATTAGCATCCAACTTAAATCTCAGAATTTTCTTCCACCATGGTTTGTCGTCTGCCATGTTAACGTCTTTTTGTTTCCACAAACATCCTAGGCATGGAAATACCTTAATACTGAATCTGAGGTTTTATATCAGTTTCCCCAGGCCCAGCGGTGACAGCGCGTCTGTCCAGGTCTGCCCTTCTGCTTTTCCCAGGATGCCATTCACATTTGTTTTTTACCTTGACCACACTGTACAGTGACATCCAAGAGCCCTTTCTACAGTGGGTGGTTTTGGTCTTTTTATACCTTTTTCTCAAAGTCACTGATGTTTGTCCCTGTTATATGTGTAGCATTGTAATGAGAGCCCACCAAATCCTGAGTGTCAGTTTGTTGTCCCTACTGTAGATGAAATAGTGAAGTAGAAAAACCTAGTAAATTCTGAATGCTTTTCCACATAGACTTATCTGGAATGTGAACATGACTCTTTGGTTACTAGTAACTGCTTAACTGTAGTCCTGAGTAGGTGCATTTTTGTCTGTCTCAATAAATTTTAATTTGTCTGCAGCGTCTGAGTGTTTGTATTTTATTAGCTTGGATGTGCACTCCCTAGGCCACGTCCACACATGAGCTCTGGAGAGCAGTACAGCTGCTCGAAGGGTGAGCCCCTCTGCCAAGGCTTCTGTACGTGGCAGGGAGGTCGGCCTGATGGTGGTCCTGGCTGTCCTGGCCCCTCTCAGCGAACCCTGGCACATGCGTGCCCTGTGCCCACACAGTCTAGAATCATATCACCCGACCTCTCTTTTTTCTGTTTTCACCTCTCTCAGGCTTCAACATTACTACGTAATCCTCACCGATAAGATTTCACTGTTGTCATCCTGCTTACAACCTTAACCATTTTCAATTCTGCCTATTCCTCCACGCCCCAGTCAGTTCAGCTGTTCTCTAATTCGGGGGGCGGGGGGTAGGAGAAAAAGAAAATCTCCTTTACAGGGATTCTGAGTTCTCTCTAATTCATGGATTAATATACCAGATGCATGTCAAATATCAGAAAGTACCCAAACTGGAACAGAAATTACTTCCTTTCCACCTTTGTGCACATTTAGGCCAGTGTGTCTATGACTTTATTATACCCTGAGTAATTTCACCATAGGCTGAGGTAGAATCTATCTTATGAATAATTTAATTCCTCTTCCCCATGGACTGGATTTTATAGACAATCCACAGATTGACAGTTCAAGGAAAGGTGCTTCATAAATTCACTAATATCAGGAGAACAATGGCCAATCTGAAGCCCCTGGAGTAGCTGCAGAGTACATTAAAGAGAAGTTGGCATTTGTGGACAAACTCCAAATTCCTCCCAAACCAGCAGCTGAACAGGTCAAACATCAAGTTTCCCCTCAAGCCGAGCCTTCACAGGTGTCGCCATGGTCTGTTAAAGGCCGGGACCAAAGGAAGGAGATCTGGAAGCCAGTTCCTCCATTTCAGACATGTTGTGTGAGCAGAAAGGTCATGGCCTGCCTCACAATTCTCAGTCTATTGTAAGATTTTCTTTGACAAATTAGTTCAAGGAAAGAGGAAGATTTCAAAATTTATCCATTAAGCTTTTACGGATTTTACTAGATTTATAAATTAATATATGTTGGATGGATGAATACCACGATAGGCAGATCCCCCATTCAGTTCTAATATAAATGAGAATAAAACCTGGTGCCTGCTCTGTGAAGTTATTATATCCTTGAAAACAAGTAAGTAAATGACTGTTACAATATAGGTTGATAGCGTCACTGACACCAATGGCTATTGCAGCCTTGTGTCAGCTTGTCTTTCTTCATTCCTTTTACCCATCATTCCTTGGTTTTCCTCCTACCTCTCTGGCCATCAGTTTTAGGTCTCTTGTACATCTTTTTATTCATCCACTTTTGTTAATATTGGTCTTCCCCAGGTCCGTGTCCCTGGCCCACTTCTCTAATTTTACATGCTTTTTTCTGGACAGTCTTATCTACAGAGCTGGTTTCCATCATCTCCTTCACTGAGAAACCCCTAAGCTATATCTCAAGTTTGGTTTCGACTTCCATTCCATCCTGAAATAATCACCTGCCATTTAGATAATTCTACTCAAATTTCCCACTGATACCTCAATTTCAAGCCATAAAAAAATCAAAATGACAGAATGAAACATAGAGTGAATATGCCTATGACACCAGGGATCAGAAACACTTTTCTTAAATGAGTTTTAACAAACATGAACCATAAGGGAACAAACATTGATAAATTTTCCTCCATCAAAATTAATAACACATCATAAAACAACTTAAAAGATATACAAGATACTAAAGAATACACTGATGACAAAAAACAGATGAAGGATTGGCTATAAAAAAATTTTTAAACTGCAAATTCCTAAGAAAAATATAGCCCAACAGACTAATGGGGAAAAGATAAAAACAAGTGATTCATAAAAGACACAAATGTGAAGGAAACCATGCCTGCCCTTACTCATGGTCAAAGAAACACAAATTAAAGCAATGATCTATCAATTTTCACTCAGAAAAAAATCTTGATCATGTTGAGTGTTGATGCAAGTATGGTACAAAGAACACTCCTGGACGCTGTACAGTCAGAACAGCCATGTAGAAGGCAGGTTGTCAATAGCTGTCAAAAGTATACACCCTAGGACCCAGTAATTTCACTTCTTAGTAACTACTCCTAGAGGGAAAAAAATCACTAATTTACAAACATGTAAAAGTATATTCATTGCAGTATCATTTGTTAGAAAAGAAAATCTGAGACAAAACTGCATATCCATCAGTGGGCACATAGGGTTACTCTATTCTCTGGAATGCTATGCAGCCATCAAAAAGGATGAAGTGATTCCATACACACTGACTTAGCAAAACTTCTAAAATATCAGCTGTATGAGGAGGAAAAAATCAAGTGATATATAGTGTATCAAATATTAAGTTATATATCTAAAGGTCATACTATCAATTTTCTCCAGGTAAGTATGGAAATGCACAGAACAAGGCTTGAAAGGGCCCACATCAAGCTGGTAGCAGTAATAACCACTGAGGAAAAGACTAGGATTGGGTTTAGTGGCCAATGGGGGCATCAGCCTCATCTCTGTTTCACTTTCGTTTTTTTAATCACAAAAGCAATACGCTATAATGTTTTGTGTGATTTAAAAATTAATGATTTAAAAATATATCAGCTGCCTGTTCAAAATTTCCTCCCCTACATTCCTTGACTTCAGGAGTGATACCACCATCCATGCCATCCTCCCCAACTCCCAGCCTGTAACGTCACTAACCTATATTGATTTATCTTTCTAAATATACCTCTTCCTCTCTATCTCACCGCCACTGTCATGGTTCTGACCACTGTCATCTTTCTAAACCGTCTTAGGAACTTGTTAACTAACAATGCTGCTTTATCTTTGCCGAGTCTCAATCCATCCTATATGCAGCTGCCACCAGAATAATTTATTCTCAAGGCAAATCTGTCATGCCACTGCCATACTTAATTCTCAAGGTTTCCCATGACTTTCAGGACCAAAATGTAAACTACTTGGCTTGGCAAACAAGCTTTTAAAAAATTTATCCCTTTGCATCTCTTTGTCTCATTGTATTCCTCACTTCAAATTCAATTTTTTCCCCAAGCACCTCCACCCTTCTCGAGCCTCTGCCTATGTTCTTGATAGTCCCTTTACTTAAAATGCCTATGGCAGTCAGCTCAATTATTATTCTTCTAGGAACCCTTCTCAACTGCTCCTAGAAGAAGTAGGCATTCCTCATCTTTTCCGCTAGCACCCAGTGCTTTGTAACTGCCATGTCTAATGATCTCATCAAATATAAACTCTTCAAAAGTAAGAGATAGAAAAAAATGGCAGACTAGGAAGATTCAAGCCTTTGTTCCCCACAGAGACATCAAAAAAACACACAAAAAACAAAAAAAACAAAAACAAAAACACAAACAAAAAACCCAAAACAAACTAAAATAACCTTACGGGAACTCTATAAAAAGGTAAAAGTCTATAATGACTTTTAGTGAACACCCGATCAACAAAACTACACATTCAAAATGGTAGGAAATTTCATGATGTTTCTACTTGCTCTAAACCACTCTCTCCCCAGTGCAGCAAGGTCTTGTTCTGGAGGAGGTGGCAGCCCAGGTCCCAATTCTATCCCACACACCAGAGTGAACAGAGAAGAGCTTTTTTTTTTTTTCCTTTCAACATCCTAACCTGTCTAGAGTCTAGCTAAAGGACTGGTCTCTGCATCACCTAACTCAAGTCTCAGGTCGGGGGAACAGCAGCTTCTGCTGATGAAAGCTGCAGGGAGACTATAGGCCTGGGACATGAGATTATGAGAAAAGGCACACAATAGACCACCTAAGGCTCTGAAGAAAAGCTGAAGTGAGACTATTTGGGAAATTAAAACATTCAAAAGCAGCTGTGTACTTGGGAGGAGGGCACACAGAGGCCCAAGAAAGATGCATGAGAAAACCAAACATTTTCACCTGAGGTTGATCTCAAGCCTCAGACATGCCCAGTTAATTAGCAAAGGACTGCACAGAGCTGGTCTGCAAAGACTGAGAGATGTAGCTTTTCCTCTATTTCAAAAGCCCTATTTTAAACAAAAAATCACAAGCTACATAAACCATAAGGAAAACATAGCCTATTCAAAGGAAGAAAAGTGGCAAAAATTGTTTCTAAAGAGTGCAGGAAATCGATGTTCCAGACAAAGACTTTAAAACAACTGTCATAAATATGCTTAAAGAACTAAAGGAAAACATGAGCAAAGAAATAATAAATATCAGGAAAAAGATATATAAGCCAAATCTGAACAAAGAGAAATTATAATAAAATAATCGAATAGAAATTCTGGAGCTGGAAAATACAATAGTTATAAAATTTTACTGGAAGAGTTGAACAGCAGATTTGAGCAGGCGGGGGAAAAAGTGAAATTGGAAACAGGAGATTTTAAATTACAAAGTCTAAAGAATAAAAAGAAAAAAATGAAGAAATGTAAACAGAGCCTGAAGACTTACAAAATACCATAAAGTAGACTAAATGAAACATTTTGAGAATCTCAGAAGGAGAAGAGAGAAAGGAGTAGAGATATTATTTGAGGACATAATGGCTGAAAATGTCCTAAATTTGAAGTAGGACATGAACTTACACATCTAAGAAGCTCTATAAACCCTAAGGGAGATAAATCCAAAGAGACACACACCAAGACACATCATAATTAAAATACTGAAAGTCGAAGCCAAAGAGAAGATCTTGAAAGCAACAGAAGTCACATACAAGGTATCCTCAGTAAGATTATGAGCTGATTGGGAGGCCTGAAGGCAGTGAAATAAAATAATTTAAAGTGTTCAAAGAAAAAAACGTCAAACAATAATCCCATACTTGGTAAACATGGCCTTCGAAAATGAAGGAGGAATTAAGACTCTCAGATAAACAAAATCTGAGAAAGTCCATTACCACTAGACCTGTCCTCTGAGAAATTTTAAATTGAGTCTTTCAGGTTGAAATGAAAGGATACCAGACAGTAACTCGATACCATATGAAGATTTAAAATTCTCTTATAAAGGTAAATACATGAGCAAATACAGAAAACAGTACTGTTGTAATTTTGGTTTGTAACACTATTTTCTAAAGGATTTAAAAGAAAAAATGCATAGTCATTATAAATCTATGCTAATGGGTGCACAATAGATAAGGATGTAATTTATAACATCAATAACATAAAAGAGTAGTGGAGTTATGAGAATTTTTGTATAAAATTGAAGCTGCTATAAATTTAAAATAGATTTTTGTAACTTTAGGATGTTATATAGAATCCCCATGGTAACCACGAATAAAATATTATAGAATATCCACAAAGAGAAAAGATAAAGGCATCAAGATGTGTTGCTATAAAAAAAATAAACCCAAAGAAAGGCAGTAATGGAAGAATAGGACGAAAGTTATATGACATGAAAAAAAACATAAAAAAATGCAAAAGTAAGTCTCTATCAGTAATTACTTTAATCATAAATGGATTAAACTCCTCAAAGGCAAGGATTAGCAGAAAACATTTAAAAACACCAACAAAATGTGAGCCAACTACTGGTATCTACAGAGACTCAGATATAAAGACAAAATAGATTGAAATTGAAAGAATGGAAACAGGTATTCCATGAAAGTAGTAACCAAAAGAGAGCAACAGTTGCTATACTGATATCATATAAAACTGACTAAGTCAATAACATAAGAGACAAAGAATGGCATTATATAATGATAAAGGATCCTTTCACCAAAATGATACAACAATTATAGACACCTATGCCCCCAAAATCTCGGCTCCAAAATATAAGAAAATATTGACAGATTTGAAAGTAGAAATAGACAGCTCTACAATAATAATCAGAGATATCACTTTCAATAAGAGAAAAACAGATCAATAAGGAAAGAGAACTTGAACAGCACTATGAACTGATTAAACCTAACAGACATTCAGAATATTCTACCCAACGACAGTAAAATACACATTTTTCTTAAGTGCACATGAACATTCTCCAGGATACACCGCATGTTAGGTCAGGGGTCCCCCACCAGGGCCATAGATTGGTACCTAATGACTGTGGCCTGTTAGCAACTGGGCCGCACAGCAGGAGGTGAGCAGCAGGCAAGTGAGCAAAGTTTCATCTGTATTTGTAGCCACTCCCCAGTGCTAGCTCACTGCCTCAACTCCACCTCAGATCGTTAGGCATTAGATTCTCACAGGCGCACCGGTCCCTGGTGCCAGAAAAGTTGGGGACCTCTGCGTGATGCCATAAAACTTGCCTTATTGTTTTAAGACTTTAAATGGCATAAATTTGAACTGATTGAAATCATACAAAGTATCTTTTCTGATCACAACAAAATGAAACTACAAATCAATAACAAAAGCAAAACTGGAAAATTTACAAATGTGTGGAAATTAGACCACACACTTCTAAACAACCCATGAGTCAGAGAAGAAATCACAAGGGAAACTGGAAATATCTTGAGACAATGAAAATAGAATATACCAAAACTTACAGAGTTCAATGATATCAGTGCCTGCTAAGAGGAAAATTTATAGCTCTAAATGCTTATGTTAAAAAATAATCCCAAACTAACAACCTAGCTTTATACCTTAACTGGAAAAACAAACAAACAAAATAAACTCAAAACTAGAAAAGAAGGAATAAAGATTAGAACAGCGATAAATAAAAGAGAATAAAAAATATCAAAACCAAAAGTTGGTTTTTTGAAAGATTTACAAAATTGACTAATGAAATTTAACTAAAATAAAGAATAAAGAGAGAAGACTCAAATTACTAAAATTAGAAATGGAAGCGGGGCACATTACTACTGATTTTATAGAAATAAAAAGGATTATAAGAATACTGTTAACAATTATACAACAAATCAGATAACTTAGGTGAGATGGGCAATTTCCTAGAAACACAAAACCTGTCAAGACTGAATCATGGATAAAAAATCTGAATAGACCTATAACGAGTAAGGAGATTGAATCACTAATCAAAAAAATCTCCCAATGAAGAAAATCCCTGGATCATATAGCTTCACTGGTTAACAAAGGTTAAAAGGCAAAAGTAGGAAGCCCATGTGTAATTATAACAATTAAGAGGTACGCACAATCACACACTCACATAATAAGTAAAAAGTAATGAGGGAAACATGGAGAGAATGAGTAAAAATTGTAGTGATTTTAGAATGTGTTAGAACTTAAGTGAACATCAACTTAACATAGACTGCTAAGAACATAGCTTGGTTTATAGGAAGCACATGGTAACCACAAACTAAAAATCTACAAGAGATATACAAGAAACAAAGACAGAGAAATCCAAACATGACACTATAGAAAGTCATCAACATACAAGAAAAGAGAGCAAGAGAATAAGAAAGGAACAGAGAACTACAAAACAATCACAAAACAACTACATACCCAACAACAAGGCAATAGTGGCCCTAACTGACATATTAGAGCAGACAGACTTAATTGTTATTTTCAGGACATTTTACCCCAAAGAACCAGAATACACATTTTTCTCAGGTGCACATACAACATTTTCCGGAATAGACCACATGTTAGGCCATAAAACAAGTCTCAATAAATTTAATACTGAAATTATATCAAGTAACTTTTCTGATCACAGTGGTATGAAACTAGAAATCAATTACAAGAAAACTGAAAAAACACATCGAGGATAAATAACATGCTTCTAAACAATGGGTTAACAATGAGATCAAGAAAGAAATCAATAGATACCTTGAGAGAAATGAAAATGAAAACACAATGACCCCAAATCTATGGGAGATCGCCAAAGCAGTTCTAGGAGGAAAATTTATAGCAATATAAGCCTTCTTAAAGACATAAAAAAATTTCAAATAAACAATCTAACCTACACCTAAAGGAACTAGGGAAAAAAAAAAAAAAAAGAATGAACAAAGCCGAAAGAAAGTAGAAGGAAGGAAATAATAAAGATCAGAGTGGAAATAAATGGAGTCTAAATAAAGATAGAACAATGAAATTGATAGCTGGTTCTCTGAAAAGATTTAAAATATTGATAAAACTTTAGCCAGACTGATGGAGAAAAAAAGAAAGAACCCAAATACATAAAATCAGAAGTGAAAAGTAGTGACAACTGACACCACAGAAATACCAATGATTATAAGGGAATACTATGAACAATAACGTTTACAAATTGGACAACCTGAAAGAAATGGATAAATTCCTAGATACATACAATCTTCCAAGGCCGAGTCAAGAAGAAACAGAAAATATGAACAGACTGCTAACTATTAAAGAAATTAAATCAGTAATTTAAAAAACTCTCAACAAACAAAAGTCCTGAACTTGGTGACTTCATAGGTAAATTTGATGAAATATTTAAAGAAGAATACTGATCCTTCTCAAACTGTTCCAAAAAACTGAAGAATAGGAAAAGCTCCTAATCTTCTTTTATAAGGCCAGCATTATGCTGATACCATACCCAAAGAAACAATGAAAAAATAAAATTATATGTCAATATCCCTGATGAAACAGATACAAAAATCCTCAACAAAATATTGGCAAACCAAATTCAGCAACACATTAAAAAGATCATACACCATGATCAAGTGGAATTTATTCCCAGAATGCAAGGCTGGTTTGATATCTACCAATCAATTAATGTGATAAACAACATAAACAAAATGAAGGATAAAAATCATGTAATCATATTAATAGATGTGGAAAAGGCATTTCAAAAAATCCAATATCCATTTATGATTAAATACTCTCAGCAAAGTGGGGACAGAGCCAACATACTTCAACACAATAAAGGCCATATATGAAAAACCCAGCTAATATCATATTCGACGGTGAAAAGCTGAAAGCTTTTTCTTTAAGATAAGAAACAGGACAAAGATATCTACTTTCACCACTTTTCAAGATAGTATTTGAAATCCTAGCCACAGTAATCATACGAGAAATAAAAGACATCCAAATTGGAAAGGAAGAAGTAAAATTCATTATTTATAGATGATATGATACTATATATGAAGTACCTAAAAGACTCCACCAAAAAACTATTAAAACTAATAAATTCAGTAAAGTAGCAGGATAAAAAATTAATATTCAGAAAAAGGTTGTATTTTGATATACCAATAACAAACTAACAGAAAGAGAAACTAAGAAAACAATCCTATTTATAAATGATCAAAAAGAATGAAATACCTAGGAATAAATTTAACCAAGGAGGTAGAAGACCTGTTCTCAGAAAACTGTAAGACAAGAAAGAAAGTGAAGATACAAATAAATGGAAGTATATACCTCTCTCATAGATAGGAGGAATTAACATCATTTGCCCGGCTAGCTCAGTCAGTAGATCATGAGACTCTTAAAATGTCCATACTACCCAAAGCAATATACAGAGTCAATGTAATCCCTATCAAAATAGCAATAGATTTTTTCACAAGAACTAGAACAAATCATCCTAGAATTTATATGGAAGAACAAAGTTGGAGGTATCACACTACCTGATATTAAACTATACTACAAGGCTATGGTAATTAAAACAGCATGGTACTGATATATTGATCAATGGAACAGAGTAGAGAGCCCTAAAATAAATCTACGCCTATATACACACTTGATGTATGACAAAGGAGGCAAGAATATATAATGAGGTAAAGACAATCTCTTCAATAAATGATGCTGGGAAAATCTGACAGACACATGTAAGAGAATAAAACTGGATCACTTTCTTACACCATATACAAGAATAAACTCAAAATGGATGAAAGATTTAAATGTAAAACCTCAAATCATAAAACTTCCAGAAGAAAATGTATGCAGTAAACTCTTTGACATCACTCTTAGTAATAATTTTGTGGATATGTCTCCTCGGGCAAGAGAAACAAAACAAACAAATGGGACATCAAACTAAAGAGCTTTGCACAGCAAAGAAAACCATCAACAAAATGAAAAGATAACCTATTGAATGAGAGAAGATATTTGCCAAAGATACATCTGATAAGAGATTAATATCTGACAAATATAAGGAGCTTACACAACTTAACACCGAAAAAACCAAACAATCCAATTAAAAAATGGACAAGGACTTGAATAGATTTTTCTCCAAAGAGGACATACAGATGACCAACAGATATACGAAAAGATGCTCAACATCACTAATCATTAGAAAAATGCAAATTAAAACCACGATGAGATATCACCTCACACCTGTCAGAATGGTTATCATCGATAAATCAACAAACAAGTGTTGGCGAGGATGTAGAGAAAAGGGAATCCTTGTTCAATGTTGTGAGACTGTAAATTGGTACGGCGACTATGGAAAACAGTACCAAGGTGCCTCGAAAATTAAAAATAGAACTACCATATGACCCAGCAATTCCATTTCTGGGTATTTATGTGAAGAAATCCAAAACACTAATTCGAAAAGACATATGCACCCTATGTTCTCTGCAGCATTACAATAGCGAAGATATGGAAGCAACCAAAATGCCCATCAATACACAATTGGCTAAAGAAAGGTACAGATATACAACTGAATATTACTTAGCCATAAAAAGAATGAAATCTTGCCGTTTGTGACAACATGGATGGACCTAGAGGGTATTATGCTAAATGAAATAAGTCAGACAGAAAAAGACAAATACCATATGATTTTACTTACATGTGAAATCTAAAAAACAAAATAAACGAACAAACAAAATAGAAACAACTCAGATACAGAGAACAAATTGATTGATAGTTGCCACATGGGAGGGAGATCGAGAGGATGAATGAAAAAGGGGGAGGGATTAAATTGTACAAATTTCCAGTTATAAAAACAGTCATGGGGATGTCAAGTACAGCATAGGGAATACAGTCAATAATACTGTAATAACTATTTTTGGTGTCAGGTTCTAGACTTACTGAGACAGCAGCTCATAAGTTATCTAAATGTCTAAGCACTGTTTGTAAATTAGAAATGAATATAATATTGTAGGTTGACTTTAATTGAAAAAGTAGAAAAAAATGTAAATTCAAATTATAAACCTTAGTCAAAAGACAATGAAAAATAAAAGTAATTGGAAAATTAGGAAATACTTATTATAATAATACTTATTATAATACATTATTTAATGTTCTACTCCATTTTAAAAAAATAATCAGTTTTTAAAAAACAGAATGAAGGGGAAGAAGCCCCACATGATTATCTAGACACAGAAAAAGCACTTGACAAAATCCAACACCATTTCATAATTTAAAAACTCAAACTAGGAATAGAAGGAATCTACCCCAAGTTAATAAAGTCCATATTTGAAAATGCCATAGCTAACATCAAAGTCAATAATAAAAGACTGAAATCTTTTCCTCTAAGTTCATGAATAAAACAAGGATGTCTGCTTTCACCACTCCTAGTCAACATAATATAGAAAGTACCCACCAGGTAAGAAAAATAAATTAAAGGCATCCAAATGAGAAAGGAAGAAGTCAAAATATCCCTGTTTGAGGATGGTAATGATCTTACATGTAGAAACCTTTACTGATTCCACAAAAAACTCAGAATAAATCTGAAAATTTTCAGGAAACAAAATCAACACATAAATTAGCTATGTTTTTATACACATACAATGAACAATTTGAAAGAGATTTAAGGAAAAAATTCCATTTACGACAGCATCAAAAGCAATAAAATAGGAATAAGTTTAATCAAGGAGGTGAAAGACTTGTAGACTGGGAGCTACAAAACACTGCTGAAAGAAATTAATGAAGACATAAATAAGTGGAAAGACATCTGGAAGACTTAATATTGTTAAGCTGTCATTGTTATCCAAAGTGATCTATGGATTCAACACAATCCCTAACAACATCCCAATAATATTTATTGCAGGAATAGAAAAATCCGTCCTCAAATTTATATGAAATCTCAAGAGACCTTAAATAGGCAAAACAATCTAGAAAAAGAACACAGTTGGAGACTTACATTTCCTGATTTCAAACCTATTATAAAGCTATGGCAATCAAAACAATGAGATACCAGCATTAAAACAGATATATAGACTAATGGAATAGAAGAGAGAGCCCAGAAACAAACCCTTGCATATATGGTGAAATGATTTTCAACGAGGGTGCCAATATTATTAAATGGGGGAAAGGATAGTATTTTCAATAAAAGGTGCTAGGAAAACTTGGTATCTATGTGCAGAAGTATAACGTTGGACCCTTTCCTTATACCACATGCAAAATTAACTCAAAATAGACCAAACACTTAAACTTAAGAACTAAAACTATAAAACTCTTAGAAAAAAACATGAGGAAAACTACTCCATTACATTGAATTTAGCTAATTCTTGCATATGACACCAAAACCACAGGCAGCTAGAAAAATTGGACTTCACCAAAATTAAAAAGTTTTATGCATCAGTACGCTATCAACAGAGTGAAAAACAACCCTTGGAATAGGAGAAAATATTTACAACCATATACCTGATCAGGGATTAATATCCAGACTATATAAAGAACACCTACAAGTGAACAAAAGAACCCAATTAAAAAGTGAGCAAAGGACTTAAATAGACATTTTCCAAATATATAAAAATGACCTCTAAGCACATGATAAGGTCCTCAACATCACTGATCATTAAGGCAGTGCAAATCAAAATCACAATGAGATACCACTTCACATCGTTTGGAATGGCTGTTATAAAAAATAAGTGTTGATAAAGATGTAAGGAAATGTAAACCCTGTGCATTGCAGGTGGGGACGTTAATGTTGCAACCACTGTGGAAAACAGTATGACAGCTCCTCAAAAACTTAAACAGAATTACCAGGTGATCCAGCAATTTCACTCCTATGTATACACCCCAAAAAACTGAAAACAGGACTTGAACAGATATTCGTACAACAATGGTCGGGGCAGCGTTATTCATGATAGTCAAAAGGCACTGATCCAAATGTCCATTAGTGGATTGAGGGTAAAGAAAATGAGATTCTGACACAGGCTACAGCTTAGATGAACCTTGAAAACAATATGCTAAATGACATAAGCCAAACACAAAAGGACAGATACTGTATGCTTCCATGCATATGAGATACCTAGAACAAACTCACAGAGACAGAAACAGACTAGAGGATGCCAGAGGATGGGGAGCAGGGGGATGGGGAGTTAATGTTTAACAGGCAGAGCTTCAGTCTGGAATACAGAAAAAGTTCTAGAGATGATGGTGATGTTCGCACAACAGTGTGAATGTGCTCAGTCTTACTGAACTGTATGTACCCTTAAAATGGTTAAATAGTAATTTTTATGTTATATATATATTTACCACAGTAAAAAAAAAAAAAAAAGAAAAAGAAAAAGGAAAAAATAAACGGAAAAAATAAAGCAAGAGCTCTCCTAGCCTGCTTTCATTCCTCGGCGCCCCCACTATGTGGTTACCAGTTACTCTGTTGTTTGAATACTGGATAGAAGCACATGAAAACAGGAAAAAGAATGACTAGTAAATTCTGCCTGGAAAGTGTTTTTTTTTTTTTTTTTTTTAAGACACCTCACAAGAAGGATGACATTTGATCAATACCTTCACACAGGTTGAATTTTCCCATCTATTTGTACAGGCTGGATTTTTTTAAACAGCTTTATTGAAGTATAATTTACTTAGTATAAAATCTACCTATTTTAAGCTGACATTTATTAAATTTGTAGAGTTGTCAACCACATTACATCTAATTTTATAACATGAAAAAGAAACCTCATGTCCAGCTACAGTCCTTCCTCTTTCCCATCCTGAGCCCCAGGCAATCACTAAACTACTTCAGATTTGTCTCTATAGATTTGCCTTTTCTGAACATTTCATATAAATGGAATCCTATAACACGTAGGCTTTGTGTAGGACTACTGATGACAAATGCACCATGTCAAGGAATTCTATTATTCAATTCATATGGCAAACCTGGTGCCAAATAACGATTTGCAAGTCTTTTTAACGGTGGGTTTTCAGACTCTCAATAACACATGCTCCTCCAAAGGAGAAGATTGTTTCTTCCTGCCTGCTGTGTTTTTACTATTCCACCCTACTATTCCGAGTTTTATTATTCACACTTTAAGGACTTAGAAACCATTTGATTATACAGAAGAGTGTTTTCTTCCCACTTTTCATAAATTTGAACTCTATTCATATAAATCTAACCTTAAATTTAAAAAGCTGTACTACTAATCACTTTCTCACATTCTCACAAAAGAAACAATGCAACAAGAAAACTAATTAAAATCTAAATCTTATTTCGTTCTTATGTAAAATATGGCCAGTTCTTAAAATAGAGAGACCTGGGTGATTCTGTTCCTGTGGCTTATGGAGCTTTTACTTGCCTCCTGGTCTTCTGTGCTCATTTTCAAAAACCAATGAAGACAAGTTGGTTTCAAAAACCAACTTAAGTCTACACACTCTTCCCCATTCAGAAGAAAAATGACTGGAGCCACCTGTGTGAGCTAGGAAGAGCGACAGCACTATAACACCAAACTGGAGAATGTTGTGTCGCCATGG
>NW_006443124.1:7812670-7819141 GCF_000325575.1 Pteropus alecto
GTTAACTATTACTAGATGCCAACGCTGAGTGTCAGCTGCTTACCTGTATCTATATTATCTCGTGGAAGTCTCACTGCAGTTCTGTAGGTAGGCATGACTTCTCTTCTTATGGTACAGAGGGGTTAAGTACCATGCCTAAAGTCACACAGCATGTAAATGGCAGAGTGAGGATTTGAACCCAGATGGGCTGTGTGTCTGCAAAGCCCATGTTCTTAACTACTATGCTGTAGGGCTTTAGGTAAATAAAGGTAAATATTTACCTAAAGGTAAGTACACACACACACACAAACAATAACAACAACAAAAACAAAAAAAAGACACCTTGGACCTTGCAAAAGGTCTGGCAATACACCAATTCACATTTATCAGATGTCAGGTACCTAGCACTATACGACGAGGAAATCAGACCTTGTCCTCAAAGAACTCCTGACTTTTATGCTAGAGCTGGGGACAGACAGAAAGCTAGGCATTCTGGGCTCAGAGCCCAGTGAACAGGCTGGACCGAGTACGGGCTGTCGTGAATTAAGAATGTTCCACTGGCTCCTGTGAATCCTGAGGCAAGTCCCTTCCCTTTCTAGGCCTCAGGTTTCTCACCCGTGAAATGAATGGGCTGTGCCTGTTGGCCTCTGAGGTCCCATGAGTCTGTACTCACTGGTAGCCTGAGGCCGTGGTGTCCTGAGTGACACCATCTCTACACATCAAATCCTCAGCCCTGGGCTTTCAGCTGATTTCCACACCTTTCAGAACACCAAAGCTGCACGCACTTCTTAAACACCTAGCTATACTATCTGGTGTAGCGTTCGCTAATAAATGGGGTGAATCAAGATGAACTTTGCTTAAAATTGCTTTACACTTTAATCACACACCGCCCTCCCTGCTCTCACTTGATCTTATTCTCCTCGCATTTCTCCAAGTCAGGATCTCAACTTCACAGCACTTGGTGCCTCGTTCACCGCAAGCTGCCATATTTCACTTGTGGCTGAGTGGAGAATTCATTTCATTTCACTGTTCAGTCTCTATAGCGCAAACATATATTCAGGGCTGACATATTTTCATTATGGAAAAGCCAAGCTCTCAAACAGACGCTGCCCGTAGGGATTAATGAGGGGAATGGTTATTTATTCTGCCGCCTGACATTTTCTGCAGAATAATTTCTGAGCTGTTTTATACTTTAACAAATAGTTCACCAACAAAGGATCTTAGCAAACTGGATGAGCACCACGCCAGGATTTAGGAGCTGACTAACATTAACCAACAGCAATAAAGCCACTTTCCAGAATCGCATTTAATGTAATGACACTATATAATGTCACAGCCAGCTGGCCATGGGAGACAGCCATTCCTGACACCAAATGGTACCTTCTCACCCCAAACCAACCACACCTATCACTCCTGGGGGAACTCCTGGGATATCCTGAAATCCCCATTCCCAACGTAAATTGTGTGGCCTGGGCATAGGTTTAGTCAACGACCTCTGTTAACACGAAAATACCTTGGGCCATTTTTGGTCAGAAGCCTGGGTCTCCTTTTTGCTACACAAACAATACACTAACTCCACAACTTCTCTTCAATGTACTGACACCATCAGCCCTGAGTGACCTCCTTTTCCGTGTTAATTCTTTCTCTCGATCTGCTTTACTTGTACCCTACAGCAGTTTTCTCTGTTTCTGGAATGCTCCCTCTTCTTCCCATCTCTGTGCTTGACTAAAGCACTGCCTCATACTTGACATCTTTCAAGAATATCCAACTCACCTCTATGTCCCCCTCAATCATCAGAAGGTGCCACTTCTCCATTGCTCCACAAAAGCACAGCTCTGGGCCTTTTGGCTGGTGCATGCTCACGGAGTGTTTTCTGAACTGAACACATCATAAGCTCCTCACAGTAAATATCAAGTCTATTTTACTATCTAATGTAGCTTGAACAGAACACAGTACATGACAGATGCTCAATACAAACTCGTCTTGAAAGAACAGAGAAACAGTAATAAATCAGGGTCAATCAATTGGACTAGAAACTCCAGTAAGGTTCCAAGGCTCGGAGAAATCTCTGTGAACTCGCCTATTCCACAAATAGTGTTTTTGTGCTCCGATTTCATACTATATTATTTGATTATTTTTCTACTACAGATCCGAACAGAGTGAATTTCCAAATTCTGGGTCCATATCTATGGTTTCTGCACTCACTAGATCCAGGACACCCAGTGTACTGTTCTCTCTACTTCACTGCTTCTAACATGAAGCCCATCTTCTTCGTGGTTCCCTGATGGCATTTGGGTCTGCTCGCTCTCAGCTGAGATAGAAGGGACAAGGCCATTCCCTATAAGGTGGCTGCCAGGTTATCTCAGACCAGGGAGCTTTGGGGAAGACAGGGTGAGGCTTGGGCTCTTTTGGACAAAACCCCTACAGGTCGCCCAAGGCATCTGAACCTGCCAACTACCCCATCTCCCAAGTCTGTAAGTGAATTCTTCAAACTCTCCACTGAGTACTGGGGCCAGCCCAGTCACTAGGTCCAGGATACTCGATGAAGAGTATAGATAGTGTTCAGAGGGGTTATGATAAACAATTCCAGTGATCTCAATGTTTGGTAATAAGGCTGACAAGATGCACAGAGAAAACATTCCTCGTGTCGTATTTCCCAAAATACTGAATAAAATTCTGAAAGCTCATCCATTAAGCCATAATCGATCATATATTAATCAATATATTATTTTTTCAATTGGCAGGAAACAAACAAAAAGCTAATACTGGAACTCATTTTTGCTGATCTTTTGATAATCTCAAGCTGTGTTTTAATAGTCTATGGGTACAGGAGATGAGAGACAAAGACTAGGCCTCAACGGGGTGGGGGTAAGCTCAGAAACTCCAAGAAAGTCAACACCTTCACAAGGCAGTAACCTCAGTGGATGAATTTAAAAACAAACAAACAAAAACCAGAAAATCAGGGGAGAGTGGTATATATGCAAGTCTTGGCCTTGGGTCACTATAGAGTAGATTGACAAAGAGAGAAGAAAAAACATTCGCATGAGAATTTCTAACACAATCTGAATTCACATGGGTTTAAGGGCAGAATTTATACTATCTATGTGATCCAAAACTCCAAGATGTAAATCAAACTTATTGTGCCCCTAGCAGAAACAAATACAAATCTCTGGGGGCTAGTGAAAGATATGACCCTGAGTATATAGTAAAGATAATAAAAATACATAAGCTATGAGGAAATAGTAAAAACATGAAGTATGAAGTGAGAAGGTCCAATGTACATCTAAGTTTCAGAAGAATATAAAGAGGAAAAAAACGGTAAAAGCAATATTTAAAAAATTAAATTTTTCTAGAATTAATGAAAGCCACAAATCCTTAGATTCAAAAAGCTCAAGAAATAGTAATCAAATAAAGATAAATCAATTCTCAGACTCATCATAATCTACAGAGCACCAAAGACAAAGAAAAAACCTTAAAAGCAGCCAGAGAGAAAAGGTGGATTACCTTTCTCCTTCAGAGAAATATCAATTAGATCAACAGCTCTCAAACTTTAGTGTGCATTAAAATCACCTTGGAAGACTTTTAAAAACACATTCTTGAGCTCCAACTACAGTATGGATTCAGTAGGTCTGGAATAAGGTTGAAAAAAATGCATTTCTAATAAACCCCCAAATGACACATATGCTGCTGGTCAAGGGGCTACTATTTGAAAACCACTGAATGAGATTGCTAGTTACATTATAAAGAGCAACAGTGTAAGACAAACAAAACTGCAGTGATATGTGTAAAGCACCAAGAGAAAAATAACTGTCACCCTAGATTAGATAAAAAAAAAAAACAACAACTATCTTTCGAGGACAAGAGCAAAATAAAGATATTGTTGGACAAACAAAAGCTACAAGTTAATTATCAACAGACTTTTGCTAAAATAACTTCTCAAGTATGTGCTTCAAGAAAAAGGAAAATTCATTCCAGAAGAAAGGTCAGAGATGGAAGAAGAAACATGGAAGCACAGAAAATAGTAAGACATGTAAATTTAAACCAAAATTAATGGTGCAAAACAAAAACATAATTCTCTACTCTGTATGACTATAAAAATTCATTTCGAATTAATATCCTAGAATATAAAAGCAAACAATATCAGAATGAAAGATTTAAAACATTCTAAGATCCTTATTTCATTTGAGGAAAAAGAATATATTTATTACATTTAGACTTATAAAATGAAATATAAATATAAAATTTCTAGTGCATTCACTAAAATAATAGTAAAAATATGACAACCAAATTAGTTGAAGGGTAAGTATGAAATGAGATAAAAAGAAAAAATTTAAAGGAATTTACCAAAAAAATAAGGTAGTAGAAACAATTCCAAATATATCAGTAATCACAGTCAGTATTCATGGTCTAAACCCTCCCGTTAAAATACAGACTGTCAGGTTGGATAAAAATTAAGATCCAGGTACCTGCTATCTATAAAATATAGCTAAAATATAAGGATTTAGAAAACTTAAGAGGAAAATAGAAAAAGTATATCAAGCAAACGCAAACCAAAATTTTGTCATAGCTACGTTACTTTCAGACAAAATACACTTTATAAAAAAGAAATTACTAAGATTTATAGGACTACTATATGTATTAATAAAATTTCAATTCATTCACTCCAATATTTTTTAAAGTTCAAGAAGAATATAAAGAGAGAAAAAGGGTAAAAGCAATATTTAAAGAGTTATAATTTTCCAGGATTAATGAAAGCCATATTTTAGAGTATACTATATGCTAGCCACTATTTTAGATACTAGATACATCAGTAAACAAAATAGAAAAATTCCAAAAATATGAATTTAAAATTTGTATATATCTAATAACATACTTCAAACCCTATAGAGCAAAAATTTGAATGCACTACAATGCCATAACAAACTTTTTTAAAAACACGCCTCTCTCATAAGTCAAAAAGGGGAAAAAAGAGTAAGACTATAAAAGAATTGAAAGCCATAATTAACAACTGGATTTAATAGACAGGAGTAAAACTAAATTCTCTATGAGAAAACACATGCATAAACCAGGCCACAAAGGAGAGCTCAATAATGTTAAGCAATAAATATCACACAGACCTCATTGTATGAGTTTGAAGTTAGAAGTCGATAACTAAAAAAAAAAAAAAAAAAAATCCATGTTTGGAATTTAGGAATAACTAATAAAATGGAGGAAAAATACACAATCGGAAAAGTGAAACTGAAAAAACGTCAATTGATACTGATTCTATTAAAATATATAAAATCGACAAATTATCCAGCAAGAAGAAAGAAAGAAGAAAAAAATTCAAATCTGTATTAGGAATGAAAATAGGACATAATCATAAATGAAGCAGAGATTTAAAAGCAATTTAAATAATTATGAACTTTATGCAATTAATTTCAGAACCCAGATTAAATGAGAGATTTCCTGTAAAAAGTACAAACTACGGTAGTTGACTCAAGAAAACAGAAGTGTTGAAAAACTTAAGTATTTAAATAACACCTTCCCCTTCAAGCATACCCAGGCTCGGATGATTTTACAGAAGAATTGTATGAAACACTACAGAAACAGATTATAATATTATACAAACTTTTTCCGCAATAAAGAAGAGGGAACATTTCCCAAATCCTTTTAGGAAGTTAGCATAACCTTGACACCAAAACCAAGGGAGGATTTTACAGGAAATAAAAATTTGTAGACCAATCTTATCATAAACATAGATGTGAAATTCATTAAAAATAAGTGCTAGGAAACCAAATAAAGCAAGGTAAGAAAATAATATCATACTAAGTATTAAAAAATCAGATTTATCCCAAGTAAACCATGGTAGGACCAAGTCAGGCTTACCCCAGGAAGGTAAGTTTGCTTTAATATTAGAAATCATTAATCCAATTCGGCATACTTATTAATTAAAGATGAAAAATCACATGGTCTTGTCAATAGATACAGATAAAATACACCAAATAATTTAATATCCAGTTATTTTAAAATATTTTTTTTAATTAGCAAACTAGAAGTGAAAAAAACAACTTTAAGCTGATAATCTCCTCCTCAAAAAAATTACGTGTGTATACACACACACACACCATATGTAAGAGAGAAATAACAGAAGTTTTACTTTTAAAATCTGAAGCAAGAAAAGAATACCACCATCACCAATATCACCAGTTCTATTTAATCTTATATAAAGGGAAGTAACCTGAGAAACTAGACAACGAAAAAAGAAATAGACTGAAAGGAAGAAATTAAACTGTTATTAGTCACATGTAATATGATATAACTGCATGGAATGCCCCCCCTATATCTATAACAAATTACTAGAATAAGAGGTCACCCATTCGATAAATATTTATTGAACACCTACTATAAGCAGAACAGTATTTTCAATGCTGGAGATACAATACTAAATGAAACAGAAAAAAATCCTGCCTCAACGTAGTTTACTTCCTAGTAAAGGAAAACATACAAAAA
>NW_006443124.1:7819275-7862672 GCF_000325575.1 Pteropus alecto
TGGAAAGAGGTTTAGCAATCTAATAGCATTTCTACATACTAGAAAACCCTTAGAAAATGTAATAAATAAATACACCATCTATAATAGTAACCAAATACACGTTACCTCTATAAAAGTAACTAAAAGACATACAAAACTTTTTTGGAGTTATGTTAGCAAACTCTACTGAAAGACATTCACAGAAGATCTAATAAATGGCCTGATAACCATATTCATGGGCTGGAACTCTATAATCATAAAGATGCATTTCTCCTTACATAGCTTTAATATAATTCCAGTCCTTCCAAACTCTTATGAAATTTTATAAGTCATTTCAAAATTTGTACAGGGAAGGACCAAGAATGGACAAACGATCCTGGGAAAGAAAAAACAGACCGGGGGCAGGAGGGCAGATACACTCACCCAGATATTAAGATTTACTATACAGCTATAGTAATGAAGGCACCATGTAGTTAGCAGGTCGAATGATAACAGGACAGAGATCTTGAGGCAGAGCCACATTTAAATGAACACTTGACATATGATGAAACAGACACTGCAAATCACTGGGAATGGAGCATGGAATGTGATAGAGTATCAGAAAAACTTGGTATCCATCAGCACAAAAATGATTTTGGATTCCCACCCCACACCATGCTATAAAATAAATTAAAAGTGGGTTAAATAGAGAATAGAAGCCTATAAAACTTTTAGAATATAAAACAGACATGAGAACTTTAACTATAAAAAACACTGATACGTTCAACCACATTAAAAATTAACAATTTTTATTCCTGAAAAGATTTCATAAAGGGCATGAAAAACAAAACCACGAATACGAGCTGTTTGGAATGTTTATATCTGATGACATTTTAGTATCCTGGCTACAGGAATCACCAGGCGAAGGACAAGCAACTCAAAAGAAACACAGCAAGAGAATTGGACAGGACATCACTAAAGAAGAAAACTAAATGGCAATAAACATATGAAAAATGCTTAGGGAAGTGTGAATTAATCCTGTGAGATATCATTCTGTACTTCCCCCAAATCGAGAAAATGAAAATGTCAGACGTTATCAAGTGTCACTGAAAACAGGGAGTGAACAGAGAGCTCTTATGTACTGAAGGGAACACTGTTGAGTGTGCTTTGGAAAACCACCTGGTGTCATCCGGCAAAGGTGATGATGTGTAGCCACAGGCCAGCAAGTCCACTCTTGGCTATATACCTGGGGGTGCTCTTGTGTGTCTACACACACCTATAAAAATGTTCACAGATGGGAATGTGAAATGGCACAGCCACTCTGGAAAACAGCTATTGCCCTTTTGGACATTTATCCCAGAGGAATTAAAGCTAGATTCACACAGAAACCTGTACACGAAAGTTCATAGCTGCTTCATAAACTAGCCCCAAACTGAAAACAACCCAAATGTCCTTCACAGGTCAATGGTTAAACTGGGGTACATCTACGCTCTGCAACACTACTCAGCGAAAAAGGAAAAAAATGGCATTTAACAACTTGGATAGACCTCAGGGGATTATGATGGATTGGGGAGAAAAGCCATCTCAAAAGGTTACATCCTGTGTAATTCCATTTATATATATAGCAGGTTTGAAATGACAAAATTATAGAGATGGAGAACAGATCAGTGGTCACCCGGGGTTAGGGGAGGAGAAAGGGACGGTGTGGCGGTGACTGTAAGAGCAGCATAAGGGATTAGTGTGACAGAACTTTTCTGTATCTCAACTGTGTGATGAAGTTTTACAGAAGTAAACGCACACAAACGAGTGCATAAACACAGGTGAAATCTGAATAAGGTAAGTGGATGATGTCAATGTCAGCTTCCTGGACACGATATCGTACTAGAGTTATGCCAGATGTTACCACTGGGAGAAGGGCACAGAGAACTCTTTGTATTATTTCTTACAACTGCATGTGAATGCACAATGATCTCAAAATAAAAGTTTAAAAAAATGGTCATAGAAATACTGTTTGTGATAGTAAAAAAAAAAATTCTGTGTAAAATCTAGATGTTATTTTGGTAGGAGAATGAATCAATAAATCATGATATATTTATGAACTGGAAAACTACAGAGCAGGAAAATTGTGGGAAAAAGAAATTTGCAGAAGAATTCATATAATTCTATATATGGTTATAAATAGGCAAAACTTAAGAGAAAATTTTGGTTAAGGATGCCTACCTTCTGTGGTAAAATTATGAAGAGAAGAAAAAAAAATGATAGTAATCAGGAAAGCAGTTATGCATGGTGTTAGGGGGTGGGACACGAGATCAAAAAACAGACTTGGACTGATACTCTTTGAAGTCTTTGCATCTACCATCCAGTTTAATTTTTCTTTACACTTTATACTTATGATATACTCTTTCGTACGTATTCAATATTTAATAGAAACAACATAGAACAGCCTATTGGGAGAAAGCTATGGGAAAAAACAGAAGGCATGTGAAAGACTACAGAATCCATGAAAACATGATGTCCGTGCAAATAAGTTCCAATTCCAAAGTCCCATGTAGGAGGCATTAATAACCCAGCAATAAGCAGTTTCTATTCCCTTTCCAAACACACAGACACACGCACACACAGACACGCCATGCACACATGCTCTACTCTGGCACGAGAACACTTTGTTTCTCTGTAATCATTAAAAAGTACACACACACCCCTGCAGATAATGGGAAGATGACTGCAATACAGAAAAAATGTGTATAGGAGTCTGTACATGGGCTCTGCCAACACTGTGTGTGGCTCTTGGTGCCCATCCTCTAGCTGAGACTCTTGTGTAAGGAATCTCACATGTAAAATGTTAATCTCATTTTAACACAGCAGTTCTCCAACTTTTTGGTCTCAAGACCCATTTAAAACTCTTAAAAAATTATTAAGGACCTCAAGGATTGATTGTTAACATGGATCATTATATCTATCAATATTTACTGTTTATTAATTCAGATAATGAGAAACCTATTGCATGTTAATATCAATAACATATTTAATGAAAAATATATTTCAAAACAAAAATTTAATGAGAGCAGCTCTGTTCCACATTTATTAAAATCTCTTTAATGTCTGATTTAATAGAAGACAGTTGAATTCTCACAGCTGCTTCAGCGTTCAATCTGTAGCAATATGTTGTTTTGCTTGAAGAGAATTTAGCTTCACACAAATATATAGTTGAAAAAGAAAGAATCTTGTGGACCCCCTGAAAGTGTCTTGGGAACCCCAGAGATCCTCGGACCGCACTTCAACAACCACCAGACTAAAATTTTCCATGTAGCAATCTTCTGCTTCCTACAGTAAACTGAAATAACTTACCAAAATTTTATTAAACAAAAATATGTGGCTGCACTTAAAAACTAGGTGTGTGTGTGAGAGGGGATGGGAGAATTCAAAGAGTTATAGCATAAAAAGTTGGAGATGCCATAAAAAGGTCTCACGCATTGAGACTATGGAGTTCAGAACCTGAAGGTGACCCAGAACAATGAGCAGGGTGCCAGCTAAGTTGAGGCACTTCAGGCACATAAAACCTCACACATCGTTCCTCCTCTTGGTCAGGGATCAGGCAGCAGGGATGAGAGGTCGGGGCTAAGATCAAAGAGGGAAGGCGTCCAGGGCAGGGGGAACAGGTGCTCAGACGCACAATGCAATGACTCCACCCAGACACTCAGTCCACCCTTCCCCATTCTCACGGTACACAGTTCATTCAAAACAGTGCCACCAGCTAAGGTCCCACGGCGTAGAGAAAATGGAGAGTTTAACAGGAAATTTCAATTACTGAGATGACGCACAGTCAGAAAACATCAAATAGTGGAGGAAATTCAGGAAAGCCATCCAGTACTGAAAGAGGCAACAAACTCATCCAATGGCAAAATGTATACCTGAGGACAAAGAATTAGCATGGCACTCAGAAGAGGATTTTTCAAAAAAGATAATTAATATCCTCAGAGAAAACCTTTACAACAAAGCCCATTCTTTATCGGCTTCTTAAAGTGAAAATAAAATCGATGGGGGAAAAATTCTCAACAGATGGACTGAGAACCCCAATAAACATGCAAAATTAGTTAGATGGAAGACTGAGTTAAGGAATTCTTTCATAATGTAGCCAAAAGGATAATAAGATAAAAAAGAAGAAGAGTAAGTTAAAAAATATGAAAGATTCAGAAACCAAGAAGTTTCCAGGGGAAGTTCTGGAGAGGGTGAGAATAAATAATGGAGAGACAGCAATAAGGGAAGGGACAACAGCCAAGAATAGACGGGCACAGATGAGTCCTCAGTTTACATGAGACCACTGAGTGTCAAGCAAGACAATATCAAGGACACATGTAAAACTCTAAAATCTGCTATGACACGCTGAATACCTACGACATGAATAAACATCAGATTGACACAGGAGACTGCATGTACAATGAATGGCCAGACCATGTAATAAAAACAGAACTCTCACCCACAAAGTGCAGCAACCGGACCAAGAAGTCAACACAGTATCCAGAGTACCCTTCCTAGGAAGCCGGACTGTTTTCTTGGTTTCTGAGTTAGGTTTACAGGAAGCCAAGCAGTAACTTCTTTCATAATCATCTCCACAAGGCCAGGACTTTATTAATAACTGACACCTTCCCTAATCTTGTCCCTGCCTCCCACCTAGAATCAAGTTGAGAAAGCAAAACATGTACGTACCCCGACCAATCACACAGGGTGCCCTGCTTTTACTTAGCCCACCTGCATCTTCCTCACCCCAAGAGACTCCCATCAGGGCATAGAGAAACCTTTGCTTTTTCCACACCATAAAGCTTTCCTACTCCTGTTTGAGTCTCTGCCAAAATGCAAGTGATGGTGGCTGACTTCTCAGCTCTAGCGAGCTCTGAATAACCTTTGCTTGTTCTGACTGGTTTTGTCCTTGTTACTTCCACAGTTGCTGTGGACACTCCACTAAGTCCTATCTGCACTGTGCACTACACGGACCCAACCTTCAACCAAGTGTGGTACCCCAAGGTACACCTGCTGCTTGTCCAGTCTGCGACACAGCACCTGGGCTGACCTCTGTTCAATTTGTGTTGTTCCTTGGCTGTTATTCTGTTTGGTATGTAGGTTTTGTTATCGGCTTATATTTTATTGGCATTCTTGTTTGAATTGGATTGTTCCTTTTCACCTCTTTTTACTGTCTTCTGTGTTTCTTTTTTGTGTTGTGGTGTCAAAAAGTATTTTTTGTCATAAAAGAATTAAAAGGCAGGATGCAGGCGAAGGCCTGATACGCCTATTGTTTGAGCCAGCCTCGTTGACCTTTGAATTTTCAGTTCTCACTAGATCAGTGAGTCACCAGTAGAACAGGATAAGGTTTTCCTTCTATTTTGTGTCCTGAGAGCTTGGCTTTGATTCAGTGTTCTCTTTGGTTTTCTACCTCCTGGGGGCACTGACTGTCAGGTCCACACTGGGAGGAGGACAACTCTCAGGTCAGGGGCCCGAGACATGGGGAACATAAGCATTACCTTCCTGCCAGCCATCTCCCGCTCTCATGGGGTGGTCTAAATCTGCTCCTCTACCTGGAAAAACTCCTGCTTCTTATGTATATTGTGGTTAGCATCCTAATTCTTGTTTCTATCTTTCTAAATGATATAACTTCATTGAGAATGACCTGGGCTTTCAATGGCCACTTTTGAGAAAATCTGATTAGAACAAAATTGTTCATCTGAGAGGTGCCTTAGATAAAAAAAGGCAGTAAGATTTCACAAGCCCAATGCGTGGTATTTTTTGATTGGTATGCAGACGCCTCTGAATGAAATGCCGAATGAACAATCCACTAAAAGATTCTCTGGCCAAAGCTGAGGAAAATTTAACAAAGTTGCAGGAGAAAAGGAGACTCACTTCTCTGGTAAATTCTCCCACTCTTTGCCCTCAGTCGCCTCTATATACCCAGCCCTCACTCTTCCCCCTTGTCCTTCCATACTTCCTCCTTCCAGACTTCCTTCCTGCTCTTCCCCTCATCCAGATCCCCTATCTTTTCCCAACCACTTTCTTAAAAACCCAAAATGCCAGTTGCCTTTAAGGATCCATCCCTCCTATGACCCAGGTGTATAGGCAACTGTAGAATTTAAGCCTTGGACTTGAGCTGAATTAAGAGATTAAAGTTTCTCTAAACCCAAACATGATCAGCAAATATTAATTGAAGAATTTAGAATTATTTGGGTATGTCTGACCTATAATCCTATAGGACTATCTAACCTGTATCAACTTGTACACATGCTGGTCAGAACCTCAGATGCTAAGTCCTAGATGGCAAAAGATAATTAGATTGATCTGGAACAGGGCCTCTGGATCCTTTTTCCATAATAAACCCGAGGGGGAGGGGAGTAAGGGGGGGGGGCAGAAAAGTATCTCAATGTCTCCTAAAAGCAAAACCTGATTAAAAAAAAACAAAAACAAACAAACAAAAAACTTGGCTGAACCATAATTCAATCATGCAAACAAGATGAACTATAGGAAATTTTCAGGACTGACTAGAAAATAACTTCTAACAACACTCAGAGTTAAAGAAGATGCTAATGTCGCAGCGGCCCTTTCATCTTACTTTGTCAATAGAGTTCAACTTGAAGTTGGAGACCTAATTTGAAAGCAGAAATTAAAATGGCAAATAACCCCTTTACCTAAACTATAATACCTGGCAGAAATTTTGATAGGGCTTCCCCTACCTAATATAAACAAACAAACAAAAAACTTGGCTGAACCATAATTCAATCATGCAAACAAGATGAACTATAGGAAATTTTCAGGACTGACTAGAAAATAACTTCTAACAACACTCAGAGTTAAAGAAGATGCTAATGTCGCAGCGGCCCTTTCATCTTACTTTGTCAATGGAGTTCAACTTGAAGTTGGAGACCTAATTTGAAAGCAGAAATTAAAATGGCAAATAACCCCTTTACCTAAACTATAATACCTGGCAGAAATTTTGATAGGGCTTCAGAACAAAAACGTGACAAGACCCAAAGTAAACTTGGCCCTCCAAACGGCTAGGTGGCCCGCTTGCCAACCAGCCACTTACTCACAAAGACACTTACAGATATTAAGGGAGGACACTGGAGAAAAGATTCTTATCAAAGAAAAACGAGACAAAGGAAAATCCCTCAGTGGAAATCAAAGAGGGTGTTGCAAGGAAGGGAAAATGTGCTCAATATTCTATCATACTGCCGTGACTCTGTTAAATTAACATTTTTAAGTGGAGCCCCTGTAGTATTTGAGTATTTGTATTAGGTATGTCTCAGGGTGGAGTATGCTGGAAGGTCAAGGCAGGGCGCAGGCAGAGAGAGTACTGGGACCTGGGGCACATGTCCTTATTAGGGTTGAGTGGAGTGCTTGGAGGTTCTTGGGCTAAGGCCGGATTGGTCAATTCAAATAAAAAAAGAGTGAGGTTCTGGTAAGCTCCGCAGAAGTCTAATCCACCAAGGCACAGGGAAAGCCCTGGGGCGGGGGTCTGTTGATCACAAGGGCTGTCAGGGGAGTCATATCAGAACTTACACTTATTTGTGATGCTGTAGGCTGTTATTTACGGCATGCACTCCAGGGGCTAATGTCAGTTCAAGGACCCTTTAGCCCACCTGGCCACAAGAAATGGATGCCAGGGCAGGGATATTGTGGAGCTTAGCTAAACCATTGACACAGACCTTCACACACTCAGGGAGAATTAACTACAGTCATCTCCTCAATTTCTGGTGCTACTCACATTCAGAGGTGCAGGCACTTTCTCCATGTTCAACTGCCACCTTTGCTAAGCCCCTTCCTCAGAATAAGCACGCCACACAGGTGGTGCCTATTTCAAATAACCCACAGATTTTCCCTATCTCTAAGCCCTTAATCTGTTGCTTGGACTGAAAAACATGCCTTCCTTCTGTGATACCACCCTCATGAATTTAATACAGACAGACTTTGCAAATGGAATTGTAAAATCAAATTCACACCAGAGGGACTATTCCTTGAAGTTCTAGAGAACTCTTCTATTCAAGTTCAAGTTGTATCTGCTTGGATGTACCTTTGCTTTCTCCATTATATTTAATGCATACCCCAAATAAGGATCTTGACACTGTACCTGACACTCTGTGGGCTAAAAACTTCACTGACATAGGCAAAATAATTGGAACAGAACCTATAAGAGTTCAGAGAAATCCTATGAAACCATTACCTAAACTTCGCCAATATTCGTTGCACCCAGAAGCAAAAAAGTGAAATCTATTTGGAAGCCTTACAAGGTCTTAATCATAAGGCTTCTCATACCCTACACAAATCCTTGTAACACTTTCATCCTGCCAGTAGAAAAACCAAGCAGATGTGGATATCCATTTTTCAGAACCTCAGAACCATCAACAAAATTATCATCCCTCGCTTCCCAGTAGAAATACCATTGTGTCATGAATTCCTCTTGAAGCCACTTGCTTCACTGTCATGGATCTTTGCTCTGACATTTTTTAGGGTGCCTCTAGACCAGGATGGTCAATATCTTTTTGCCTTCACCTGGGGAGCACAACAGTATATTTGTACGGTCATGACCCAGGGGTTCACTGAAGTCTCCTCCTACATTTCCCTGGTCCTCAATGAAGATTTAAAAGATCTAAATTCCGCTGTGATTCAGTCCTGATACAATATGTAAATGATCTCCCACTTTGTTCAGAGAACAGAGAAGCTATGAAAAGAAAGTCATTTACTTGCTTTCAGTCTTAGCAGAAAAGAAACATAAAGTTTCAAAAGAGAAATTTAAATTCTTCCAAACAGTTCATTATTTAGGGCATGATCTATTTAAAGAGGAAAAACACTCTCTCCTGATAGACTGAAGGCTGTTCAAACATCTTAGACTCCCCACAAATGGCAACTGAGAGGACTTTCAGGTTTAACTGGATAATGCAGATGATGGGCGCCAAACGACTCCAAGACTGCAACACCTCTTTATGAATTTACTGAGTCCTCAGTATGAGGCCCTCTGCTCTGAGGGCTCAAATAGGAATCAGCCTCATTCCCCAGGCGTCCCTAACTACAAAAAGCTGTTCCATCTATTTGTGTGTGAGCAATCTGGACAAGTCCGTGGGGGTTTAACTCAACCTCATGGGAACCATCAAACACCCATCATTTATTATAGCCTTATGCTTGACCCAGCTGCAAAGGCTTATCCTCCTCGTCTTGGGCCAATAGCTGCCTCTTCAAAACTTGTCGATGCTCCTGCTCAACTGGTACTAGGCCCCCCGTTTGACTTCATGGGTGTCATTCAGTACAGACATTACTGGTGACAGAAGACACAGAACTTTTCCACCAGCTGATTAACCCACTTATGAAAGTCTATTGTTCTCTTCTTCTCACTTTACCACCGCTGCAATACCTCCTGTCCCCACCAGGAGGGGTGCCTCATCATTGTCTTGCCTTAGAGAAGTCTCTGTACCTTGCTTTGATTTTTTAGACTTCTATTGATAATCTCAAAAGTGAAACCGGAGGCTATCAAGCAGGAGATGCTATCACTGATCTAAGATCCCTTAAAATAAAGTCCTCTACCAGGGGTAAAATCAGCCTGGATGACAGAACTTATTGTCTGCACTAGAGCTTGTCCACTAGCCAAAGACCATAGTACACACATCCATACAGACAGCAAGTAGTATGAGTTTGGGATGCTTTGGAAATAAAGGCGGATTCTCACATCTGCTGGAACCCGCATCAAAAATGGACAGCAAGCTGAGGAACTTATGGATGCATCCTCCTTCCTGAGGAGGTGGCCTTTATACAGGTTGAGCCCAGGTAAATATGATAATATGAAAGCTAAAGTAAACACCCTAACAAGTCGTTATGCCAAACAAATCACCTTAAACCAAGGTTAGGTTCCTATCTAAACCCTCGAAGCATACATCTCTGGAGAGATTCAGAGAGGCTGTTATAAAATATTAACACAACAAATACCAATAACAAACAAAAGCAGTCATGTGCTTTCACCAGAGGCACATCTGAAACAAAATGAGCCAAGTAACAAGAAAGTTAATTGCTAATATATGATGAAGTAGAATAGGAGGCAAATAGATGAAATAAAAATATTTTCTACTGCTTCAAGAAAAAAAAAAACAAACGAAAAACCGCGAATCTATTTCCATCAGGAATAGTCCTACCTTGTTTAGGGTGTGGGTTTATTTCAGGAGTGTTTTCTCCGTGTATGTTTACTGCTTGGGTTTTGAGTCTTCTTGCTTGGCCCTGAGTCTTCCTAGAGAAAATCTCCCTCTTGTGCTTCTCCTCTGTGTATCCCTCCGCTATTTTTTCTTGACTTTTCTTAGCATGGTGGCCGGAGACCCAGGGGCAGATCACATCTCTAATCCTCCGCCTTGAGCCTCAGTCCATGAGCAATCACTGTGCCCTGAGGGCTGGGGGCGTGGCCTCACGCGTGGTCTTGCCCCGCCCCCAGACCTAGTGCGGCACTTTGCACTGTTCCTGCCTTCTCCCTAGGATAGAGCTATTTCATTTCTTTCCTCCAAACCCAGCTGTAGTGGATCGCCTCCAGCCCCCTAAGTCTTCTGTTTCTGTCCCTCTTCCACCTGAAGATTAAGGCTTTTGTTTCAGAGAGGAGACAGGTCTCAGTGCAGTTTCAGTGGGGACCGCTTGTTCCCCTCCCCCAGCCAGCACTGAGCCAAACACTTGGTGAGGGTCCTGAGAGAAACACACCTGTGACAGTTTGCAAACCTCCTCCATGTCTGCGATTCACACTCTTAACACAGACCAGACCCAGTTTTCCCTCACACTCCACGTCTTACTTGTCGGCAAACCCCTTTGGTTCAACTTTCAAAAATATATGCGTAAAACTTATTACCTGTGTCTGTTAGTCTATGGTATCTGGTAGTCTCCCCAGTTAAACAGCTGCAGATTGTTAGATATCTACAGGTACCTGTCTCTCCAGTGACAACGCTGAACTTGACCAGAGCCCTATGCTCCTGACAAACAACAAACATCAAGAAATCCTTCCATCATTTTGTTCCCAGAAGTGGCTTACCACAAAGAACCACCACTGCCCGTATGGCTCAGATAAGATTTGTGGTCTTCTCTTTGTCATGACTGGCAGAAGACTTAAGATGACTCCTGTGTTTACCTGTGACAAGGCCAAACATAGACCTTTTTCCTGAACCAACTGGCAAAGCCAGATGTAGACCCTTCCCCTTTCACCCCCAGCCAACTTCCTGTTCTTTGAGTGAATAGCTAAAGTTAGAACTGTTTGTCCCCCTGAAGCCCTAGACACAAAAAGAAACATCTCTAGTTCAACTGACTGAGATTTACCGATTGCAAAACAATTCCACCTGTGAACCCCAGGTCTACGCTTCTCTATATAAGCCTAGGGCAAAATCACTCTGCTGAGACTCTGATCTTGGAATCTGGGGTGCTCTGGCTATTGTAATAGCCTTAATAAACCATTGCCTTAATAGTCTGGTGTATTTTGTCTTTGACACCAAATTTCAAGTTAGTCGTCCTGTGACCTATTATCTGAAAACTCAAGAAGTCATTCATTTGCAGTTTACCTAGCTTTTTTCTTGCTGTGTGAGAACAACGCTGCTTCCAGCTCTCTACAACTCTGAGCTAAACCTTGAAGTCTTGATTCTCTCTGTACTTACCACTTCCAGAATAAAGAATTTGTCCCCTGGCATCTTCCAAAGGTGGACCAATCAGGTTTTAAAAAAATCTACTGTAAAAAAAAAAAAAAAGATCTACTGTTATGAATGAATGGATTTTAAGACTTCAGGGTTTTCTGTCTATTGCAGTTATTCTTTTACACTTAAATTGCCCATCTTTGGCACTTGAGAGGCCCTTCAAGTTGGCCTCAAAACCCTTTTGATGCAACTCAAGTTGTCTTTGATAACTTCCTTGCTTTCTGTATAACAAGATGTTCCAATCTCATCCTGCACACTTTCCTCCCACTTCAGATCTGGAATCAGCCATTTCTCTAGGAAAGCCTTAGTTTGTTTAACTGAGAACCGACATTTTAAGACTATAATCTTGGCTCTAGTAGTATTTTAACTCTTTATATTAAAAACATATTCATTTATTTTATTAAGTTGAAAATATGGGAATAATTATTATTACTCACATTATTGTAATTAAATGAGACAAAGGATATAATCAAGACTTAATAACAGTTAGCTTTTTCATTTGTTAAAAAGTATTTAATGAGCACATACTTGGAGCCACAAATGTTCCAGGTACTGAGGATAGAGGTAGTGAAGAAAAAAAAGACAAAATCCTTTGCCTGTATAGAGTTTACATTCTAGTGGAGGAAAGTAAACGATAAATAATAACCACTAAATCAGAGAATAACTGCTATGGAGAAAACTAAAGCAAGGAAGGGGACTTAAGGGAGTTTTAACGTTATTTTTAGTAATGCTATCCTTATTATATTTATCTGACCCACTCCAAGCAATACAATTGGGCGGGCAAATCTAATTTACGGATGCAAAAGTCTATTTTCAATGTCCTATCAGGCCTCTGTGTTTACTAGATTGTAGATGAATCATTTTGTAAACTCTACGTACCATCTCCCTCTTCAGCCACAACCAGTGGGTAAAGATGTCATCAGGGGCTGAGTTTGCTTAAAGAAAGGGACACCGGCGTACTGTTGGTGTCTGAAGAGGTGGGGCACGTGTGCCCCGCTGGTCCTCCCTCCCATGCTGGCAGAGACGCGAGGCACAGGGAGATGACGGTCTTCCTCTGGACAGGTGAGGGTACATCTCAACGAAAGTCTATTATGTTCCCTCCTTCCCAGTAAAGGCGAAGTGGCCAACAAAGCCATCCTTCTGAAAGGTAATTACCCCCCAGCTCTGCTTCCTTACGCCCACTGGTGGGTCCTTACTGACCCTCTAGCTCCCCTGTAAAACATTCTGAAGGGGGCTATCGAACCTCAATACAAAGAAGTTCTCATTTTAATGTCTACTGAAACGTCATCAAAGAACCAAATAAGAGCATTTTATTTGGTGATACTTTCTTAAGGCAGCAACTATTTGTGAAAAACATTTGAGTGCCAGGGATGAATGACAGCCCTGACCACATTTCCAATGTTTCCGCATGAGAAATAGGAACATTGGTGCCTGAATGCTATAAAGTATTTTTATGGAGCTCTAAATTCTGTTGGTGTATAGTAAACCAGGCTCTGGAGACAAATTTCCGAGATTGTGTATATATCAATATAATAGACAGTCCAATCTATTTCTAGGGTAATCGTTGTATATATCTGAAAGATACATTTTTATTAAAAATGAGATTTATTCTATATGAACAGCATTGCAAAGTTGCTGCCCAATGGCATGGCATAAACTTTTTTTGGAATATTATGTAAAGTTGGTACTGCAGATTAATATCTTTGGCATGCTGCTGTTTTAGGTACCAGGTCACCCTAAAACCCCCCAAATCTTGGCTACTAGATTACTAAACTTCTTTTTAAAATCTCCTTAAGTGCCCTTTCAAATGATAAAGACACATGAGACCTACAATAGTGATGTTCTGGGTTTATCCTCTGCTGTTGCTATTTACCATGGCCAAAAAGAATCCACAGGTGATGTTTCATAAAATATATGAAAAGTGTGCCTGTTGTTTCCAACGCTTATTTCTCTGTCAACTGGACTGTGGACTTAGCAAAGTCTGAGCTGGATCTCATTCATCTCTTCGTCCCCAATGCCGAGTTCCAGAGCCCTGCATACCATAGTAGGGATCGAGAAGTAAAATGAGTAAATGAATGGTGGTGATTTTATTAGTTTGCACTCTTATTAAGTGTCCTTCTTACAAATTCCACCCTTTCTAAAGCATTTTCTACTGCACTTAGACCAGTCACCTGAACCCCTCCCCTCCATAAACCATGGTCTCTTGCCTACTGCCAAGCCTCCGCTCATGCTGTTAGCTCCACTAGAATGGGCTTTACCCACTCCCCTCCACCCTCCAGGATGTTTTCTCACATAAAATTTATCTTACAGAATTGTTGAGAGGCTGAAATCAGGCAAAATATGTTAACACATCTCGTACATGCTTGCCACAGTAAACTTGAATTTCCTTCTTACTGTCATGGACCTTAATTATCATCGGAACTTCTGAGGACTGAGTCTGGGCCACATAATTTAGCTTTTCTAGGTTTGTATGGTTCTCCCTTAGAGGATCATGCTTTTATTCCCTTGAATTCATCAGAGCAATTAGAACACATTAAGATATCTGTTAGGAACTCAACAAAAGCTGGCCAGTTTCTTCTCTGTGCTCCTTCCTCTCCTTTGTTTGTGGTATGCACTTTTTGGGAGAGGTCTTTTTGTCCCCAGCCCACTTGTCTTGCTTACTCTGTGATCCTGACTCCCTGGGCCATGGCAATGTGGACCAAGGGTGGAAAGCCCATCCAAGCTGGGCCAATCAGGTCACAGGGAGAGCTGAGACAATAACATGTAACCTTGACTGTGTGGGGCACCCACGTTCCACCTTGTAGACAGTCAGAGCAAGTGGTATATGGAAAGAGAGGAGGATGGAACAGCCAAGCAGCAAGGGCGGAAAACAAGATGGAGGGTGCCCTGTTCAGCTTCTAGTTCCTAGTTTTGCTAGTTTACTCCCCAAGGACCAGCTGCTCTTCCGTTCTTGTGTTCTGTGAGACATCCCTCTTCATTCATTAAATCCCTCTAAACCCTCTAGCCGAGCTAGGCTGCAACTCCAAGATTCTTACTTGACATCTTTTCTTTCTTTTGCTTCTTCCTCTCCCCCACCCCAACCCACCCCCTTCCAGAACATCAAAGAGCACCCTTTGGGGGCTCTGAGGGCTTGGAGCACCTAGGATTCCTCTGTCTCTTTTGTCTGATGGATATGGATCTGGGGGTAGGGGAGGGGGGAAATGTAGGAGAGCAGAAGTTGGAAGCAGCCTGGCCCTTTGGAAGTCAATTTGGTCTTTGCATTGCACCTGTTCTTGGCCATCGGCAGCTCCTGTGATAAGCGGCTCTTGAGAGGATCATGATATGGGGCAGAGAACTGTGACAACAGCACTGACTTCAAATCCAGACACACTTAAATTGCATTCTTAAAAGAGGCCTGGCATGGGGCTCCTTTGTTACATTTCTTCTACTGCACAGATATGAGAACTAAAGGGCTGATCTTGGCCTGTGGTGCCGGGTCCAAGCACCTGGCACAAAGAGGCGCTCATTGCCCCTTCTATGCAACCGCACAAGAGAGTGGAGGAGAGGAGGGAGCATGCAGAAAAGAGATGCCGATTCGCAGACAAAAAGGATGTCTGGCCTCTATGTAGAGAAATGTACACAAGCCCTTGGGTCCCTAGAAGCCAGTTCAAAGGACACAAGAAACCCAACATTCCTCCCTGAGTGGGCCAAGTATTGAAAGCAGAAAGAATGTTTAGATGAGAGAAGGAAGAGAAAGCTGCATTTTTTTCTTGGACTCGCAGCTCCCCCTTTCTCTCCTGAGTGTCTTAGCTGCCCATCTCCTTGTTGTGTGCTCACGTGGCCTTTCTTTCGTGTGTGGACATGAAAGGCACGGGGGACAGGGAGGGCAGGAGGGGAGAGGGATAGATATCTAGATCTTCCTCTTTTTATAAGGTTATAAGGCCACCAATGCTACTAAATTAAGACCCACCCTTATGACCTTAATTACCTTCTAAAAGCTCTACCTCCAAGTAGTCACATTGGGGGTTAGAACTTGAACATGTGAATTTTGTGAGGACCTGATTCGGTGCATAGCACTGGGGTTTGGAAGACTGGGCAGGGGATGGTGGGGAAAGAACGAAGTAAATGCATCCCTCCTCGTCGCTGCAGTCATAAATAAACATTAGAAGGGAGACAGATGCAAATACAGGGAAAAGCAAGATATCATCGCTATCCCAGGAGGGAAGAGACTGTTACATTTCAAATTATTAAAGATTCAACCACATGCATGGAATAAATGTATCTCATTTAGGTCTGGAAGTTTTCTGCCTTTATTCTTATTTAATTAGAGCATTTTCCATGTAAAGACCTCATATTTTTGTGAGAAGCATCATCAGCAAATTTAACTCCAGAAGAAAAGTAATTAATTTCAGAAACAGAGGTTGTCAGTCAGTTATATGTCGGCATAAACCACGTCGCTGGTGAGCAGCCAACGGCTTTGCAGGGTTATTTTTGTCAATTTTGTCAAAGCAGTGGGGCTGAGCTGACTGCATGGACTGGGCAGAAATGGTGCTTATATTGGTTTGAAGTCTTATGGATACCAGTTTAACCTTAACTAATCAGGAAGAGATGGCTAGTTTATACCCACTTATACACACACTTTTGTTTTACTAATCTTAAAGGTTTGCTCATCTTAATCATCATATGTGGTAGCCAAACCCTTGCAACTTCAGGCAAACTAATCGCAGCAAGGAGTAATGAGAAGCCCTACTATGAATGTTGAGTACCACGAAAGGACTTCTTATGTGTAGGACATGAGAACAGTCTTTAGCCTTTGACCAACTGATAGGATAAATTATATTAGCAGATTTCTTTATGTCGATCTACCTTTGGAGTCGGAAAATAAACCCATTTGGTTGTGGTGAATTATCCTTTTCAAATGCTGCAGGATTTAATATGCTAGCATTTTATTTAAGGATTTTTTTTTTTTTTTTAATCTACTGACCTGTAGGTTGGGCGTGTATTCACCATTTTGGGTTAGATTAGAGCCTCAGAGTTAGGCTAGCTTTGTAAAATGTATCACGACATTTAAAAAGCACCAGAATGGACAAATAAAGTGTTTAGTCAAGTCTCTTTTGGCACCATGTTGTGGGGATGAGAACAGGAATAGGCCAGCGGACTTAGCCAGCTGGCTGCAGCTGCCCATGTGCCATTTTTCTTACTGCTTCATCTCCGCAGCCCCTCTCCATCATTTCCTCTCAGAGGACGTCACTCCCTTTCTGGTGACACTTCTCACATGTTATAGGTATATGTTAGTTTGCTCGTTTTTCTCCCTGCCACTGAACTTTAAGCACCATGAGGACAAAACCATGGCCAATTTATTCACCAAAATATTATCCAGTACCTCGCACACTGCCTGAGCATAGTATGGCTTGAGAAATATTTACTGAATAAATGATGGATGTTAGGAGGCGAGTTTCAGTTTAACCCAAGGTAAGCTCGATTACTGAGCTCGAAGATAAAAAATTTATAATACTAGTAACTACTAATAACCACTATTTATTCAGTATTGCCCATATAGTACAGCAATATTACTGTATACTAAAAGCATTATATATTAATCCATTGATATGTTCTCCCATGTGATCTTTAAAAAAAAAAACTTTTAAAGTAAGCTGAGTAATAGTAAATAATTTTCTCAAAGTCACCCAGTTAGTAAGCAAGGATTTGAACCCAGGTCTTTCAGATTTCAAAGGCTGTATTTTTTACAACTATGAGAAATTGTTTTCTCCTTAAAACAAGTTGCAGCAGAGAACTGGGCTCAGTAAGTGTTCACTAATGCGAGGCCATATCTTGGTTTACTTATTCCAAATGTGAGGTTCTTGGGCCAATGTTACATTAACATTTAGAAGGATTTTCACTATATATAATGAAACTATTGTTGCATGTAGAATAAATATGATGTTCAAAATGCCTAAGGAACTTCATTTAAAATGCAGCATTCATCACAAGAAAATAATCTCCTTTCTCCCTCCTTTGTTCATGATAACTGTGCCCAGAGAGGAAGAGAGAAAGGGTGGGGGGATGGGGTCTGCTTCCCTCCCATCCTTCAACCCTAGGTGGACTGGCAGGCAGGGTCCCAGAGGCTGCAGAACTGTGTTCCCGGCCATGACGGGCGCTCAAGGGAGATGAGCTGGAAGACTCAGGTCTGTCAGCATGATGGGGACTGGGGGCCACTCCTGCATTTTTCCCTCCTAAGCCCGCCATCCCCACTTCATGTATCAGTGATTAGCTTGGGCCAGCTCAAGAGAGAAGCAATTCTGTGGCAGATATATAAATATTTTTCTCTACTTTGGGGTTAGAAAGGAGTGGGGTCCACAAATGAGGATGATCTGTATAGGCTGGCGGATTATATGGAGCTGGTTCATGCTAAGCACACTTGTATTATGTACCATGATGGGAACATCAAGAGTGCTGCTCTGAGAAGGTAAGCTGGGACCTACTTACCACACGTGGGCTGAGGGTAGGTCTCCCTGAGGCAGTGACATTTAGAGTAAAGTCGGAAAGAAGAGTGGTAGGTGGCCCATTAATTGGGATTGGGACACAGTATTCTAGACAGAAAGAATGTTATGGGCAAATTATCTGAGGAAGGAAAGACATAAGCAAAAGTAAAGAACGAAAATGGAGCTAGCATTGCTAAATGGGAAGTAAAAACGGGGTGAGTAACAGGAGGCATAGGAGAGCCTTTTAGATCCTATTAAAAGCTGTGACTGCCAGGAGTACCGGCTAGCCAATGAAAAGGTTTGGGCAATGGAGTAGTATAGCCACACACATTATAAATTCGGTCTGACTGCAGTGAGGAGAACCAGCTGGAAGGGGCGAGGAGGGTGGTGTTTGAGACCAGCAGGCATTTCACTATAGAGTGAGACGTGGAATACCAGTAGAGATGGAGAGAAAGGGGAAGGTTTGAAATTTATCTTAGAGATGGAACTGTCAGGTCCTGATGTCTAATTGGATGTAGGAGGTGAAAATATAGAGATTATAAAAGGCTATGCTCAGCATTTTGACCTGAGCATTTAATCAGGTGGAGGAGATGCCATTGTTGAAATAGGGGGACACTGTGGGAAGGGGAAATCTGCAGGTTAAATCAAGATCTGTTTGGGTGTGCTTTGGTTGAAAAGCTTGAGACATTATATAAACCATTAGACATATTTATCTGGAGTTTAGAAGTAAGGTCAAGGCTGGAAGGTCAAATTCAATTGACTGTAATAAATACTGAACACTTACTCTGGGCCAACCATCATGCTAGGACCTTGTCTTCCCAGAATCAGACTCAACTATAAGACCATATGCTGGAGATGCCAAGAGTGAGAGATACGCACATACAGCGCAAAGCGCCCTAAAGCTCGAAACTAACTGTAATCGCTGGGGAGGAGGGAAGAGAAAGAAGAAATGAGGATGGGAAAGAAATCCAGGAAAGTTCTGAGGAAGAAGAGGTAAGGCTGATGAGGATCGCAATAGGAAAAGAAGGAGCAGAAGGCATTACAGACAAAGAAAATTCCAAACAGGGGCATCGTGTAAGTGCAGGGTGTTATGATAAGGATAAAAAATCTTGTCTGAGGCTAAGACAGGAAGTAAGGCTAAAAAACATGCTCGAGCCAGACTGCCTAAGACCTTCAAGGAAGATCAAGGACATTGGATTTTACAATACCCTGTGATTTCCAACCCTTACAGCATACCAGAATGACTTGGAGAGATTATTAAAATTCATATCCCTAAGCTCCAACCATTGAAATTCTTCTGATTCAATAATTTTAGGAAGGAAAGCAGAAACCTCTGGGGGCTCTCATAGATCTAACCTGGAGACTGTCACGTGAGTACCATGATGGGAGCCAAAAGTCCATGGCCATGCTAGGTACCTCACATAAGTGGGGGTCACACAGTATTTGTCTTTCATCTCACTTAGCATAATGTAAGCAAGCTTCATGCATGCTGTAGCTCATGTCAGAATTCCCTCCTTTGTAAGGCTGTTAACTACTCCATGCTATGTACATACCATTACCATTCATTCATCCAAATGATGGACACTTCGGTTGCTTCTACCTGTTGGCTACCGTGAATGATGATGCTGTGAACATGGCTGTATCTCCGCAGAGTTTTTAAATAACTCAGTGTTCACGTTCAGTCTTCAGGTTGTAGCCTAAACTGTCTGAATCCAAGTCTCTGGGGATGGGACTCAGACATCGGTATTTTTAAAAACTCTCCAGGTAATTCCAGTGGGCAGCCAAAGAAAAAGAACCACCATTTAACATAAAAGAAGGTTATTTACAGTGGAAGCAGAGAGAAGAAAAACAGAAGTACAGTTGATCTTGAACAACACGGATCTGAACTGTACGGGCCCACCCACATGCAGATCCTTTTCAATAAATACTGTAAATGTATTTTATCTGCTTTATGATTTTCTTAATGACATTTTCTTTTCTCTACCTTACTTTATTGTAAGATACAGCATATACTACATATAATATGCAAAATATGTGTTAATAGACTATATGGTAACGGTAAGGCTTCTGGTCAATGGTAGGCTATTAAGTTTTGGGGGAGTCGAAAGTTATAAGCACAAAAGTTTGACGGCACAGGGGTCAGCGCCCCCTACCTCCCACATTGTTCAGAGGTCAACTGTGTTTGCATCTTGGTTCTTCTTTCTTTCTGCCAACCCCCTTCTTCCTGAGTCCCCAGGACAGAAAACAAATGGAACCCTGGGATGAGGCAAGCAGCAGTGCCGGGGCAGGGTGAGGGGAGGCGGTTCTTTAAATTCCTTAGTCCCTCAACTGAACTGCATGTCAGGCCCTTGAAATGAGCATTTTCATGGCCATTTTCATGTCACGTGATCTGCCCAGGTGATTTTCATTAGAAACAGCCTTAACCTGGTCACTGGTTTCCAGGATATGCTGATATCTTTGACCTGATATTGTGACACTCATTTGGTGGTAGTGCAGGTTTTATGGGGATGGGACCCACCCAGCCTCTGCAAAGCTTCCCTCCCTTCAGCAGGTGTGCCGAGGTGTCTGGGTAGGAGGAGGAACTGAGAGGGTCAAAGTGGGGAGGCAGAAGCAGTTCCTAGGAGTGCTGCCCCTGTGTTACCGCAGAGAGCATTCTGAGGGTGGCTACAGGGACGGGGCAGACTCCTAGATGCAAGACTGAGAGCCGAGGAAGCCGGAAGCGTTTGCAAACAGACCTGGAGAGGAGGGAGGCGAGCACACCTTAGTTATTTTATAGCCTGGGGAAGGCTCCCTGCGTGGACAGCTGCGGCTGCTACTGCTCCCAATCGAATTCTAAGGAAATGAGTGCCACTTCAGAAGATGACTAGTAATTCTCTCTGACATTGATGGTAAAGACACATCTGCCATATATCCGAGAACCGATCTTTAAATTATTCATTCCTTTCAAAGTAATAGTTCTTCCTAGGGAGAACTAGCCTTTCCTAGGTAATTATGGAAAAGTCTAGTTGCAGTTAGCTTATAAATCAACGAGTCTTACATTATTTTGTTTTCACATGACTATGTTGAGTTAATCCCCCTCATATAAAATCAGAAAAATAATAAATGTCCCCCAACTGGTTTTTTCTGATTATCGTTTTGCAGTCCAATGCCCCGACTCCCATATTTATACAAAGGTGAGAGAGAAAACTGATCAATATTTATAATTTGCTACAAACACAGCGGCTTCTATCAAGACGCTAACAGAAAAGGGTAAAGTGCAGTGAGGGAGAGACCACCCAAGAGTAAACTTGCTGTATCTCAAAATTCTACAGGAAAAGCAATGAACCAGCACTACATTAAAGAAAAAATATGTCCTTCTGAACCAGGCGCAGACTTGAGAGATGGCTAGGTCAGGGAGAGGAGCATAAATCCCATGAGAGGACAGCATACAAATGACCTAATTCAAACTCGCTGAATAAATACAGCATCCCAACAGTGGGGGGTAGTGGCAGATCCGGGGTGCTGGAGTCCTCTCATTTCTGGGTTCAAGCCCTTACTCTGTCACTTACCAGATCTCAGGAAGGTTACTCTCTCTAACTCTCAGTTTCCTCATCTGTAAAATGAAGACGACTGTGCGTACCATTCAAGGGCTTGTGAATTTGAGCACGATAATCCACGTGAAATGCTGGCACTGAGGGAACAGAGGAGGCAGAGGTCTTGCTCTCTGGGGCCAACTGTGTGCCAGTTATTGATCCTTGTAAGAAGAGGAAATCCTATTTTAGTTTTTATATTTCCATTTTCTAGCATTTTAAAAATGTTCAACCTTACTCCTAAAATAAATGCAAATTAAACTACCCTGAAATAGCTTTCTTCACCCATCTGATTGGCTAACATCCTAAAGTTTAATAACACGCCGTAATGTAGAAGCTGTAAAGAATCAGGTACTCTCAAACTGCTGATTCCAATGTAAACTGGTGCGACCACTTGGAGGGTAATTGGTGATATGTCAGAATTACAAATGCACAAATCCTTGTGTATGTATAATGTTAGCCATTAAAGGTTACTTTTCTAATTTTCAAAAAAATTAGAAACAACCCAAATGTTCACCAATAAGAGGCCATTTAATTAAATTGTGTTACATCCATTCAACAGAATACATTGTTGCTAAGGTAGTTATTTTTGTACTCATATGAGTTCTGCAAGATGTATTATAAGTTAAAAAAAATGTGCAGATCAGTATCTGTAATATGCTACATTTTGTGTCCTAAAAAGGAGGTAAATAAAAATATTTATTCATATTTGGCTTGTATAGCCATAAAGAAACTCTGAAAGATGGCTAAGAAACTAAAAAAGTACATACCCCTATGGTAGGTAGTAACTGGCCTGGAGGGGGACAAGGTCAAGGGAGTCTTCTTGCTGCCTATTTATTTATACCTCATTATTCGTTTAAGGTTTCAAATCAAGTGACCGTGTTAACCTATCAAAAATTAATTACGTAATAATTTAAAATGTCGATTTTCTAGAACCTACCCATGTGTTCTGTGGGCCTTATGAGCTTGACCTTCATCCTGTTAGAGTCACTATGGCCTACTGTTTATTAAAAGATATTTTTCATGAAGTTGCTTATGTCTCAAACCTTGTCCACTGAGAACTAAAACAGGCACCACTTTCTGTGAAGGATGGATACAGAGCAGAGTACAGCACAAACCCAGTTTCTGACTCTACCTCTACCTCTACCGGCTTGACTTTGACCTTGGCTGGACGAGTCGATTCCTTTCCCTGAGTCTCGGTTTAACATTCTGTAAACTAAGGATGTTGCTCTAGAATTTGCTCCTTTTGGTTACTAAATTTTAAGACAAGTATCAAATGGCAAATGCCTTTTTCCTCTTAATCTCTCACGTCTTTCGATTTCCTGACCACATCTTTCCTTTTTCAAACATTTAATATATACTTACTATGTGCCTCATGTGGTACAAGGTGCTTTCAAAGGAATTCAAAGATCAAAGATGAAAACACAGCCAATCAAGAGCTCACGCTGGGGAAAGAGAACAGCAAAAGGCAATTACAATACCAAGGGAAGTTCTATGGTGACTAAATCCTGCCAACAAAACTCTGAGATACAGGAGGACCTAGAGCAAGCATGGAGTCTCTCGGATGACTGCATGTAATAAACCAAATGCCTACTTCTCCCAGGGCCAAATATCCCTGCTGCTTTAAAATGTGAACTTCGACCCCTTTTCCCTACTCTTTGGCACCTTTCCCAGCCAACTTCTACCCTTTCCTTTCACCATCACTGCCCTCACCTTCGTCAAGGCTCTCTTCACTTCCTTCCTGGAATTATTCTCACTGGGTCTTTCATGTTCCCTTTTCTTCTGCATCCTATCATATATACGCCTGCTAGGCCAATATTCCTAAATATTTCACTCCGTTTAGTCTTCTGAACAATCAACCTCCGAACATGAAAATGGGAAATGAGCGAAATGAAAAGTGAGCTGGGGCTGGTTGGCATTTGGCTAATCGGAGCGCTCCAGTGCATTTTACTTCCACGGATCTTCTAAATAGCAAGATATGATGAATGGTGACCCCCAAGGCATTTAAAGGTCCTGCGGTTCCTCCTTAACATCAAAGAAAAATATGTTTGATCTTAATGTAGTGGCACACACTTTATTGCATTCTGGCTGAACTGCACGTGTGGGAATCTGTTAGGGACCAGTCTCTCTGATGAAGCAGGAACCCAGTCCCACGACTTTGAAAGCAGAGTTTAAACTACCTAATTAATATTTTTGTCCCACAAACAGTTTTCGAGATTGTGAATTTGTGTATTTTGTCAATGGAGAAACCAAATTCTGGTTCAAAAAAATCAGAAGAGATTCATTATTAATTAAAATTTCTTACATATAATTTCTATTAAGGTGTTACCACCTTCTCAAAAAGAAAAAACCTAACAACAGATAAATAACAACTACAAATAACAACCAATAACAAATCCACACAGACTAGAACAAATTTTATTATAATCACTTGTTCAGGAAAGAATGCAAAACAGCTGCTTAGCAGATTATACAATGGGTGTTTGGGAATTTTAAATGTGTCTCAATGGAAGTGCAAATATTTATCTTTCCTATTTCTCGGTGTAATATATAGTCAATAAACATTTCCCTCTGATGTGCCAGCTACCTGTAGTAGCACTCCGTGGAAGTTATTTCATTTGCAAACCCCTCCCCATTGTCTGGGAATGATGCGCATCCAGCCTGACTGCCGGAGCCCAACGGTATCCAGAGACATTCTTTCCTTTGATACTTTGGACAGTGACCTACTTATTTCAGTGTCCTGCTAGGCACTCAACATTTTTGTTCAACACGGAGTAAAAAAAAATGGAGGTTTTAACCAGAAAGCTCAGGGAATCGCAGAATTTAGAAAGCAGGGAGGACCACGGCGTTACCTTCATTTACCAGAATTGCCCTCAGTGGTGGGTAGAGAGAAGCCCACTAAAAGTCATGCTTGAGGAAACTGGGCACTTTTATATGCCTAAATTACAAATTACTCTTGAGTTCCAGATTCCCTGTGTTAGGCCCTTTATCCCCATCTTCAAGGTTAAAATCTCGTTAACTGTCCCTTGCTCTTCCAAAGCCAGTGATTCTGACACTGATGCATGTTCACTTTGACACCAACACACGTTTCAGTTCACTCTGACCCCATGGGACTTAGGCTGGCGGGAGCCTGTTGGAGCTTTGCCCAAGGAGAGCTCTTCATGCCCCTTCTCTGTGGCTTCTTATCCTCTCCCTCCTGGAGGTAGTTGATAGGACAGGAGCCCTGTCCTCTGGCAGAGAAAGTGCTCTTGCTTCTTACTCATACCTTCTCTTTCTAGCCAAATACCGAAGCCATGATGATACACTGGAGTGGCTGCCACCTCCACTGCCGACCACCACCAGACCTACAGATCACTGACTTCGGCTAGGCAGTGTCAATAGCTTATTTTAAAGAAGAAACAGCCTCAGAGGTTACGCACCCAAGGACAACCACAGGCAAGGGAACAGGCTGAGGTTAGAACCCTGACTTGTCTGCTGTAGAGCCAGCTTGTAGACTCCTGAATCCAGTCCTAGGACTCGAAGGGCACACCTGAAACAGCAGTGCTCCAATGACCCTGCGGTCACACTCATACAGGCAGGTGAGAACTGAGGGCCCGTCTGCAGCCCCATCCTGCTTCCCGAGGATAAACCTATCTCCTCAGCCCGTTTCCTGCACTTGGGCTACTTCCTGTAGGCTTCCTGGGCTGACACGCTCCACAGCTGATTGCTGTGCTTTTGCTTTTCTCAGGTGGGGTCTCCTCTTCATGCTGGCTCATGTGTCCCAAGTAGACCACCCACCTGATTCTCTTTACTCTACACCTACACATGCTTCCAAAGTACAAGGGATCCACATCTGGTTCCATCCGACTTGCTGGTCTGGCTGCTCCTTTTTATTTATGTCATTGTGCCCCTGAATGCTGGAAGTTTGTTCAGTGGTCAAGTGTTTCCATAATAGTAATACTTTAATACTTCTTCATGGGGTTTGTTTTACTTCCAACTCAATCCTTATAAGCTCAACTAGAATTGGACAATGGAGACATAGGTATTTGAGCAATTGTTCCCACACATGCCCGATTTCTTTTTTGTACAGTCTCATTCAACAGTCCCATGCACCAGAAAAAGAACCAATCCATGTTCCCTCATTGCTAAAGTGTTCTGCCTCCCTTTGAACACTCATGAAGTTCTCTGGTCACAGTTACAATTTTCCAAGAACCTCTGCTTCAGCTTACTTGAGACATGCCCAGGTCTGCGTTTAACCACGTGATTTAGGGATGTAATACTTTCATGCTGGGAAATAACTGCTGATTCAGTGTAGAAGGCCACTGACCAAGGCTAACATCACTGCCCAAACCCTAGTGTCACGTTTCCACATCACCATAATACTGTGCTCAGCTAGACTGAAAGTATCCATTTCCACAGCATGGCCAAGACCTCTCTTATTCCCAAGTCTTTGCAAATGCTGTTCTCTCTGGCTTACACATCCTCCCCTCTCCTGTTGTCTTGCAAACTCACACTCACTCTCTGTGATTTCTCAGCATAGTCATTATTTCCTCCAAGAAGCCATCCCTAATCACAACTTCTAAACCAGCTCCATAGGATTTATTACATGCTGCAATTGCTTATTCTTTTCCCTAGTAGACCTACATTCCTACGGGCCTCATACTGTGTCTGTCTTGCTCATGGTCACGTGTGCCCAGGACTTAGCATGATGCCTGACCTGTTACAAGCCTCAAAACAAAGATTTGGGGAATAAGTGGATGAGGGACTGTGGGATGAATGAATAGTTAAATGTATCATACCACTATGTGATTGATTACGATTTAATAACTATCAAGAAGAGATCACATCTATTAGCACTGTTAAAGATTTATAGAATGTGTTGAGTGAAAAAAAAAACTTAGCTATCGAAATGCATGAGTGCTATAATCTCATTTACAGAAAATTATATTTCTCAGAGAGAAAATGCACTGTCTGTAAGATGTTGACAAAAATGTTAATTAATATTGGAATAGAGAAATTGGGGAAGATTTTATTTTACTTTCTTCTTTAAACACATCCACAGTGCTTAAATATGTCAAATGAGAATAAACCAGATTTATAATTAAACCTAAACAATGCTGTTAATTTTGAAAAGAAAAGATAAACACTTACAAATGTTTGTGTTTTGCCCTGAAGCTTGCAAGGTGGAAGTGCAGCTACTTGAGATCTGGAGCCACAAGGACAGTAGCACTGATTGGAGCTGATGAGGGACAGAAAGTAGCATTTTCATGGAGTGTCTAGAAAGAAATGGGGCCTCCACATACCTAACATACTCTTTTTAATGAAAAGTTTGATTTTCTCATCTCTACAGGAGGTGTCTGCTGGTTTCTAATTAAAAACATAAAGAAACCAAAATGAAAACAACAACTATGTGTTTCCTATGGTTTGGTTTTCCTTTTTATTGTTTGAAAAATAGGTAACTGATCCCAGAGGTGATATCTCAGTAGCTATTGTTTGTGATTTTTAGTGTTTTTTTTTTTTTTGGTCCCCTCCTCCTGCCCCTACCACCCTTGAAATAAAATGCAGGTGATCCTGTCTATAGTCTAACACTAGAAGTGAGGTTTTGAAATCTGTCTGTATAACCTTCACCCTAGGCTTGGTTGACTTTTGGAATCTACTTATTGGCAGCTAATAAACACTAAACACCTGAATATAAAAATTTACTCTTATGTTTAATAGCAAGAGAAAAGAAAACGGGGGAAAAAACAAACAACCTCATTCTGCTTTAATAGGGAATAGCTAAATAAAGTTTGACATTATGGAAGACAAAATAGAAGTTTAAAAAAAGAGAGCCAGAAGTCTCTTACCAACATAGGGACATATCAAAACATATTGCTGAGTGTGAAAAACAAATTATAGCATAAAACATATTGATAATTCTACTTATAAAACACACACACATATATCTTCTATATCTCTTCTACTGGAACAAATATATACAAGTGTGCAGAAAATTCTGGAAGGACACAAAAAGTTGAAAAAGATGTTACTTTTTGATAGGACCACAGAATCATTAGGTAGGACAGGGGCCGGGGGTAAAAAAGACTTCAGTTTTATTGAAATTGTTTGAATTTTTATGAGGAGAACATATCTATATATTATTTTTATAACAAAAAAGTTTTAAAACTTATATAGCATTTGTAAAGTGCTAAGTATTGCCTGGCACGAAGTACACACCCAACAAATGGTAGCTGCATTTATTATTTTAAAAATTGAACAAGCAGTGATTTAATTAGCCTTAATGGTACTTAAAATATATTGCAAAAAATTAGTTTATGTGTATGAAAGATAAGTGTTAACAGGGAAATTTCATTTGCCCATTTTAGTAGTGTTTAGTACAGGTAGAAAAACTGATAATAATAAAAAAAATAAAAGATTAGGCAGCAATGCTGCTTCAGAGCTTCTCAAAGGACACGCCTTTCTAGTCCAGCCTTAGCAAAGTGACATTTCACCTTTGATTCCCTCGTAATGGGCTATTGAGACTGAAAGAGTATTTTAAATATTTCATTCACTCCCCAGAGGAGCCAATATGACATTTTCATGGAAAAGGAACTTATACCGTATTACTTCTTGGAAGTATATAAGCTCACGACTATACAACTGATAATTGAGAAATCCAACTGGCTCTCTCTGAGGTGGGGAAAATAGATTTGAGAGGAGACGGAATTTGGGCAATGACTTTCAGGCAGCCTGGTCAATGGCACTAAGAGGCAGGAGTAAGCAAAAGAGCCAAAGAGGTGAAGAGGGGCTGGGAGTACAGAGGGGAAATCTGGCTTCTGGGTGGCTGCCTCTTGCTGCTTTGCTGCCAGGGCCCCAGAGGAAATTGATTCAGCTTCTTTCTGCCGAGTCCCTGCTTCCAAACACGGGCCATTTTCTTCTCTTTGCATTAACTCTCCTTGGACCTTGAGTGCTTTCACCCTGATGCGAGGGATGAGTTATGAGGTGGTGGCCCAAGTAATTTGTTGTAAATAATGACCAAGATACTGAAATGTGCAAATGGTTTTTCTTTTCCTAAATACATTGAGGTTCATGGTTAATTTTTAACAATGGCAGTCTTGCTTGTTTGCCTTTTAATTTGCCTTCTTTAGTGGGTGATAAAAATCTACTAAATGTCTTATTTACATTACAGCCTTGAGGCTCAGGAAAGGCTGAGAACCTCTGATCCAGAGAATGCTTCAAAGTTCTCTACCAACTTGATTTCCTGCCTGTTCTGAGGCCAAGCAGACCCTGATTCATACCCCAACTCTGGCACTTCCTAGCTGTGAAATACTGGGCAGGTGATAAAATCTGACTGACGTTCAGTTTCTTTGTTCATCAAACAGGGGCCCTGAGGCAGCCACAGTAGTTCTAGAACATGGTGGGCACTCAATATCTAGTTGTCCACTCTCTCTGGAAATCATGCCCCAAATGGACCAACTGAGCAGCCCCTTGTCTGCCCATAATTCACTCCTGACTTTATTTCCTAGATGGCTCAATAAGTCGATACTTAACAACCCTAGTGCCTTTTCTGTTTCTATTTCCCAATTTAAATTTTATGGTGGGTCTTCTTATCTTCCTCCAACTTCCAGCCTCTCCTGACCAATTTGCCTGTGTTTGAGTTCCACAAGACCATATATACTGTCCTTACTGGGGAACATTTGTGACAAGAGTCAGGAGGGTTCTTCCCCATGGAACATGAGATTCTACCTGCCAGACTTAACTCATGTCCAACTTTCTAAAGAGAGTGTAGGTGTGTGACTTGAGTACACTTTGAGGCCACCTGCTCAGAAGGCTATGTGTCTGGGTATTTTGGATAGAAAGAGAAGTGATCTGATCCTATTACCCATATCCTAGTGTCAGAAACAAGGAAATTTACTGGCAAATTACTTATATCAAGTAGAACAATGGGTCAATCTGGAGCCTGACTCACTGTTATTGGATTCATCCTCTCTGTACTACTCTGATGGAATTCTGAAGGGAAATGTCTACTTCTGGGTATGAACAACCAAAATATCCCCTTTCCCCTGCAGAAAACACCTACTAATCCTGCACATAATAGAAAACCAAACCGCCTGAAGATGCTGAAGCAGACTGACTGGTGGGGAGTGTGTGCCAGCTTGGAGGAGGTCGCTAGAGGGCCATACAGATAAATTCCCACATCCAGGGCTTTTAGCCAGGGGCTAAGCTGTATGCATAGAGGCAGGTGGGGTTGCTTGAATAAACCTGTAGTCTTTCTGGCCTAAGGAACCAGAAAAGTGAACCTGGGCAATCACGGGTGCTCACAGAAGTGGAAAACCCTCAGGAGGAAAACAGCCAGATCAGGGATCCACAAATTGTTTACTCATATATCTGTATAACACCTGAACAATTTAGGCATGAATTAGATTTGGAGCTAAAGACAAAATATCTACATTAAGACCAAATCTGCTGCCCAAGAAATAGAATTGCAATTCAAACCCAGCCAAAAAAATTACCTGCTAAAACAAAGGATGCAATAAAAATTGGATAAAAATAACAGATTCCAGAATTCTCATAACTTAACATTCAGAATGTTCAGAATATAATCTGAAAATACTTGACTTTCAAAGAACCGAGAAAATGGAGCATATTCTTAAGAGAAAAGAGTCAACTGAGTCCAAGCATAAAAATGAACTAAATGTTGAAAATAACATCAAAAGATTTTAAAACGCTATAACTATTCTCAATAAAATATAAAAAAGAACATGTTTCAGTAAAGAAACATCTCAGCAGAGAAACAGAATAAAAAAGAAAGAAATGGAAATTCTAGAACTTTAAATATATAATTTCTAACATTAAAAAAAAAAATCATGGTATGAACATTATATCAAAATGGACACGACAGAGGAAAGAGTAGGTGAACCTGAAGATAGGTCAATAGAAACCATTCAAGATAAAGAAGACTGAAAAAGGAATTAACAGAACCTTATGAACCTGTTGGATGATATCAAACAGTAAACATACATATTTTTGAAATGTCATAGAAGAGAGAGTTAAGGTGCAAAAAAATATAGATTTAAAGTAAACAATAATGATAAATTAAAAAAGGAAATCCCTACTATTTAGCAGTTAAACAACACAATTATGAATAACCTTTGGTTCAAAAAAATAAATCACATGTTAAGGATCTGAATATAAGACCTGAAACAATGAAATGCATAGAAGAAAACATAGGAACTAAACTCAAGGACCTTTGACTTAAAGAAGATTTTATGAATTTGGCCTCAAAGGCAAGGGAAGTAAAAGCAAAAATAAATGAATTTTATCATCCACTAATGAATGGGACTACATCGAACTAAAAAGCTTCTGTACAGCAAAAGAAACCATCAACAAGGTAAAGAGACAAACATCCAAATGGGAGAAGATATTTGCAAGCAATGCCTCCAATAAGGGCCTAATATCTAAAATATACAAAGAATTCACATGACTCAATAACAACAAAAAAACAAACAATCCAATTAAAAAATGGTCAGAGGACCTGAACAGACATATCTCCCAAGAAGACATACATATGGCCAAAAAATATATGAAAAGATGCACAACATCGCTAGCTATTAGGGAAATACAAATCAAAATCACAATGAAGTACCATCTCACACCAGATAGAATAGCTGTTATTAACAGGCCACATAATAACAAGTGTTGGAGAGGATGAGGAGAAAAAGGAACCCTCATACACTGCTGGTGGGACTGCAAATTGATACAGCCACTATGGAAAACAGTAACGGAAGCAAACGAAATGCCTTACAATAGATGATTGGATAAAGATGCTATGGTACATATATACAATGGCATATTACTCAGCCATAAGAAGAGATGAAATACTGTCATTTGTGACAACATGGATGGACCTTGAGATAATCATGCTAAGCAAAATAAGCCAGAGAGAAAAAGTTGAAAACCACATGATATCCCTTATATGTGGGATATACACTTAAAAGCAACAAACAATCAGGACAAACAGAGACACATGGACATAGACAAGAGACTGGCGGTTACCACAGGGTGGAGGGTGGCGTGGGGGATGGTAGATAGGGTGAAAGAGGTCAAATATGTGGTGACAGAAAGAACTCTAACTACGAGCAGTGAACATACAATGCAATATATATGCCTTACTGCTGAATTATACTCCTAAAACTTACTGGATTTCGTTAACCAATGCTACCATAATAAAAATTTAAAACCAATCAATCACACAAGAAATTAGAAAACATTTTCACGGAATGATAAAACTACAAACATACTAAAAATCTTGGGATGCAGCTGAAGCATTGCTTAGATGAATAAGTTTAAAGGCTTTATTAGTAAAGAAAGAACTCAAATTGATGATCTAAACTTCCATCTTAAGAAAAAGGTAAAAAAAAAAAAAAAAAGAGCAAATCAAACACAAGCAAGCAGCCCAAATGAGAAAAAGACAAAAGCAGTTAATAAAATAGACCCAAGAATAAACTTAAAACTGGATCAGACCTATATTACTTAATGAAATTTATAGATGTAATTATATATGTAAAAGACCCCAAACAATCCACAGAGAAATAATTACAATTAATAACTGAGTGTAGAAAAATTGTTGGTTACAAAATCAGATTATAAACATTAATTGCATGTCTATATACCAGTTAGAAAGTGAGATTTTAAAAGATACAATTACAATCATGTTAAAATGATCAAACATCTGGGAATAGCCTAAGGGTAAGAGCTTCACACAGAAAATTATAAAACTTTGACAAAAATTAAAGAAGACCTAACTAAATGAGGGATGTGTCATGTTCATGGATTTAAAACTCAGTATTTTACAGATGTCAGTTGCCCTAAACGTGATATATAAATTTAATGAAATGCCAATCAAGAGGTGTATATGTATGTGTATGGGTATAATCTGACAAACTGACTCTGAAATTTATAGAGAAAAACATTGAGCCAGGAAAAACCAAGACACTCTTGAAGACAAGTGGAAGAACAGGCTCTACTTTATATCAAGATCTACTATAAAGCTACAATAATTTTTACAATGTGGTAATGAAGCAGGAGAGAGAAACAAATCAGTGGAACAGAGGGCTCAAAAACAGACACATGCATATACGAGCACTTGGTCAATGTAAAAGGTAGCACTGCGGAGGAAGTGATAGGCTTTATAATACATGGTACCAGAACTACTGGGTATCAGGAGGGAACACTTGACCTTACACATATGTAAAATAAATCCCAGAAGGACTGTAGATCTAAATATAAAGGACAAAATAATAAAGCTTCTAGAAAATAGAGGGAAAATTTATGATCTGGGATATAGGAAGATTTCCTAACCATGCACCAAAAACACTAACCATAAAGAAAAAAATTAATAATTTTGACTCCATTAAAAGTAAGGACTTCTATCATCACAGACACTCTTAGGCGGTGAAATAATAAGCCATGGAGTGTGACGAGATATTTGTAATACTGTACCCAGAATCCACAAGGAGTTCTTACAATTAATAAAACAGACAATGTGAATTTTAAAGTGAGAGATCTGAGCAGGTAAGTCACAAAAGAAGTTAATCAAACAGCTAAAATCCATATTTAAAAAGTATTTAACTACCTTAATACTCAGGAAAATGTTAATTAGTAGCACAATGAGATACCACTGTTCACCACCCAAAATGCTCCACGACAGTAAAAACAAATGATTTCACCACACAGCGACATGGGTGAACCTCTTACACATGTTGAGCTGAAGAAATCAGATGAACAGCAACACATGCTGTTTAATTCCGTTTATAAAAACACTTTAAAACAGACAATATTATACACTACTATACTGTAGTGTATTGGAATAAACTAAACTGACAAAACTATTTTAAAAAGTAATAAACGGACAACTACAGAAGTCAGGATGGAGTGTATTTGAGGTAGTAAGGAGAGAGATTAGGCAGGGACCTAAAAGAGAATATGGACTTGGGTATTGGTTACACATTTGTCCGGTTTATGACAATGTATTCAGTTCTGTGTGTGTGTGTGTGTGTGCGCGCGCGCGCGTTGGTTTATGACAATGTATTCAGTTCTCTGTGTGTGTGTGTGTGTGTGTGTGTGTGTGTATTTTAAATATTTTTCTGTATGTGTGCTACATTTCGCAATGAAAAAAAAAAAGAGTGAGCAGGCACGCCCCCTCCTTCCTTGATGGAGGAGAGGGCCACTCAGTACACAGGGCAGAGGGAAAATGGGGATTCTGACCATCATGGAGATGCCAGGCCAGCCCTGGACCGCCTAGCTCTGAACTTCTTACACAACAGGGAGACCACTGTCAATCTCATTTAAGATACCATTTATCTGTTCCTTGCAGCCAAATCTTACCCTAACATCTGTAAGATAAGATTTGGATTCAATTCAACTCACCTAGAGCAAACATCCATTACATAGTAGACCCAATGCTTGGTTCTGGGGATAGCAAGAGGAATAATGAACTTATAGACTATAAAGGATCAAGAAAAGATGAGACATACACTAAGATCAGAGAGAAGCATCAGCCCATCATTGATTTGAATTGGGCCACAGTCAAGTCTATATTTCCTAGAAGAGCTCAGATCGGCTGCTAAGTTTTCAGGGTAGTTGCTATTCTATAGTTTCTCTTGTGCTATGGGAGGTTGTACTTACGATCACCACTCAAAAGTAAAGGTGTTTTTATTAAAACTGGCTGTAGGCCAACTCTGCTTAAAATGGGCTTCCTGGGCCTTTCCAACTCTCCTCGATCCCAAGCACAGTCATACAAAGACCCTGAACAATTTATTTTTCAGAACTGAGTTTCATTTAGCTTCATGTGTGGGACACAAGGTCTCGAATTGAGCTCTGAGCAGAAAATGGGACCAGTTCGCACTCATTTCCAGAATCAGATTGAGCTCAGGTTATTTTAAAGAAAGCTACGAAGCAAATCAAAGTTGTTTTTAAATACATAAATCCAATAAGCCAGTTGGATTTAGGACTAAACCCATATCTTTTCTAGAATTATTCAACCAGAAAATCAAAATATTCCCTAAACTGAATCCGAATTGAATTGTACTGTCATTTCATTTGGTTCAAGTCCTTGGATTGTGGGAGGAGAGGGTCGCGTTTATGTAGGGGGAGCTTAAGAGAGGAGCCTACGTGGGTGGCAGGAGGTTCCGTGAGCCTCCTTGTGTTTTGAATGTAAAACAAAACCTTGTTAGAGATCCGACATGCAGGAGCTCCGGCTGCACGATAGCAATTCTGCCATCAAAGGGGAAGATGACCTATATTTGTCTGTACAGACTTTGCATTTGCCATTTAATCAGTGCTCTTGAAATCAGCTGCGGTCCAGGGAAGATAGCGGAGCATTTGGCCTCCTGCTTAATGCTCCCAGAGATGGGCTGCCTAACTGACAGGTATGATTTGTTACACAGAGAATGCAATGTTTTCTTCTTGAAATACACTCCTCAGGCATCGCAAAGAAAGCGTGCTGATCCAAATGCTCGACAGTAGTTGAGGTGTTTGATCAAGGGAAGTTTTCACCAGCACAGACACCTTGGCTGGAATACAACATACTGTAATGCAAATGGCTTCAGTCCTTCTCGGGAATCAGAAGCTTTCAAAGAGGTACAAAAGGAGGGAACAAACGGCTGCTAATAGCAAAATGCAGAAATAAAACTAAGCCGTGTCACAGTGCCTTGTCTCTGGAAACATCACAGTTTCCTTAAATTGGAAATAACTTTGACTCATGCAGTGCCAGGGCTTCGGGAAGGAGCCCAACAGGCAGGCCCTCTGCCCCAGCCCCACCTGCCAAAGCCATTAAAGGCCCCAGGAAACATGAGCTGGGCGTGGTGTGATAAGCTCTTGTTGATTGTCAATGTCCACTATTCATGAGCGGGTGACTTTATATCACACCTTATGCTGTGATTAGAGGAGAAAAAAATGTGTCATCACTTTCTTCCAAAAGTGAGTCCTCTGATGGGGGATGCCAAACACGAATGGCTGAGGACTTGAACGTCCAGCCACTAGAGTTTTCCCATATACGTCCCTGGCTTTGAGACTCCTGAGATGGATTGCTAATAGAGATATACTGAAGGAAGGCATTAAGATGACTCAGTGGCCATGGGGCCAAGTCCTAATCTCATCTTGTGTCTCCAAAGATAGAATGAGGCAGTGAGAATCCACACCGCTCCCCTGGTAGCTTCTGATGCTCTCTGAATCAAGTTGAAAATCTGTACCTTGATTCCAAAGGCTGCACTCATCTCCAGCCTAGTCACTTTCTGTCTCCCCTGACGCAACACCAGCCTAGTCTCAATTGCTCTACTTTGCCATGCTCCTGTCCACACCAGAGCCTTTGTGCCTGCTATTAGTACAAAGAATTCTGCTTTTGCCTGGACAAATCTCCCCAGTCCTCAGACGTTGGCTTGACTGTCATTTTGCTGGGAAGTCTTCCCCCAGGCCCTTTGTCCAGCCATTCCAGATCAAGTCTCTGTTCCATCGACCCACTGCACCCTCTACATTGCTGCCTTAGCACTTCCTATAATTGTAAGAATATTTGTATAATTTTTATAAACCATCTTTACTGCTGAATTAGAAGCTTTGTTAGTTCAGAGATTGCATCTATTTTTACTTACCACTGTATTCCACCCTCTAGTACAGTGCCTGGCTCATAACAGGGACTAACATTTAGTGGGTGCTTTCCACCCTCTTAATGCATTAATTTAATTAATCCTCACAATCACCTATGAAATAAATATTATTAATGCACTCTTATTCAAATGAGAATTTGGGGAATAGAGAAGTAACTTGCCCAAGGTGACCCAGCAGTAAGTATTTGAGCAAGAATTTAAACGCAGATAGTGAAGCTCCAAAGTCTGTGTTAGCAACTACATTGCAGTGGTTCAAGAAAGATCTGTGTTATGAATGAGTTTGTAAGAAAATGAATGAATGAATGAATGAATGAATGAATGAAATTGGGTTAGCATGTTTATGAGACTAACTGAGCAAGAGAGGCAAGTGTGTGAGTGGTGTTTTCTCTTTGCCCGTTATATATGCTAACATTTATTGAATGTTTATTTCAAGCACATTCCCTTGTTTTGCTGATAAAGAAACTGAGGCTTAGAGAGGTTAGCAACAGGTCCCAAAGCTAACAAGTAGCAGAATTTGGATTTCAAACGCTTTTAAACACTGTATTATGCTGCCTCTCATATCAAATTGGGAATAACAAATGCCAGAAAAAAATGGAGAGTGCCACACTTGTGGATTTTAGTCACGTGTACCCAGGCACACAGACAAAGCCTTTTCAAATGAAAAGAGCCAAGTGGATGGGATTTACATTCCTTTCTCCCCTTCCTTTACGAATTCAATCCAAGTTAAGGTATAGAAAATGGCCACTGATGACAGCTAAAATTGCCCTAATACTCAGACAGGAATGCTTGCATCTCAGGCCAGGAGACTTCTGGTTAGCAGGCATTCCCTCTCCATCTTTTGCTAGGTCATCCCTGGTTCCCCAAATCCTTAGTCCTCTCCTCCCAACCGCTCGTGAGAGCTGTCCTGGCCTCCAGCACCAGCTCTGGCCCTCAGACGAGGACCTGAAGGAGTTCCATTCAGCCCCCCTAGGTTTGGCAAAACTCACGTTTGTGGGCACACAGGTTCTGACCTTGGGCACTGGTTTGATGGCCCCTTCATCCATTCGGCGAATATTACCTGAGCACCTACAGCAAGGCGGGTCTTGTGCAGTGTCAGGGATGTAACAGTGAAAAACGGTACAACCACTGCTCACACAGATACACTGCCTCCCCCAGTAGATGGGAAACCGACATAGAGCAAATGGTCACGTCGCTAATTCTGGAATTCTGGGACAAGGTGATGTACAGTGTCACCAAAAGATGCCTTCCCTGCCCTGTCTGGTTATCCACTAGTCCCTTCCCCAACCAGTGTGTCCAATTACGGAAAAGCAAGCTTATAGCTGATAATCAGAGAGATGAAATCCTTCATCTTCTAAGTGAGAAAAGATATATTTCCTGGGACCAGATCCTCTAGATCTGCACCAAGCAGAAAATGAAGTACAACTTGTTTAGTAGGTTTTGACATCAAGACAGAGGATAAAATAAGACTGGGGAAGAGAGAGGGGAGCTTTGGGGAAAGTCAAGGAGAATGAGCTATGTCTCTGGGCTGTCCTCTCCTCTCTGGGTGACCATGAACACAGGGTCTGGTACCCGCTTTATAATTGGTATTTCCTAAGCAGCAGCCCTGGGGGAAATGAACAAAGCAGCAGAGATGGCAGGGTGGTCAAGCGAGAAAGAAGGTGGCAAAAGGCTTGCTCTCCAACCTCCTTCAAGCCTGAGTTGGCATGGCAGATTCCTGTGGGCTTGGAGTGAGTGAGAAGGTCACATGGTCATGGGCCAATGTGCCCAGTAGCTGCAAGGACACTCAAGAGAGCAAAGGTCAAGTCAGAGGGTATAACAAAGGCTGGCGACGCTTCCATGCCTCCAGTTCCAGGAGGGTGGGGAAGGAGTGCCTAGAGAGGCACCCATAGGTAGACACCTCTTCCATCCTTCTGCACTTTCTATTTGGTGGGCAGACTCAAGCTTGGAATAATTCTGTGTGTGTGGGATGGGGGGTGGTGGGAGGGTGTGCGGGTGTGTAGGTGGATGGGTAGGTAGGTAGCCTGGAGGAAGATCTCTGAATTAGGACTAGTTCTTAAATAATGACAGAATATAAATTTAACTCAATACCTGGAAGAGACTTTGAAATTACAAGTGGCTAAAATGCCAAAGGCTAAATTGAATATAGCGATTAGGCTACATTTAATTTTCTCTTTGCAAAGCAGAGGCATTAAGGCTTATCTGAGATAGTACTTCCCTTTCCTAGAAGCCAAATTTGCCCTCAACCAGGGACCAGTCCCATCCCTCTCCACCTGCCACTCTATGTCCACTGCTGGCCACTTGTGGGCGCCACCTTTGTAGGTAGATGGGCCAAGCCTTCGGGTCTTAACATCAGCTCAGTCTTCACGTGTGCTAGAGGCAGAGGATGTGGGATGAAGGAAGCAAACTAAACTCTCAAAAGCAGTTTCCAAATATCTGAGCCTGAGGTCAAAAAATGCAACTTGTGACAGAAATTCTCAATTTTTTACTAGACTTATGGGAAGGGGGATCCCTTCAGAAGTTATATGCATGTCTAACCACTTTGCTGTACACCTGCAACTAATATAATATTAAATGTTAACTGTAATTGAAATATTAAAAAATAAAAATAATAAAAATTAAAGAATGTAAAAAAAAAAAAAGTAAAGCAAAGCTCAATAAAACAAAAAAAACAACAATAAAAATTTCCCAACGGCTTCTCCAGAGTGAAATAAAAGCTCTCTTCTGCTTATGGGAATTTCTTAATTTCCTGAAGAGACTAAAGGAATAAAATGACCCCATCAGGATGGGACACAGTGCCCTCCTAGCAGGTAGAGCACAGCCTGGTAATTAGTTACGTAAGACCTTTGCTTAACGCTTGCAAAGCCCTCTTACAACTAATAGTTTGTCATAAAAATGACTACAGGCTCCCTGAAGGCCAGATCCAATAAAAAGCGCAAATGAAAACAAGCCTTCAATGTCCCCTTGTTCCCAGGTTTATCGGGGCTGTGAGGAGGAACTGCGTGGAGAGCAGATTGGGGAGGGGTTGGAGAAAGAAAGGAGAGCAAGGAGAGACGGAGCGGGCAGGTGGGGGGACTGAAGGCAGATACGGGTAGAATGGAGGAAAAAAAAATGCAGACTGTGAGACTTATGGATTCTGGTGTTTCTCATTTAAACTATGATATTATAGGAGGCCCAGTTTTATGCCTATAATGAAATAATAATAAAAACGACAATATTTTTGCTAGAGAAACAAATCCATAAATAGCCAGACTTTCCATCAATAGGAGGCTGTTTGAGGCAATTATGGTAGCATATAGTAAGCACTGATTATATTATTAATAGGCCATTTAACATAACATGTGGCTATTCAAAAGAACAAGTGTTATCTGTAATATTGATCTAGAAAGATGTTTATGAAAGCAGAAATAGTAAGTTTGAGGACACTATGAGTCCATTTTTATAGAACAACAACAGAAACAACACACATACACATATAGGGGGAAAAGTCCTGATGTTTACGTACGTGTTAGTGTGAGTAGAGAGAAAGGCATGAGGGATGCCCTCGAAAGTCAGCAGTGGAGACTGCTGGGAGGATGGATGAGGTGCTAGAAAGGGAAAGTTTTCTTCGTACACCTCTGTATTGTTTGACTTGTCACAATGAGCACATATTACTAGAATCTGAGATGAAAAGAATAAAAAGAATTAGAAATATTCAATTGCTTAGCATCTAACAAATAGTACTCAGTGAGTAAAGTAAGCACTGCCCTTGCAGCCTAATTATTATGCATCTTGCCCACTGCTAAGTGTTTTACACTCATTTGCTTCTCACAATGACCTTATGCTACCATTATACAGGCTTAGAAATGCTTAGTTAAGTTGCCCACAACTGCACCACTGGTAAAAGACATAGCTGACTTTGGAATCTAGGTCAGGCCTCTGCAGAAACCCTGGGGGAAGGGTGTGGCTGAGGGCTGCCGGGTACCAAGAGGCCAAGCTGGAGGCTCCTGAACAGGGGTATCAGGTGATGGTGAGCAATTCCCCTCTGCGCCCAGCGGCAGGGCAGTGATAGTGACAGCTTCGAGCTGGACCGAGGGTTAGAAGTGCTTCTCTAGCATATCAAACTTTAATATCTCAATTTTCATGACTGGGCTCGCCTGAGTGAGCTGCTATTACCCATCAGCTTCTATACAGCATTTCCCAGGGAACAGGCTGTCTGGAACATTCTCTATCTGGAAGCATTTTATCACTGAGGAGGCTTAGCCAGGACGCACTAAAATCGCCTAGCCCACTTTCCTATCCCCGTGGGCAAGGTAATTAAGGGCATTCAGGTCCAGCAGGCCTGTGGCGTTAGGCAGTCAGATCTTATTAATTTGGGGTTGTGTGACAATTTAACATAAGCCTGGCTGAAGTTTTGCCTCTGCGACATCTGCAGATAAAAGGTCTGCTAGGTTTCTTGACGCATAAGGAAAACAGGCAAGTGAGAATGGGAAACATTTAACCTACTTGAGAGATTTAAGTGATTTTTTGTTTTATTTGTAAAGAACTTAAACAAGAAGTCTGCTTGAAAACACCAGCTCCTAAATAGTTGTTATTAATGGCAAAAGCAGAATCAACAAGATTTCTAGGTCATAACTTTTTAAAAGTAGCCAAGTACCTATAGCTGTTTAAAGTGATAGCGTAGTTCTCCAAAAACGTCATTTTCCAAAATGACTTGTCATTCTCCAATCATAGACGAAAAACCTGAACATAGTAGGTATCCCAAAGCCTTGCATTTTATTCACTTTTGTCTTTCAGAATGACTTTGGTTACTGATTGAAATGTTGGCTTGAAAACTTCAGATTTCTCTGTCTCTCCAAGAATGTTCCTACAAGTTGAACAGTGACTCAAAAAGAAGAAATATCTCCCTCTCCTTCCGAGGGACAAATCTTTCCCTCTTTGGCCTTTCTGTGTTTTCAAAACGATGTCTTCTTTTGCCTTTCCATATTTCCTGGACTCCATCTCCTCGTCTCCGAGGTTGTTCCCGTCTCCTCTGAAAGTTCTCCTTTCATTTCATCCTTTTGCAGATGCGAGAGAGCAGTCCTCAGGCCTACTCACTGCTTCCTTCTCTGTCTCTGTCCCCTACCGTCATGGCAATTGCTCCCCCAAAGGTCACCAGTGACATTCTATCAGCAAATGTGGTGACCTTTTCTCCATCTTCATGCTGCCTGACCTTTCGGAGTGTCTCACACCATGGGCTATCTCCTCTTTGCCTTTTTTTTGAAAACCCATTTTTCTTCCATTATCCTGCAATATCCTTATTTGTTCCCTATTTCTGGTTGTGGTCTTTGTTCTCTTTCCTTGTTTCCCTTTCTTCTTTCCACTCCCTTACACATAAATGTTCTTCAAATTCTCTTTCTTCTAGGGGCTGGGCGTAATATCTCATTCTCTCCCATGACTACAAATGCATCTTTGTGGGGGAGGACTTCCAAATTCATAGGTAAAATCAAGTCCTGCTTTTCTACCTAAAATCTTAGCCTGTTCTTTCTAGTGGCACCACCACCTTCCTGGTCAGTGGGGCGTGACATCTTGGGATTATCTTTAAGACTCTCCCTTCTTTCTTGCCCACCTGTCTCAACAGTAAGCAAGCCCTGTTGGTTTTGACTCTGAAATATTTATGGCAAACTAGCGTTTGGCATTTCTTCACTAAGTGACCTCAAATCAACTCAATTACTTGAGCCTCAGTTTCCCAGTCCTTACCATGCAGATCAGGGGTCCCCAACCCCTGGGCTATGGACCAGTACTGGTCTGTGGTCTGTTGGGAACTGGGCTGCACAGCAAGAGGTGAGCGGCGGGCAAGCAAGCGAAGCATCATCTATATTTGTGGCCGCTCCCCAGAGCTAGCATCACCGCCTCAGCTCCACCTCAGGTCATCAGGCATTAGATTCTCATAGGAGCACCAGTCCCTGGTGCCAGAAAGGTTGGGGACCACTGATGTAGATCATCCCAAACACACTATATGCGTTGTAAAAATTAATAGCTGTGACACTAAAGAACAGAGAGACTGGTACAGTGTAGATACTTCCAGCTGCTGATGCTACAATAATTACAAATGACTCTTGTTATTCCTGGTGGTTACGATCTATGAAGCCTCACGGACAGTGAGTTGGTGAACACTGAACCACTGCTCCCAGGACAACACAGCGATAGGTTCCTGTGAGCCTCAGATCACAGCACTTTCATCAATTGATCAATATGTAACCTTGTTTTATGTTTGCTTCTGTTTTAAAACACTTTATTTAATATACATTGTTGAGTTGTTAACATTAAATTCACACCCAACAGCACTATAACTCATGTTTAAACAAAATTTATCAAACACACATATTTTGTCCAAAAGGTGCCTCACAGCCTTCCTGAGCTTAGGAACACTAGGCAGCACTTTAGCACCACACTCAGGGGCCATTTTAAACAGAGAAATAAACCACAAAAAGCACAAAAATGCAAAAAAAAAAAAAAAAGTGGAACAAGTAAGTAGGTTGCAAGGACACTTGTGTACGGTTTGAGAGCTGAAACAATAAGACAGTGTGTCGCTTTGTTCCATCTCAGCTGGAAATACACATGTTGGGTAATAAAATTTTTTACTGCTCTGTGTGTATCTGTGAATATCAGCAAAACCACCTTGAGTGTGGCTTTTGGGGATACAAACACATTTTAGTGAGCAGGCAAATCTGCAAATATGCAATTTGAGAAGGATGAGAACTGACTGTACTTTCTCCTTCTCACACCCAACACCTTGCCCACTTCATCTGTATTAATGGCAGTCACTCTCCTGGGCCATCTTTCTGTGCCAACGTCAGACTTTCCATGTCATCTTATTCTTCCCATCCTCTAGGCCCGAATGTACAGGTTCTGGCTGACAGGAATTTTCTTTACATTTCCCCTTCCACGCCCAGCTCCTCTCTGAACGATACCTTTACCAGCTGCTACAATATAAATGTGTCATCTTAGAACCACCTACCCTCTCCTATATTCATTTTCTGAACTTCTAGAATGGGCTGATGGTGTTAGCCCTACCTAATTTATATGATTTCTATGAGGATCATGTAAGGCAGTTGTTTCAAATTTTCCTGTTCATAAAAATCGCTGGAG
>NW_006443124.1:7862683-7878925 GCF_000325575.1 Pteropus alecto
AGAAACAAGATTAAAATTCAGGCTTCTGAGGTCTACTATCAGAGATTCTGATTTGGTAGGTTGAGGTCAGTCTCAGAAATCCACTCCCTGTTTCTTGGCACATACTCTAAGAAACAGTGGTATAAATCAGTGGATGTGAATTGAAGTTGCTTTGTGAACTAGAACGCATGCTACCTTCATCAGCAAACAGTAACCGAGCACCCACCGCGTGTGAGGACATAACAGTAAAAGGGGCAGAAAAACAAACTCAAATATGAGCTGAGAAAGGATGGTTAGTACGTTTTTGTTGATGTTCTTTCACAAGACCACCACAAAAAGAAGCCAACTTCTACAAAGAAAAATGTAGACAAGCACAGAGACCCAGAAGTTAAGTGTGCCACCACATCCCAAAATCAAGCTCAGATGCCCCTTTCACTGTCCACCTTTTGTGAAAATGGTTTGCGTGCACCTCATCTCTCCCGTCAGAGGGTGCTCTCCTTGAGGACAAGGAGATAACGGTTTGTGCCTCCAAGGACCACATACCGTGGGCCTTGTACCTGCTGCATGCTCAGCAGATATGCGAATGGATAATCTGTTTACACATGTGTCAGTTGGATAAGGTCTCACTGAGCACAATTAAACAGATGGTCATTAAAAACAAAACAAAACAAAATAAATGAACAAACAAAACAGAAACAAATTCATAGATACAGAGAACATTTTGACAGTTGCCAGATGGGAGAGGGGTTGGGGCAATGGGTAAAAAGGGGAAGGGATTAAGAAATTCAAATTGGCAGTTACAAAATAGTCATGGAGATGTAAAGTACAGCATAGAGAATATAGTCAATAATATTGTAATAACTTTGAATGGTGTTAGATGGGTACTAGATGTATCAGGGCAATCACTCTGTAAGTTATATAAATGTCGAATTACTATGTTGTATACCTGAAACTAATATAATATTGTATGTCAACTGTAATTGAAAAGATTATTTTAAAAAAATTTAAAACCCATTTATAAACTTATTTTTTAAGTGGCTTGTAGGCAGGGATTGCCTTTGGCCTCTCAAAGAGGCAGGTAAGAAAAAAAGAAGATAACAGACCTAAATTAAAGTGCCTACTGCGTGCCAACCGCTGGGCTCACACTCTCGTACCCAGAAGCTCTGACTCATGCACGTTTCAGTTTCAAAGATAGAGGCCTCATGGAGGACCTTAGAAAGCCAAAAGTAACTTCTGACTGTCCAGACCTGTCTGATCCACAGATTTTGCATCAGGAGCACTTATCCTACCCGTGCCATCTGCTCTTTTGACGCTCTGCTAAAGTCTACTGATCCCTTCTCAGAACCACATTTTTACACACATAAAATTAAGATACACATAACTCCAAAAGAAAAGAAAATATTGAAATAGCAAAGTATTTAAAAAATGTGATATGGCAATATATATGCTTCTTTACTATTGCATTAAATAATAAGATTAAAGAGAAGATCTAATAACTCATAATTTCAAAGTTATAAATCATAATATAAACATATGTAATGTTACATGAATATATCTGGGCTCTCTATGGTGACAAAGTCAGAGGTGCTGCTAATGATGGTTTGTTGCCCATATTTATAATTGAAGGAAATTCTAATTTGTAGCTAGACATTAGTGAAAATAAATATGCAGCTGCCTTCCACCCAAATTCATGAATTCTCTTAATTTGATTCAGAGACCCGTTGAGCCCAAAGTTTAGAACCTTTGTTCCAGACAGAGGTACTTGGGTACAACGACAAGCAATTCAGCTTCAGAGAACCTTTTCCAAAGCCATGCAACTCCACAATCTATCTCTGCTGTGTAACTTCAATTTTTACTCACTGCTAGTCAAGAAAATATAAAGTCCAACTGAAACCTATTTCTCTTGGACCTGTTTTACTGTCCACTGAGCTCAATGCCCTTGTATCTTCTACTTTTCACTTGAGATAAAAATTAACAACTATTAACTGACTTTGTTCTTTGTTTTTTTTTTTTGTTTTTTTTTTTAGGCGAGGCAACCCGCCTTGGTCGACCTCACAGATTGCAAGGAACTTGTCAGCCTACAATCTCTTATTTATTTTTTATATGCCTACAGCACCTGGTCTTCCTAGGTGGTCTCCCATCCAAGTACTAACCAGGCCCGACCCTGCTTAGTTTCTGAGATCAGACGGGATCAGGCTTGTTCAGGGTGGCATGGCTGTAGACTAACTTTGTTCTATATTTTAAAAAGGCTTCAGGATAGGGAGCAATCTTCTACGTTAAACAAGTAAAAATACGTTCAATGCAGAAAAACTAAAAAACAAAAAGAATATAAATGCCATACATAATCCCGCCCTCCAGACATAAATTCTATTAATATTTTGATGTATCCACATTGAGGTTTATAAAATTGTATCTGTATATACACAGGAAAGTATACAGATACCTATTTTTGAAACAAAAATAAGATCATACTGTATACCCTCCCTTGTAACCTATTTTCTCACACTTAATACATCATAGACATCTGTGTATGTCAAAAATATTCTATGCCATTATTTTCAATGTCGAGATGGCTGAATTCCATTGTATAGCTGTGATGTAATTTAACAACTCCCTATCTTAGAATTTTAAGCTGTTTCAAGTTTTTTTTTTTTTTAATATAATTAAAACAATACTTAACAGGAAGCAAATATTTCACTTTCTAATTACCAACTAGTTGGGTGATACTTTGCTCAAATGAACAGAGAATAGTACATGACGGTCCCTGCCTCATAGGACGCTGGGAAGATTAAATGGGGTAAAGTAGGTACATTGCTTGGCACAACAGAGCCTCAAGCATAGTAAATGTGCAGTAGACATTAGCTATACTCTAATCTTTGATTATTCCATAGGATAAATTCCTGTGTGGAATTCCTAGGTCAAAAGATAGACCCAAATTTGAAATGTGCTGTCAAATTGTAACCCAGAAAGATTGTTTCCCAGCACCAGTGACTATAACTCTATTTTTCTTAGGATTATTATTTTTTAAAAATCTTTTCTGTTTTACTATAGCTTTAACATTATCACTAGGGGAGTTGAATGCTTTGTGTACACTTATTAGATACTTAAATTTCTTTTAAAAATTATTTCCCCCCAAATTTGTCCTTTGTAGTATGTTGCAAGAGTATCTTTTTCCTTTTTCATTATTTTCTTTTTAGTTTTACTTAGTGACTTCTGTATGAAGAAGCTTTAGTAATAATTTAACGCAGTCAGTTCAGTCTCCTCCCTCCCCACTTCTTCGGTGGGTTCATTCTTCAGAGTCACATTTGGAAAGGCCAGCTCTGTTCCCCATTTATAACATACTAATTTTAAGTACTTTTTCTTTAAGAACTTTTAGCTCATCTGGGAATTATTTTAATGTATAATCTGAGGTAGAAAATTAACTCAAAAATTTTAATAGTTTTCCAGTGATACCAAAGTAATTACTGAATATGTGGATTCTTTTCAATAAAGAGATGGTTCAAGAATTTGGATTAATCTTGTATAAAGTACATTTCAAAGAAATAGATTTGATTATACTTTATTCACTTACATTTTATTTGATTTCTTAGTTCACAGTGGTAGGAGGAGTGATTACGTTAGATAGGATAACATTAATTAATCTTTTTTACAGACGACTTGGTAATTTCTACCCAACCCTTGAATGTAGTTCATCATTCTTTACCTTCTCTCTTAATCACTGCTCTATCTCTAGCTCTGTCTTAAGCCTCCACTGACTTGCTCAAGAAGACTGGAAGAAAAATAACAGCTAAAATAGTAAAACTTACTTGGCCACTTTTGCTAATTGTGTTGACTTTTTTCTCTAACACATCAAAATACAGCCCTATGTGGACACTAACTCTGTAGAGTCGATTGGCTCTTAAGGAACAGAACTGTGCCACTGACTTATTTTGCAAGATATCTTGGGCACAGGTAAATATTTTATAATTTTTGAATAAGAAAAGCATGAATCTATCTAGGTGTTTAACATGAGAGATTTTATTTTTACTTTTGCCCCCGCCACCTGGGGCAATATTTTATTTAATTCAACCAGAATTACTGCACAATTGCCATGTGTTGGGTATCAGCCCAGCTGAGATAGTTCTTGCAGAAAACTTGCCCAGACTGTAGCTCCTCTTGTCACACGGAGTCAGACTACTCAAGTGGGAGTATAAAACTAGCCATGGTAAAAGAATGACAGCTAGCCTGGAAGAAAGGGGTTTGAGACACTAAGATGTTTTGAAAAGCAAATTTATTGACCAAGAAGACATCTGAAATGTCAAAAGGCAGTAACAAGAGAAAGCATAGATTCCTACTTTGCCAACAAAAATGCACCCAAAGCAAGGCTAGCCTCCTCACTATTCTGGAGTTCATATGAGAGACTAAAGAAATTTTCTGCTGCCCCAAGGTCTTTTGAAAGGCACATTTGAGGCAAGAAGTATGCTCCTACTGAATGTATTCTGTGTTTCTAAGTTGCATGTGTCAGCGGTCTTCTACCTCAATAGTGTACTCCATCTGCGAACACCAGGATCGTTTCAGCTGAGATACCACCATTGCAGACAGGGCTGAGCTCTTTAGAATTCAGTGCATTTATAGGTCATCTGCCAATGACATCCAAGCAACATATCAATGAGCCAAACTTCAGATGGAGGACAGAGGGCTATTTAGAGAACCCAACTCATCCCTCTTCCTTCTGTCCACACTTCCCTGCTTTGTGTAGGACATTCCTCACAACCCTGCCTCCAAACTGCTTTCCTATAAATCAGATGAAGAACAAGAGAAATTCCTTGATATATCAGTTCTCATAAAAACCTCTTCTTATGTTCCAGCTATGATTGAACTCAATGTCCAGAATGTACCCAAGTACCCAGGGTCTCCAAATTCTAAGTTCTACCTTCAACAACTGGCCCTCTCTCCTCTGCCCTGTCACTGGGATGTGCCACGTTCAGACGGAACCAAGCTCTCCAGCACTGAACACGTTCACTGGCGTGTTCGACCAGAGGTGGGAGGAAACCTACAGACCAGGTAGGTAAATCTGAAATGTGGGAGAGAGAAACAGCCAGGAATCAGTGATACGCTTTAATATCTCCAACCGTCTTCCCTCTTACTTACCCTTCTCTGCAATTTTATTGGCTCTCAAAGGGTCTTAGGAATACATTCTGACTGGAAGTCAGGTGGGGCAAGAGGGAGATTTAAAACTGCATTTGTCAAACTAAGAAAATGGCCACTATGTATACCCGAAGTGGAGAGAAGCAAGTGGAGACTAAGGTGACAGCTCAGCTTTTCTTTGTCTACCACTGACTGCTTCTCCACATCATGTCTCCTTTCGACCCAGATCTGCTCTGGTGTGTAGCCTTCATGATGTTGTGTCTTGGTCCCCTCACCCACCTCAAGTCAGACGCTGATACAGAGAGGTCTTTGTTCAGTTATCTGAACTGAAATCAATGTTACCCTTCCAGTGGATGCAAGAATGGTTTCATTTCCTCAGCTCTCTTCCTTCCTAGGAGTCCCTTGTTCTCCCTTTTGCCCAGGTCCTATTGTCAAAGGTCTAGCTATATCCCTACCTCCTCCAAGAAGCCTCCCTGGCATTTTGAGAATCCCAGAGCCCCCATTATCTGTACTGCTCATCCTGCGCCACACCAGAAGAGACCCTATAACTCATCTGCACTATGCTCTGGCTTTCTGCCTTACTATTTGAAGAATATAGATAGAATTCTTATGGTTCCTTGACCTAGTAAAGTCTTCAAAACCCTGAAATTGTACTCATAATCTCTTCCTCTCCCTGAGACCTCAACTCCAGAGTAGACAACAAGTAAAATGATGTACCATGAAGTCCAACAGGTATCACAGTGATTCCCAGTGCTAACAGCGGCGAAGGTCCCAAGACCAGTAAACTATTAACTCTTCCTAACTCTTAGTTCCCTCATGTTAAAAGATGAGTAATTATAATCCCTACCCCATGAAATCTATTTTTTAAGATAAGACATATATACACTAAATATATAGTATCTGGTCCAGGAAAATGTTAACTGCTATTACTTTCTTCCTCCTTCTACTCACTACTCTCCGCCATTTACCTCACCCACTTTTACTGAAAGCATGGTCTCTATTGATATTTACTATTTTCCATGTTGTTTTTGCCATTTGAGACCATGACTCAACACTTCCACCAAACTGTAACTAAGCCTACCGTGAGCATGGCCCACATCCTGTTCTCCTGGCACCTCCCCCATACCCCGCTGCCTTGTGCATGCTGTGGACTGGCATGCATGAATGAATGAATGAATGAATGAATAAGTAATTACCAATGACTTTATTTTTAAAACTGGTACCTGTTTGAATATATGTTTGGTTCGAAACTGGCCTTTGCTTTGTCTTCTCACATCAGTGGTCTTTGTGTTGTAAGGACAGGGACTGTAGGAGTAACTGGTTTTGCACCACAGAGCACTCAAAAAAGACCTAATTGATGATGACATTTCAGCAGTCAACAACTCCTGAAGTCAAGAAGAATTGTTTCTTTTTTACCATCATCTTTATGTTTAATGAATCTTTCTCCTTAAGGGTTTTATTTTCTAATTTCCCCAAATGCATTTCTAGTTTCTACATGTTGCTTGGCTCACTATGACAGCTTCAAGCATTTTCCCCAAATTTTAATGATACAAAGGATGAATGATAACGTGGTAAACTACCGTGGAGCCATGCTTTTGAGAAGATAAAAAGAACAAGAAATGGGACTTCGCTAGCTTCTGTTCAATTTCAATGACACATTTCTTATTGGCTGCTTTTGTTTTTACTCTGTGGGTATTTAAATTTTAGCAAACTGAGTAGTTTCTCTCAGAGAACTACCAATTGAGCATTTTTCAGCTATGGCAAACAGCATTTTTCTCGTAGGAAGTAGGTTATGATATTGCTCCAGGATAACTGAAAACACTCTTGAATTGTTGACTTGGTTCCCAAAATGGCTTTTGCTTGCAGGAACATGGGAAAGTGGGCCCCATTCTTAGTTTTAGATCATATTTCCAGGATTTTTATGGGCCTCTCCTGCCCTCCTTTAATCATAGTGCACATCGCTGACAGTGTGTTTTCTAACATGCACATCTGATCACATCGCTTCCCTCCTAGCACCCTCTTCCTTCAGCATAACAGCCCAACCTCCAGCTCTAAGGCCTCAGCTCCTACCTGCACCTTCTGTTCCAGCCACACTGAACTCATTTCCATTACTGTGCTCAAAGTGAGCTTTCTTTTTCTCGGTCTCCAGAACTTATATATGTGTTTTCACTGTCTAGAACCCAGAACAGACATTCTAGACTCCTCCCCAACCCTTGCAGCCTCCCCAGCTCACCTAGCATTCACTTCACTCCTGTTCATCATTCAGAACTCGATTTTGATGTCACTTCTACCAGGCAGTCTTCCATCTCCTCCTGCTAGGCTAGGTGAACCTCTCTGTGATCAGATATTTCGCTGTGTCTCCCACAGAGTAACCACACCATCACCCTGTATTGTCATTACCTTTTCGTTTGTCATTACCTATTTGATGTCCCTCAGAAGAATGCTCACAGGAAATAGATGTGTTATTCACAACTGCTCTGCAGAGTCTGGCATAATGAATGGCTCATCTATTTGCTGAATGCTGCTGTGGTGGTGATACATTAGGGAGAAAAGTAAGACCTGAGAAATATTAGGATCCTAGGCTCATTTTGCTGATGGTAGAGCCAGACATTTAGCTTATATCTAATTTATACTTATTATGTCATGAGTTGTTTCCTCAATGAGAACATAAGGGTCTGTTGAATAGGTAATCAATATATACTGTTAGCTATGTGAATTTTCTCTATAAATAATTTCCCTCTCTCAATGGCTATAAGTGATTGATGGAGCTTGAGCACTTATTCCCTAGTTATTTTTGCAACCAAGAACAAAACAAGATAAAAAATAAATTTAAATTATAAAGTGAGATCTTGATCACAAAGACTATGGTCATTGAGTTTATATAGAGAAATGATCAAATATCGCCTTAGGCGATTGTATTTTTAGCCATGGATCCTGTAGGCAAACAAGGTATCAATCTGTCCTTGGCCTCCATGATGGATCGCTACCTTGGAAAAAGCAAAGACCATCACTATTGTCACAAATGGCCACCTAAGTTAAAGTCATGATAATGTCCAGGATAATATTCCACATAAATGTAAGGACTTACCCATTAGATTCCAATGTATTCTTAACACTTACAAGATTTAGCTTCAGTGTTCAAGACTTCTAAAGCAGCAGCTGGACCAGAAGCTATTAAGGATGAGGATCAGCTCACAATAATTATCCACTTAACGTGGCATTTATCTGAAAACACTAACTCTGTGCAAGGTCATTTAGACTAACCATCATTTATTTCTCAAAAAATTTCCCAGAACTAGCAATAATCATAAAGATACAACTTATTGCAAACATAGTCAATTCAAGAAAGATAATTAGCATGAATAATTACTGTAGAAAAATATTAGCTGTCCATAAAACATATGCCTAAATCTGTTTCTTGTTCCCTGTGAAAGAGATTAGTTACATATGGTGTATATGGTATGCCTCTTCCAGATGCTGATCCTTAAAAAAAATGAACTAGCATTATTAATCTCCTTGTGAAAAACAAAAGAATTAATTGAGAGCTTCATTATCATAGATGATTGAGGTTTTAGATGATAATGGCATTTTATTTCAAAAGTTCATCAAACAGGATTTTAATTGTGAGGCTTGACTACTCATGAACACTTTGACTCTTAATAATTATGTATCAAGATGGAAGCTTTTAATGAGTCTTCTTGAAATTAAGTGTACATTCTGCCATTGTGCATTTGATACAGAAAAAAATGCTCCAAATTCTAATATTTGAAAATGTCAAAAACCTACTTCTAAATATACTTATTCTAAAAATACATTCTAAGAATTTAAATGAAAAGTAGATGAGCTGAGAAATAGGGCTGTTAGAGTGGTTTTCAACCATTGAGAGAGAACAGTAGTGGGCCAACTTAAATCATTAGCTAACAAAAGAAACAACAGATGCTTTGTGCAGGAACGGCCTTCTAACTCAAAGCAAAGGGGTTAAGGTGCATGCCACAGGCCTTCAAATGCCCACCCACTAGTCAGAACCACTAAGAAAACATTCTGTTCCAAGTTTTTCTATTCCTCAAGCTCTCCATAATAGCTGCCTTAGAAAAGCAAGTTCACTTGCATTTCAGAATATTAAATAGGTGGCATTAATGGCTTCATGGATGACATCTAATATCTGTGATGGGCACATACAAATGTTCCTGTATGGAAGGAAGCTTCTTCTGGGCTTGTGTAACCTTCAGAGCTAGAGTTAAATAGGAAAGACACTGATTTCCCTGCAAATTAACGATCTCTTTCACCCCCCCACCCTCATCTTTGCTTTGGTTCAAATGTAAACAAGATTAGTTGGGAAACCGACTTATTAGAAAAGCTTTCTTTTGTAGGAGGCACTTCTAAAATGGATTCAAGTGGACGTAGTTCCATAGTGTAGTGGTTAGCACGTCAACTTTACACACAGAAGGTCCTGGGTTCGCGCCCTAGTGGAGCCATGGGCCATGGTCTACAGCCAGCCATGCCACCCTGAACAAACCCGACCCCATCTGATCTCAGAAACTAAGCAGGGTCGGGCTCGGTTAGCACTCGGATGCGAGACTACTTAGGAAGACCAGGTGCTGTAAGCATAAATGATAATAATAAATAATAAATAATAAATAAATAATATGGATTCAAGAAGTGAAATTCTCTTTCACATAAAGAAAGAGAAGCTCAAAAAACCTATGAAGAAACTAGAGAGCTCTAAACCTTCTCCTAGGGTCCCACCAGCTCCCTGAGTACAGGCATTCTTGGTCTTTTGTGCTTCACTCTATTGCACTTCACAGAAGTTGCATTTTTTACAAATTGAAGGCAAGACCCTCTGCCAGCAAAAAAGATTATGACTGTCTTTACTACAGTGGTCTGGATCCGAACCTGCAATATCTCTGAGGTGTGCCTGTACAACCAGCATTTCAGTGGCAGATATAATCCCTGATCAACCAGCTGTAATGAAGTCAAATATCAGAAGAAGTTTAGAGCATCCTTAGGCACCAATTGGATTCTGAGACATATTGCTGGAGAATACTTTTATTTTTTCATTGAACTTTTATTGAGACTTCCTCAAACTGACAGCTTTTCTGGAGCTTGGTTTTCCAGAACTGAAGACAGGGAACAATTTGGCATCACTCAACAAACTCTTTCCTTTAAATAGCAGACAACCCTCTGAGGAGGATAAAGATTCTGATATAAAGATCCTAGGTGGGTGAAATAGCCTCTGTTAGCTAACGTTGGAGCAAATCTACCCAAGGGCTGAAATAGAAGAATGTCAACTGATTATACAAGAGGGAAGAAATGTGCAGAGGTTCAAACACTTCTTGCCTGAGCTATGTTTGCATGGGGCAGATGGGGGTAATCAAGGCCCTGTTAAAACCCTTTAGGGAAGATGCAGTCTTTTACTCTGTCCCTGTTTGTAGCCATAGCTGTCAGAGGGAACAGAGGTACCAGGATTTGCATAAACACTGATAATATTTTTATTAGGAAAAAAGTATAAGCCCAAATTGAATTGGACAATAAACTGAACACTGAATGGAGACTTCCAGTAACTTACATGCAGCTCTTTTGTGCCAATTGGAAGAGGCACACATCTAGTGCTGGGAATTGACCTTGGCAAGCCGAGCAAGCGTGTGACATGGCCCTGCTCAGAAAATATGGTGTGCAGTAAATTTAGATGGCATGGGCTCAGTGCTGAGACCACAATTAAAATCAAGGAAAACAGACACATACACATTTGGCTGTGCAGTTACCTATCCTCGGCAGAAAGCTGGTAGACTCACAGCTGTAAAGCCAACAGTTGACTTGAGAATGTAGTATTTTATGTTGATTTTAACAAGTGAGAGGTTTGGTCCCTATACATCACACTGACTCATCGCACATGCACAGATGCACCTTTCCCCAGCCAGCCACGAAGGAGGCTGTGTGTTCACTCTTCCACCTTCCAGTCCCAGCCCTCGCCCACCCACCACCACACACACAGACTCTGGTCTTGGCCTGATCACTAGGGTCTACGTTGCTCCCATTTCTGCTCTGTCCCCACCTCTGGCAGGTGGGGGCGACCTCTGGACCTTTTGTTCGACCCCCTGTGGCTTCCTGGCTTTATCTTCTGATTCCTTTCTCAGTTTGTCTCCACCTCCTGACTGGCTTTAATCTTCCTGCTCTAGCTCTGACCCCACAGAAGTCACCCTTCCTAATTATATTCTACTCGGACTGACTGCGGCTGCGCTGGCATTCCCTTAATATCCAACTCTGACAAAGGAGATCTAGTCCCAGCCCCGGCATGCATGAAGGAGACATACAGTAAAGACTTGCTGCAATATTGCTAAATGAATTGAGTAACTGAATATTGCCGGTGGTCATTTCTGGACTGCTGGATGATCTTATAGTCTTCTGGACTTACCTAATTTATCGAGCTCCAATTATGGCTTTATTAATCAATTTATCTCAAAACCATATTAGCTGCATGGTTAAGCCTATGATGAGGACAATTTATCCATTGGTGAATTAGAACTGGTTGAATTAGCTATAGATAGTTGACTAAATTAGCTGAAAAAAATAAGAGCCTTCGTCATTTGGGGTTATTGTCACACCCTGAACAATTCACTGAATCGTCTAGGCCAAGACCTTACCAGAGCCACCAATGTGACAGAGGACCAAGTAGCTATTATTCGTCGAACAGGCACTATGCTACACGTCCCTTAACAAAGAAACTTCACACCTGAAAGATAAGCCTTACTTTGCCCACTTCACAGATAAGAAACTGAGGCAAAGACATGAAGTGACCTGTCCAATAGGTTGGTAGATGCTGGAGGTTGGATTCAAAGTCAGGTCAGGGTCGTTCCAAAGGCCACATTCTCTTCATGTTTCCACTTAGCTTGCCTGCTGTGGTTAGGCACAGGGCAGGGGCCCAAATTTCAGAATCTAACAAATCGGAGCTTGGGGGCTCAAAGAATTCACAGCCACATTTGAAAGAGGCGCACAGCCAGAACAAGCAGAAAGATAGTCATGAGGTACGAGGTGACCCACTGTAGGGAAGAAACTCAAGGACGATCACTGCGTCCCTCCTCTGTTCTTCCGGTCTTCCCCTCTCTACTCTGCCAGCTGGAGCCCTGGGATCCCCTGTAGGACAGCTGCCTGAAGCCACACCCTTCCCTGCTGGTGATTTCCATGTACTTATGCCTCTGTTTGGTTCTCTGTTCCCTGCTGCCCCGTCACAGGTGTGAGTGAGATTCATGTCACCCCTCAGAATCCCTCGACTTCCTGTGAGCCTCCCGACCCTCAAAGACACAGCTACAGGAACTGCATCAACCAGCCCTCGCGCCTGGGCTGTCTACACCACCACAGTTACTTTTCTTTCTGCTTAAGTGCTACAACAGAGCCATTTTATACTCCCCCATCATGAGCCTGAGCAACCTGCAAGAACCCCGATTCCACCAGTAACAGGGGTGCTCACATGCTGTGGGTCTTCCGGTCAACAGGAAAATCTGTCTACCAAGGAGGCAAGTAGGTAGGGGAGCAGTATGAGGGACTTCAAAAAAGTCAGCCAAGTCCACTCCCTCAAGAGCTGAAGGAAAGACACCATAAAGTAATTCAAGAAAGACGCAGGCAGAACAGATGGTAGAATGGTTGGCAGTGATTGGATGATGATAAATATTGCCTCTTGAATATTAACTATGTGCCAACCACTGGATAATCTCTAATCCTCACAGTAACACTGTGAGGTATCCCCCCCTTTTACAGATGAGAAAACTGGAGTCTGAGATGAATAAGCCTCAGGTGTACAGTTTCTATGTGGCAAAGCCAGTTTTCAAACCTAGATCCACCAAGACCCTATTGGAGTTGGTCCCACTGTGCCACGATGCAAAAGAGAAAGGTGAACAGAGCGGGGCCTGCACACTGAGGAGGGATTTTAGACGAGAGGTGAAGAAACAGCAGGACATTGGGTCGTGCAGCTGTCCTCAGGAGACTGTCCCGAAGACCAGGCAGGGCATCCGGGCTGTAGGAAGAGGAATGCCACCTGAGGGAGGAGAGAGGCAGGGGCTGCAGTCAGGGATCAGACCAACCTTCATCCCTGAGTGGCCCTGCTACGCTTCTCCTTTTGCACAGAGGATGAGGGGACACTCAGGTCTGATCTCTGGTGGGTAAAATGTCTGGCTACATAAGCTCACGCTGAGGCACAGATAAGATGAACTGCTTTGAACCTAAAGGCAGAGCACTGAGTAAAATCCAGCTCTAATTTCCAGGCACTGGAACCCAGACCTAATCAAACACCATAACAGTTTTAAGGAGAATGTTAGTTACAATCCAGAGCTAATTAAAACTTTCCATAAAATGACTTTAAAATTTAAGTGGCCTTGAATGCTAACTGCAGAATTATTATTAACACATTAGCACAGCAATACTAGCCATTGAATGTGCTCGGCAATTTCGAAATAATGTTTTCAGCTGAAATGATTTGTCCCTTTTAATTCTGACCCAGCAGGTCATTGACTTCTTCCCTCCACTCCTTCTGTACTGATATCCTCCTTCCGAGGCCATCGCTCCCCTGCAGCTCTGGCTGCATCTGTCCACAGCTCCCAGGCTTCTCTCTCATGATGCCCGCCTGCTGAGCATGGACTGCCTATGTTTATGTCCCTTTGAAAGCGGAGCCTCTGCTCATGGGGGACACAGTGCAACGTATGGTGAAAGCATGGCTGTGAGAAATGGACACGGCTCATTGCAGGCCTAGTGCCGCACCTGACTGGCTCTGGGACTTCGGAACAAGTTATTATGACATTACTATTATGACATTACTGTTGCTAACAATAACAACTGTTAGTGTTTTTTGAGCACTTAGTATGCACCAAGCCCAAGTTACATATATTATCTAAATTCCCCCAACAGCCCTTACTTTTATTCTGTTTAACAAACAGCTATAAAATACTCACTATAACTCACTATATGGCAGACACTATTATTTAAATCCTCATTATTATGTACATTAAATACACATAAAAATCTCGATGAGGTCGGTACTATTATTATCTCCATCTTATAAATGAATGAAACTAGACACAGATTAAGTAACTGAAGTCACACAGCTAAAAGGCAGACCTTTACCAGGATTCAAACCATGGAGTCAGGTTCCAGAGCCCATGCTTCTCACCTTCACATTGCTGGTTCTCCACCTCCAGCATGCTTCAGAATCAGCTGGAGGACTCATTAAATCACTAATCGGTGGACCCAAACTCTGAGGTTCTGGTTCTGAGGTGGGGCCTGAGACCACACATCTCTAAAATATTCCCCGGGGATACAGATGCTGACATGCGAGGTTGTTTTAGCCCGTGTTGCCAATGTCCCTATTATTGTCCCCTTTTCACAGATGAGGAGACTGAGTCTCTAATTACTTCAGTTACCCAAGAACACATGGTTGGTAAGGAGCTCAACCGCAATGTGAAAGCAGGTTGACCTGACATATTAGAAATGCTCTGAATCTTAGCTTCCCCATCTATATGATGAGTACTAATATTACCTAACCATAAGCTTGTTAACACTGACTGAAATAACGAACATTATAGTCTGTGGGATTACTAAGTGCTCACTGAGCACTTCCCTTGTATCCTACAGGGCCTTGTATACAGTATGTGCCAAAGAACTGTGAGTTGAATGGAGTCGACTTCATCTAGTTGCTTCCAGTCAGACTTTGCTGCTGCTGTCTAGATGCTCCTAACCTCTCCAGTCCTTAGTGATACCCCCGCTTCAGTGCCCCAATCATCTAACAGGCCTCTCTGGAGATCAACTTCCCAGGGCTGTCACATGTCATAACTCTGGGGGATATTATTCAAGCTCCATTCCATATGAATAGCACCTGTGCAGTTGACAGTGTGGCAACCCTGCTGGTCTCAGCCTTTTGTTTTGAGTGAGAGTAAATCTGGTTTCCTCATTACTCCCAGTTTTAGGCCTGCCTCCCGATATAGTTCTACAAAAGGTAAGTTAAACATTTTATTTATTACACTTAAGAATTTAACTCCTCATGGCCTCAGCTTTGACAATTTTGCATAACCAAAATATTCTTCTATTCCTCCCCACCCCGCCATAATACAGACAAAAAACAATCTGCTTTCAAAATTGATCTTAAGCATTCATGTCTAGTGAAAGGGGGAGGAAAAAGTCAACTGTAATTGAAAAATTAAAACAAAACTTAAATACTTTTCCCACTAAAAGGAAACTAGGCTCTTTGAGAAATGGCTGATTCTAAATCTTCCATATAGAAATAACAAAGCAAACCTGAAACATCTCATTGTAATGGGAAATAAGAATTCATTCAAAGACTGTCAAAAAGATGCAAGAGCAAGCTTTAAGGGATACTCATGAGCCAAATTAGAGTATGTCTGAGTATGAAAATGTAAAATTACAGGAGTAGATTAAGATAGACTTAATTATAAAGGGCCTGTGAATCCATGTTGATAATGTCTGTAGCTATAGGTGCCAGGGGCTTCAGATTCCTCCAATGTCCAGTACACACACACACACACACACACACACACACTAACTGATATTTAAATATATATAGATGTATATGTGTGTGTAGAGACCACAAAGCTCTATTTTATAGATGAATACCAAGTAATAAACATAGAAAAAATGACAAAAAAAATCACCATGATTATATAGCCAAAGAGTAACAATGGATTCAGTGGATCGATGGATGTTTAAACTATTGAAGGAAAGAAGGTTGAGAAACAAAAGATTCGCAACATCTCGAAATGTTTCCCCACCAATTACTTACTAATTTCAAATTTTAAATGATTCTTCTACAATGGAAAAATCTGACGGACACCACCAGATTTTCAATTAATCAAATTTAATGTCACCAATGGAGCGAAAAACTGATGTCCTGTTCCCTGAAGTGATTCCTTAAACAGATACAACATAAAAAATGCATTATTTCTGCCCAAGATGTTTAAAGTGAAAAGAATCATCAGAAAACAATCATAAAAAATCTGAACTTAGGGACACTCTCTCTGAAAAGAAAAATGTTCTGAATTCTTAAAAAATTTTAATGTAATAAAAAAAAACCCTCCACCACCAAAAGGAAAGAAAGAGAGAGAGAGAGAGGGAGGGAGGAAGGGAGGGAGGAAGAGA
>NW_006443124.1:7879031-7898747 GCF_000325575.1 Pteropus alecto
GAAGGAAGGAAGGAAGGAAGGAAGGAAGGAAGGAAGGAAGGAAGGAAGGAAGGAAGGAAGGAGAGAAGGAAGGAAGGAAAGTTTGGGCAATTATGCTAGATTGAAAAAAACTAAAGACACATGCCAATTAAATGCATTTGATTCGAAAACAGATTAAAACACTGCAATAAATGACCTTTTAGAGACAACTAGGAGAATTTGAAATGAACTGGATATTAGATGATCATACTGAATCTACATTAAATTTCCTGAAAGTGATTATTGTAGTTATTCAGGAGAATTTCTATTCTTTGGAGATTCATACAAAAACATTAGGATGGCTACAACTAACTCTCAAATGGGTCAGAAAAAAAGTATCTTGTCTATATACAGAGAAAAATAGAGCAAATGACCAAGGCTTAGCGATTAATAAATAAATTTCTCTTAATTAAAAAATGCTAACAAATGAGAACAGGAAGTTTTCTAGCTTGGGCCATCTGCTAAGACACCCAGACATAATATGATACAGGTATCATGAGCAGTTCTCTCTCTCCCTCCATGGCACATCTGAGGAAAGCCTACAAAATCTGTTTTCTCTGATTTTTAATTACCTCAAATTAGGTGAATTGATGTCTAACCATCTCCATGGCTGAACAGCAAAGTCTTACGCTGTTTGCTCACAGCCTTCTTTATTCGATGAGAGAAAAAGAAAAGTAGGACACAGCTGAAAATTCTTTTGAGACTAAAATCAAAATTTTGAATCTGCATCTAACTTTGATTTGCTTCCTTGTCTCATTCTCCCAATGTCTTCTGGTTTTAGCTCAAACATGTAAAAATCTTGAAAGTCATCACTGCCATCTTTACAACAACAATGAAAGCTGAACAAACTGAAAATCAACAACTCTTTTTGTGCTAACAGAGAATCGAGGTTGCCGGGCAAATCACCACCACAAAATCTGGACAGGTGAATTCAGAGAATTAATTACAGCCAGGATTCTGCTTCCCCAGAGCAGAAGGCCCTGGAGCCACAAATGTGTAGGAATATTTAAATGTTAATTTTGATGAATTGCTGGAAGCCGACTATGGACTAATTTGAGAGTGAAACACTCCAGCGGGCTGCACTCTTGAGTGGGCTACAAGTTTGTGGGTTTTCACATCAGGTATCCACCAGATTCTCACTGTGAAGAGCTAAAAAAAAAAAGCACTTCATAATTCTTGCATGAGGAAGGGAAAACACTTTAAAATACACTCAGAACATGCTCTATAACAAAAACCTACTCTGCAGTGGAAAAAGACTATCAGAACCTTAACCCATCTAAGCAGAAGGTAGAAGGGCTATTACCCAGCTCTGGCCCCTGTTAGCCTTGCTGTCTCATCTAAGGAGGTGGGAGGTGAAAGAAGACACACTTGTGTGGGTCAAGCCCAGAAATATAAGGCCACTAAAAGGATGAGACCTAACAGGAACAAGTTCTCTCGTCTACTCTTTGCTGCCACATCTACGGCGCCCTAGCACAGTCACAGTGGGGGACAGGTCAAAGAGCTGCAAGGCACAGACTGTACTAGAGAAGGGTTTCCTAGGGAAACCCAGACACCAAATTTGTGGGGACAGGAGGTGGAACAAAGACACCAGAGGAATTTGAAGCTCCTGACACCCATAGCTCCATGATGCATTAAACACACCCCAACTCATAGGTTAATACAAAACCTCACATTAGGCCTATTTACTTCAGTTTCTATTATCTGATATATCATGTACAATGTTCAACATAAATTATAAGTCATTCTAGAAGGTAAGAAAAAACACAGTTTGAAGAGACAAACCATGTATCAGAATCAGATTCAAATATGCCAGATTTTGGAATTACCCAACTGGGAATTTAAAATAATCATCAGGATACACATTCTTATCACGCTCACATGGAAAATTCACAAGACAGACCACATTCTGGGCCATAAAATATAACTTAACAAATTTAAAAAGACAGGAACCATACGAAGTGTGTTTTCAGACCACAATGAATTAAACTAGAAATCAATTAATAAAAGCTGGCTAATCTCAAAATATTTGGTGAACAACACATTTCTAAATAACACGTGGTTCAAAGAAGTCTCAAGAGAAATTTTAAAATATTTTAAACTAAGTGAAAATGAAAATATAACATCAAAATTTGTGGGTTATAGCAAAAGCAATGTTAAGTGGGAAATTTATAGTTTTATGTACAAGAAAAGAAAAAACTGAAATCAATAATCTATCTAAAGTTCCATTTAAAAAAACCAGACAATGTATAGTAAATTAAGCCTAAAGCAAGAAAAAAAGAAATAATAATAATTAGAGCATAAATTAATGAAATTGTACAGAAGGGGAAAAATGGATTATTTGACTAACAGAAAAAAAGAGAGAAATGGATATTACTAATATCAGATATAAAAGAGGGGTCATCACTATGGGTCTCATGGACATTAAATGGATAATAAAGAAATACTATAAACAACTCTATACCCATAAATGAGATCTTAGAGGAAATGGACCAATGTTTTTATCAGACACAAACTATTAAAACTCACTCATGGAGAAATAATCTCGAGAGGTCTATATCTATTAAAGAATTTCAACAATTAATAATGTTACAAAAAATGAAGTACCAGGGTCATATATTTGTATTGGTGAATTCTATTAAACATTTAAGAGTGGAATGATACCAACTTTTTACAATCTTTTCCAGAAAATAAAATCAGAGTGCACACTAATGTGATGGTTAATTTTATGGGTCAACATAGCTAAGCTGTAGTGCCCAGCTGTTTGGTCAAATACTAGTCCAGATGTTGCCATCAGGGCATTTTTTTAAAGATGTGATTAACGTTTAAATCAGTAGACTGTGAATAAAGCAGATCACCCTCCATAAGGTGAATGGGCTTCATGCAATCAGTTGAAAGACCTTAAGAACAAAGACTGAGGTTTACCAATGAAGAAATTTAGCCTCAAGATGCCAACATAAAAACCCTGCCTGAGTTTCTAGCCTGCCTTCCTTGCCTATGAATTTTAAACTTGACTGCAACATCCACTCTTAACCTGAATTTCTATCTTAACAGCTTGCCCTATAGATTTTAGACTTGCCAGCCCTACAATTTTGTGAGCCAATTCCTCCAAATCAATCTCTCCCTCCATCTTTCCCTCCTCCCTCTACCCTTCCCTCCCTCCCTCACCCCTTCACCAATGCCATCTTTCAATTCCAACAAATGATTTAAAATTTAAAATTTAAAACACACTACTGTTAACAATAAAACAAAAATAAAATATATATTTATAAATTTAACAAGATATGTACAGGGTCTATATGCAGAAAAGTAGAAAATCCTGATATGAGAAATAAAAGATCTAAATAATGAAGGAATATTGTGTTCGTGGATAGGAAGACTCATTATTTTTAGGATGTCAATTCTTCCCAAGATTTTTCAAACGATTCAATGCAATATTAATCAAAATCCAGGCAAGCTATTTTACAGATATTGGCAAACTCATTCTAAAGTTTATGGAATATTACTCAGTCATGAAAAAGAATAAAATCTTGCCATTTGTGACAACATGGATGGACCTGGAGGGTATTATGCTAAGTGAAATAAGTCAGACAGAGAAAGACAAATATCACATGATTTCACTTATATATGGAATCTAAAAAAAACAACATAAATGAGCAAACAAACAGAAACAAACACATAGATACAGAGAGCTAATTGATGGTTTCCAGATGGGAGATTTGAGGGGAATAGGTGAAAAAGGGGAAAGGATTAAGATATACAAATTGTCAGTTATAGAAACAGTCACAGGAATGTAAAATACAACATAGGGACATAGTCAATAATATTGTAAAACTCTGTATGGTGTCAGATGGATACTAGACTTACTGGGGTGATCACTTTTTAAGTTTTATAAATTTCTAATCACTATATTGTATACCTGAAACTAATATAATATTGTATGCCAATTGTAAGTGAAATATACAAACATTAAACAAAAAAATCCCAAAGTTTATATCAAAAGACAAAAGACCCAGGATAGCCAACGCAATACTGAAGTTAGAGGGCCAATATTACATGACTTCAAGACTTTCTATAAAGCTACAGTAATCAAAAAAATATGGTATTGATGGGAGGAAAAAAGACATAAATCATTGGGACAGAATAGAGAGCCCAGAACTAGACCTACACAAATATAGTGAACTGATCTATGGATCAAAAGCAATTCAATGGAGAAAAGACAGTCTTTTCAACAAATGGTGCTAGAATAATTGGCTGTCTAAATGGCAAAAAAAAAAAAAGAAAGCTTCTAGACACAACATTGCATCAATCACAAAAATTAACTCAAAATGGATTGTAGATCTAAATGTAAAATGAAAAACTATAAGACTTCTAGAAGAAAATGTGGAAGAAAATCTAGGTGACCTTGAGTTTGATCATGAGTTTTTAGATACAACATGAAAAGCACGACAAAAGAAACAAATAAATAAATTGGACTTTATTACAATTAAAACCTCCTGCTCTGTGAAAAACACTGTTAACAAGAATGAAAAGACAGCAACTGACTATGAGAAAACAATGCAAAACAAGTGTTTGATAAAGGACTTGTATCAAAAATGCAAATACTCTTAAAGCTCAACCAACAAAACAAGCAACCAATTAAAAAGTGGGCAAAAGATCTTAATGCACACCCCATTAAAGAAGTTAAACAGGTGGAAAATAACCATATGAAAAAATTCTCAATAGAGTTTATCATTAAAGAATTTTGAATTAAAACAACAAGATACTACCACATACTTATTAAAATGGCCAAAATCCAAAAAACAAAAACAAAAACGAAGTCTGACAACGCCAAATGTTGGCAAAGAAGCAAAACAATAAGAATTCTCATTTATTGCTGGTAGAAATGAAAAATAGTACTGTCATTTTGGAAAAGTTTGCCAGTTTTTTACAAAACTAAATATATTCTTAACATACGATCCAGGAATCATGCTCCTAGGTATTTACCCAACTTATTGGAAAACTTATGGCTACAGGAAAAGCTGCAAGTAAATATTTACAGCCACTTAATTTATAATTGACAAAAACTAGAAGCCACCAATATGTCATTCAATAAATGAATGAATGAACAGACTGTGGTTTGTTCAGAGTAGGATATTACTCACTGAAAAAAGATGAATACTCAAACCATGAAAAGATATAGATGAACCTTAAATGCATATTGCTAAATGAAAGAAGCCATCCTGTAAAAGCTGTATACTGTATGTTCCAATTATATGATATTCTGAAAAAGACAAACTAGAAAGGTAAACAGAGCGGTGGCTGTCTGGGTTTGAGAGGGGCGAGAGTGTAATGGATTAAACCAGTGAAGCACAGGGAATCTTTAGGGCAGAGTGACCGTTCTGTATGATACTGTAATGGTAGATACATGACATTATTCTCCAAACTCTTACAATTTTACAGCATGAAGAGTGACTCAATGTAGACAAGTTTAAAAATATTAAGAGGCCAAGAGATCTCAAGAAGGAATTCAGATTTGGACTAGAGAATCTAACTGTATCACGAATACATGAAACTGCCTCACTGAAGGCAGTGAGAAGGTGCGGTGCTGACCTGTGCAACTTCGGGGTCTGTAAGTGGCGTCTGTGAGACTGAAGGCAAAAGGACCTGCCCTTAAGCACTGTATGTTAGTTGAAACAGTAAAACTGTTTCCTATGGGATGGAAAATCCAGATACCGGAACTGAAAAGTTAAGTACATGGATGGTGGACAGCGGGGGCCCAGGTTTCTCACTGTTCAAGTAAGAATTACAGATAAGTAAGGCTGGAAAAATCCACGTCGTAATAGACCAAAGTTGAAGACATCAATATGAACTCAGTATTAATGCACACACAGATGGCTATATAAATATTTATAGATAGATCTATATATGAGGTTTAGTATACACACATATATTCTCATTTATTCCTTGTCCTGTCAGCTGAGAAGGCCTAGACGCAGCAATACCCCAGAAGCAATGAACACATTTAGCACCCAGATCTTGGTCTTCAATACTATTGTCTATTAAAAGGAACCAAGATTCCTTGGAGAAACAATTGATCCTAGTACTGGGACAATAAATATACAAAATGAGCCTGGAGCATCTTGAACTGCCAAAAAGTAAAGAAATGCTCAAAAAATTTAAAAAAAAACTACATTGGGCATGTCAAAAAAAACGCAGGAGCCGACTGAAAGAGCTCTCAATGGCCAAGCTGGCACGATTTGAACAAAAAAATAAAGTAGCATTGGGTTATAATCCAAATAATATAAATATCCATGAGCCTATGCTGACATAAATAAATGACTGAATAAACAATATATGGAGAAGAAACAAACTTCTCTTGCAGAAAACTTCCAAATTAATTATGTAGATATTTTACTCTCGAGCAGGGGAAGCATAAGTCCCCATCCAAGCGTGGGCTTCACATAGTGACTTCCTCCCAGAGCACAGAAAGGAAAAGGGGGGAGAGAGTAACTTTACAGTGGAAAACCTGACACACACTACCCCAGTCAGGTGATCAAGGTCAACATCAACAGTGATAAACTATGGTGTTCATACGTACCCTTGATATGTGATAAAAATGGCACTTTATCTCTATGGTTTTCCTCCCCAAAACTCATAATCCTAGTCTAATTGTGAGGAAAACATCAGACAAATCTCATCTGAGGGGCATGCTACAAAATACTTGACCAGTACTCCTCAAAATTGTCAAAGTCATCTAGAATAAGAACAAGAGGAACTTTCACAACCTAGAGGTGCCTAAGGAGATATGACACATAAATGTAATGGGCCATCCTGGATGGGACCCTGAACAAGTATTAGGTAAAATTAAGAATATTTAAATAATGTAGAGACTTTCAGTTAGTTAATAATATTATATCAATATTATCTCATTAATTATAACAAATGTACCATGAGAAGGTGCTGGAAGAGTGGCATATAGGACTCATGGTAACCACAAAGTAAAAACCCACAGTTGATTCACAAAAGATAAATGTACTAATGTAAGCTATTAAAATAAGAGGGAAGAATGAGTGTGGGATTTAGGGGAACTCTCTGTACTATCTTAATTCTTTAGTACATCTAAAACTGTTCTTAAAAATAAAGTCTATTTTTTTATTGGAAAAAAAAAAACCTTCTTGGTTCTCATTCCTTTTATGTAGAGAATTTGAATCAGGAAAAAGAACTCAGCTCTGCAGTCGTTAACCTAGTTCCCTTTTTTCTTTTTTGTCCCAGATGGTTCTTGCTGCTGCTATGTCTCATCTTGTTCTGCTTCTGCCAGCCCTGATTCAAACACCAGGCAGTTCTAATCGCTTGAAAATTCTATCACTGTGCTTACTTCTTTATGGCTTTTGCCATCTTAGAACAACAGAGAATGAATTTGCTTCCACAAAGTAGTTTTTCATCACTCAAAGACACTTTTCTGAAGCCTTCCTTCCAGGATTAAAATTAGGCTAAATACCCTCTGTCATTTCCCACATGATTTAGTTTCTAAATACTTCACCATCATGGACACTTTCTCATGAATACTTATGTTTGTTAAGAAGAGAAGCCCAGAGCTAAACGTATTTTTCCTATTGTATTCTGATCAGAATTGAGCAAAATATTATTTCTCAAACCGTATTTACTTTGATCTACTGCTTAAAATATATATCATGTCACTCTGGTTTTAAATCTCCATTTCAAGAGATTGAGCTTGATATTATTAAGGCTCCTTGATACATCCTCCCACTCCTTATTAAAACTATTGCACTGGTGAATTTCAAACAATTCATTTAAATTTCATATCTCATCCAGATGTTCCCACGGGTTGAAATCAACAACTGCTTTGACCGATTTTCTAACTGAACTGACAGGTTATATCAGCAATGTGAATGAATAAGACATCCCTCGTCGTGTCCCCTCCTCAACAACAACAATCTGGCATCCGTCCACAGACAAAAGTGACATCGTGTGATCAAGCAACATATGCCAAAGGACCTGGGAGGAGTCTTGCCCAGCCGCACATTGGTTAATAGGCATACAGACCTTGGTCTGGGCAGCAGACCCTGCAGTGGCTCATGAACCAATTCCAGACCCTCTCAGGCGTAGTCCAGGAGCCCAAGAAAACACTGTTTTAGGCAATCACCCATGGATAACGGAGACTTTGTGGATGTCCAGCTTTCCAGTGGAGAAGTCTCAACACACTGCTAGAGAAAAAAAAAATACAAGCTTGGACACAATGGAAAGGAAAAGAGGAACAGTTTGAGTTTTCCTGCATCATTTCTCACCAAAGGCAGCACAGCTCAGGACAAAGAGAGATTTTCTCAGCCTGTGATTTCCTCGATGGGGAAGGTGAGATCAAGTGAGTGAGCATGGAGCCTCCCCAGCTGTGCAGGATGCTGCCAAAAAGGCCGATATATCTCTTGCCCCACCCAAAGCATTGAATTGTGAGCTGCATGACTGGAGGAATAGAAAGATGCTAGGAGAGTGGCAGACAGGACTCATGATAGCCACAAAACAAAAATCTACAGTAGAGTCACAAAAGATAAAGAGAAGAAAAACCAAAGCATACCTCTAAAGAAAATTATTAATTCACAAAGAAAAGCAGCAAGAGAGGAAGAAACAAGGAAACTACAAAACAATAAGAAGGCATTAGTAAATTCTTAATTATCAATAAATTCTTAATTATCAATAAATACTCTCAATGTAAATGGATTAAGTTCTCCAATTAAAAAGCATAGAGTGGATTGGATGGATGGAAAAAAAAAAAAAACCACAGGACCTAAACATATGCTCTCTACAAAATACTTGCTATAGTTACATGTTTAAAGACACATAATAGATTCAAAGTTAAGGAATACAAAAAGATATACCATGCAAGGGGAAACCAAGAGAGATCAGAGATAGCTATATTTATATAGGAAGAAACAGAACTAAAGCCAAAAAGTATTAATAAGAGACAAAGAAGATTATATAATGATAAAGGGATCAATAAATCAAGAGGTTATAACATTCATAAATACATATGAACCTAATATATGAGTACCCAAATATATTGAACAAATACTAACATATCTGAAGGAAGAAATAAACAATACAATAATAGTAGAGGACTTCGATACTCCATTTTTAATGATGGATAGACCATCCAGACAGAAAACAATAAGGGAACACTGGATTTGAACTACACACTAGACAAACAATGGATCTCACAGACATATATAGAATATTCCACCATTAACAGCAGCAGACTACACATTCTTCTCAAGTACAAATGAAACATTTCCCAGGGTGGATCATATGACAGAACACAAAACAAGTCTAAGCAAATTTAAGAAGAATCAAATCATACCAATTATCTTTTCTAACACAATGGAATGAAATTAAAAATCAGTAACAGGAGAAAATTTGGAAAATTAACAACTATGTAGAAATTAACATATGTATGAATAACCAATGGGTCAAAAGTATCAAAAAATAAATCAAGAAATATTATGAAATGAATGAAAATGGAAACACAACATACTAAAACTTACGGGATACAGAAAAGGCAGTTCTAAGAGGGAAGTTTATGATGACAAATAAGTACATTAAAAAAAAAATCCCAAATAAATTTACACTTCAAGGGACTAAAAAAAGGAAAAAACAAACTAAGCCCAAAGTTAGTAGAAGGAATCAAGATCAGAGCAAAAATAAATGAAATAGAGACCAGAAAGACAATAAAAAAGATAAACAAAAATAAAAGCGGGTTTTTGAAAAGATAAATAAAACCGATAAACCATGAAATAGCATAACTAAGAATAAAAGAAAAGTCTCAAATAAAATCAGAATGAAAGAGGAGACATTACAGCTGATGCCACAGAAATACAAATAATGATACAAGGCCACTGTGAACAATTATATAACAACAAATTGGATAACCTAGAAGAAATGAATATATTCCTAAAAACATACAATATATCAAGACTGAATATGATAAAGAAAATCTTAATAGGTCCATCAAGAGTAGGGAGATTGAATCAGTAGTCAAAAGTCTTCCCACAAAGAAAAGCCCAGGACCAGATGGTTTCCCTGGTAAATTCTACCAAATATTTAAGGAAGAATTTATGCCAATCCTTCTCAAACTCTTCTCAAAAATTGAAAAGGAGAGAACATTCTCAAAGTCATTTTATGAGGCCAGCATTATCCTGATACCAAAGCCAGATAAGGACACTGCAAGAAAAGTGCAGGTAAATATCCCTGATGAATATAGATGCAAAATTTCTAAACAAAATATTAGCAAACTGAACTCAACAGTACCTTGAAAGGATCATACATCATCCTTAAGTGGGATTTATCTCTGGAATGCAAGATCGGCTCAACATATGTGAATCAATAAATGTAATATACCACATTGATAGAAAGATAAAAATCATATGATCATCTCAGCAGAAGCAGAAAAAGCATTTAACAAAATACAACATCCTTTTATGATAAAAAAAAAATACTCTCAACAAACAGGGTATAGAAGAAACATACCTCAATATAATAAAGGCCACATATGATAAGCCCACAGCTAATATATTTAATGGCAAAAGATTGAATGAAAGCATTTTCTCTAGGACCAGGAAAAAGGCAAAGGTGCCCACTCTCACCACTCCTCTTCAACATGGTACTGGGAGTCCTAGCCAGAGCAAGCAGGCAACAAAAAGAAACAAAAGGTATCTGCAATAGAAAGGAAGAAGTAAAGTTTTCTTTGTTGGCAGATGACATAATCTTATATAGAAAATCGTAATGACTCCACCAAAACACTGTTAGGACTAATCAATGAATTCAGTAAAGCTGCCAGTTACAAAATCCACATAGAGAAATTAGTTGTCTTTCTATACACTAACGATGAAATAACTGAAAAGGAAATAAAGAAACAAATTCTATTTGCAAAAGCACCAAGATCAATAAAATACTTAGGGAACAACTTAACCGAGGAAGTGAAATATCTATACACCAAAAACTATAAAAACTTTGATGAAAGAAATTGAAGAAGATATTAAGTGAATGGAAAGATATTCCATACTCATGGATCAGAAGAATTAATACTATTAAAATGTCCATACTATCCAAAGCCATCTATAGATTCAGTGCGATCCCTGTTATAACTGGAATGGCATTTTCTCACAGAAACAAACAAAAATCCTAAAATTTGTATGGAACCACACAAAAGACCCCCAAAATAGCCAAGCAATCATGAAAAATAAAAACTAAGCTAGAGGCATCACATTTCCCAATTTCAAACTATACTACAAAGCTATGTTAATCAAAACAGTATGGTACTAGAATAAAAATAGATACATGGGTCAGTTGAATAGAACTGAGAGCCCAGAATAAACTCTCGCATATCTCTTTGACAAGAGAGCCAAGAATACTCAATGGAGAAAAGGCAATCTCTACAACAAATGATGTTGAGAAAATGGGATAGTCACATGTAAAAGAACAATTAGACTTCTATCTTATACAACACACAGAAATTAACTTGAAATGAATTGAAGAATTAAATAAACATAAGACCTGAAATTTTAAAAGTCCTAGAAGAAAATACAGGGGGAAAGGTACCTGACATTAGTCTTGACCAAGATTTTTTGGATTGAAACCAAAATCACAAGCAACAAAAGCAAAAACTAACTAAAAAGCTTCTGTAGCACCACCACCACAACAAAATAGTCAACAAAATGAAAAGGTATCCTACAAAATAAAGAAACTATGTGCAAATCATATATCTGATAAACAGTTAATGCTCAACATATGTAAGGATTTCATACAACTCAAGCAATCCCTTTCATCATCTTCATCATCATCATCGTTTAAAGAAATAAGCAGAGGAACTGAATTGACATTTTTCCAAAGAAGATATACAAATAGCCAACAGGTACATGAAAAGGTGCTCAAAATCACTAATCACCAGGAAAATACAAATCAAAACCACAATGAGGTATCACATTTGTTAGAAAGGATATCACTGAAAAGGTAAGAGACAGCAAGTACTGGTGAGGATGTGGAGGAAAGGCGACCCTTGTGCATTGCTGGTGGGAATGAAAATCGGTACAGTCATTATGAAAAACAGTACAGATTTACCTCAAAAAATTAAAAAATAGAACTACCATAAGATTCTGCAATCCTGCGTTGTTATACCTAAAAGACATGAAATCAGGATCTTGAAGAGATATCTACACCCCCATGTTCACCGCAGCATTATGCATAATAGCCAAAACATGAAAACAACCTAAGTGTCCATCAATGAATGAATGGATAAAAAAGAGATTTTATATATTTTATACATAATGGCATATTATTCAGCCACAAGAAAGAAGGAAATCCTGCCATTTACAACAACATATCAGATGGAATCAGTCAGGCAGAGAAAGATAAATACTATATGATCTCACTTATATGTGGAATTTTTTAAAAGTCAAAATCACAGAAACAGAGAATAGAATGCTGGTTGCCAAAGGCTTGGAAGATGGCAGAAATGAGGAGATGTTGCTCAAAGGGTATAAACTTTCAGCTGTAAAGATGAGTACGTTCTGGAGATTTAACACACAGCATGGTCACTTATAGTTCAAAATACTGTACTATATACTTGAAAGTTTCGAAGACAGATCTTAAATGTTCTCACCAAAAAAAAAGAAATGGTCATTATGCAGGATGATGGAGGTGTGAACTAACACTGTAGTGGTAGTCATTTCGCAACATGTAAGTATATCAAATCAACATGTTTTACACCTTAAACTTACATAACTTTACATATGAATTATATCTTAATAAATCTGGAAAAATAAATCGGAAGTTACTATTTTAATAGAAGAATGAACAGAGAATTTCCTTATTGTATAAAGAGTTTTACACTCATCCCAAGGATGTATAATAAACACACTCGAATACCTGTCTTTTGTTCAGCATAGGCTTTGTTTATATTAGCAAAATCACAGCTCTCTCAAAAAGGAATATATTTCAATAGTACTTTCCCCAGAGGAGTTAGCTGAGGTATAAAAACTACCGAATTAGCGTCATGGCATTTGGTGGCTCAGTTAGGTTTTCACGCCGTGCATAAAACTGAACAGAGTAATAAAATAAATCTATAGTGGAATAACTCCCAGGGGAATATAGAAATTACAGTACTCAGATATGAAAGGTGGAGTTAGTTGCTACCATTTTGTGTTCTAGAGAAAACCTTTCTGAACATTGCAGAAAAGTTACTTAGGAATCGTGGTGTTTAGAAAGATCTCTTACCTGTTTGAATGATCATTCTTTCAAGATTTGTCAACCTGGTTCATCCAGGACCATCTCCTTGGGAACATTGCTCTGGCTATAAGCTGTACGGCGTCAACTGAGATTTTCTGAACACACTCAGTGAACCTACACATATTGTCTACTGGATGACTTGTTTAACAGTTCAACGTTTTTTTCCTTTTCAACTCTCAGCATTCATCCTAAGTTTCCCTCTTCTTCTGAGTTTATAGCCTTAGTTAACAATACTGCACCATATTGTTCTACTGCATTTTAATGTGCTGTATATTAACCATATGTACTGTATTGTTAACTATGTCTTATTGGTTCTTTCTCAATATCCAAAGCCTTCTGTTCGTTTGTTTGATGTTATTCACTATTTCCGTTTATTAGAATCATCCATGTATTTACCTCTGCTGATGTCAAATGGATAAAAAATGTCAATTACGTGGCAATGATTTTGAGGATTGGAGCTGTGTCCATAGTTTCTTGCTCGTCCCTCTTACCATGAGGATTCAAAGGAAACTCAAATATGAGAGTACCCAGTGGTCTTTTTGAGTACTAAATGGATACAATCTAAATGCTGACCTACGCCAAGTCCATGTAACTCCAAAATAATGAAGCTGATTCATTCAGACACATAATCAATCTCATTTGATTACAGTCATGTATCTGACTGTCCTGAAAAATGCTTCTTCTTGAAAGAACTGACCAAATGTTGATTTGGCACAGTTAGTGGCACATCTAGTTTTATCATTCACTTCTACGTGCGGCGGAAGAGAGGAAGATTTGTCTGTTCTTCTATAAAAACAACTGAGGGAAAAATAAAGGTGACTCATGCTGCTGGGAAGCTTACTTGGTTCAGAGATGCAGGATTAATTTTGTGCTGTTTGACAACTTATCTATCTCTGTCCAAGCTCGTGGTAGCTGAAGTTGCCCAGTTGCTAAGTTGTCTTTCTGAATGGCTTCCAGTCATCCTTCTTTGCAGACCCAGAGATAGCTCTGATGGTTCGAAAGAACAAATTATTTCTTGAAAAAGTATCTGTTCTTCCTCCTGGGGCCGTTGTTGTCTCTGAGAAGCAAAGTCTCAGATAGGGTATCAATTCTCCCACTTCTGGCTGGGGAGCCTGCCAGGCAACCATCACTGCCTCTCATGGCCAAGTTCCAAGGGTGTGTGATTCTGCTGCCATCCTGAAAGGTATTCCCAGCAATTAGGCTTGCAAGATGAAAGGATCCTGGGCAAACACATTTGAAGCTTCAGAAATGTTGATTGTTGCTAAAATCTGTTTTCATGTCTTGCTCAAATTGGGGGTGGCAAATTGATTTAATCTTGTGTCAATTCAGATCAATTGGTAAGCACTGGATAATTGTTTGCAGTCTCGGGCCATGTCTACACTCAGGGTAAAAAGGAGCATGCTCAATTAGAGATGGCTGTCAGGAGTGGGAGCTGGCCCCACAGACACCCTGTCTGAGTGCCTCAAAGGTGCCAAGTGGAGGGACTCCTTTGAGCCCATGCAGTGACTATGGAGCATATTGATCATACTGTCCTAAGTGCACCAAGGTAGAAATGCTGTTACTGCTTTCAAGGAGCATGTACACAGGACAGAACACATGCCTACCATTGACTGGGTTTCTTTGATGGGATTTCTCATTCCCCAACCCAATACACACATACACACACACACACACACACACACACACACACACTCACTCACTCACTCACACTTAATAACACAAATGTTTCGAGTTGATGTCCTACACTTGGCAATTCCTATGCTACCTGAAAATGTTCTCAACTGGTACCTCTCTAACTTTAATATGCATACCAATCACCTGGGGTACAGATTCTGTTTCAGTAGGTGGCCCCAGTTCTGCCTTTCTATCATGTTCTCCAGGGAGGCCCATGCTGCTGACCCCTGAACCACACTGTGTGGCAAACTTCTAAACTCACAAGCAGCTATACATTGCAACAAAAACAAAACTTGACACGACTGAAATGTTGTGCCCTCAATGGGTTTGTTGCCATCTAACTCAACAGCCTCACCTTCCCCCCATGCCTTGCCTCGCTCCCTCCAAAGCACTGATGTGGGGTTCTATTTAGAACTTCCTACTAGTCAAACTGAGCCCATTCAGGGCCACACACACACTCACTCACTCACTCACACTTAATAACACAAATGTTTCGAGTTGATGTCCTACACTTGGCAATTCCTATGCTACCTGAAAATGTTCTCAACTGGTACCTCTCTAACTTTAATATGCATACCAATCACCTGGGGTACAGATTCTGTTTCAGTAGGTGGCCCCAGTTCTGCCTTTCTATCATGTTCTCCAGGGAGGCCCATGCTGCTGACCCCTGAACCACACTGTGTGGCAAACTTCTAAACTCACAAGCAGCTATACATTGCAACAAAAACAAAACTTGACACGACTGAAATGTTGTGCCCTCAATGGGTTTGTTGCCATCTAACTCAACAGCCTCACCTTCCCCCCATGCCTTGCCTCGCTCCCTCCAAAGCACTGATGTGGGGTTCTATTTAGAACTTCCTACTAGTCAAACTGAGCCCATTCAGGGCTGTAGTGCCTGCTGTCCTTTCTGTTTAGAATGCTCTTTTCTGCTCTATTCACCTAGATAAATTTTACTTCTCCTTCAGAGTTCAGCTCAAACATCACTTCTTCAGGACAAACTTCCTAACTAGAACCATTCTCTTTATTATTCACTCTCATGATAAAGAACATCTTTACCTTCATTTGGTGATAAACAGCTGATGTCTGTGTCTCCTGTTAGAGTATAGGCTCTATCAGGGCAGGGCTCTTGTCTGTTTTTATCCACCAGTATATTCCCAGCACTTAGCACATGGTTTCTTGCTTCAATTCCTAGACTTCCGTTTTCTTGGAAATGGCAATCCTCAGAGTGGGTTCTTCAGGAAAATGAAGCCCCTTACCCTTCAAACTACCCTGTTTGGGCACTGGGCTGGTGGCAAGAGGTAAGATGTGATTTGGAGCCGCTACTAAGGGAGAGAAATGTGTTCCCTGGCTGTGAAGTAAGACATGGTTTGTGTTGTTTCAGAATGATATTGATTTATCCATCTCTTTTTAACCTTCGAAAGATCAAGAACATGATTCTTTCCTGCCTATGTCAGTTTCCTGAAGCTTGTACAAATGCCTTCCACTCACTACCCTACTACTGGACTAGTTCTTACTGGACAGAAACTAGGTCTTTCCTTATTCTTGCTACTGTGAGCCTTGTGCACAGCAGACATTTAATAATATCAAAAGCTAAATCAAATCTTTTTGGGGGGAGGTCTTTGGGCCCAAGGGAGTGCCCGGTCTGTCCCACTAGTATCTTCCCTAGGATTGCCAGGAGAAAACCGTGAAAATTTTTCCTGTGGTTGTGTCAGTCACATAAAATGTCATGTCTCCTCCCTTTTTTTGCTTAGCATCATGTGCAAGTGCATCATGCTTTACGGCAAGAATTTGTTAAACCATCTCAATTCCTTTTCAGATCAAGACAGGATACAGAAATAAATACTTAGTGAGATGCCTATTAATGCTTATGACATGCTAAGTGCTCAACATGTGTTAACACTAATTCTCTCTTTTTAAAGAAATTGTTATGTTACTCTCATTTTAAGATGAGAAAATTGAGTAATTATATAATTTACCCAGTCGCTGTCTGAAACTTGGGTCTAGACAAAAAAACTGAGGCTCAGAGAGAATAAATAACTAGCTGATTTTACTTACTTACTCAAATTTACTCAGCTGACCAGTGACTGTGTTAGTTTCCTAGGCCTACCGTAACAGATTGCCACGGAAATTTATTCTCTCACATTTCTGGACACTAGAAACCCCAAAACAAGGTGTCGGCAGGGCCATGCTCACTCCAAAGGCTCCAAGGACGAATCCTTTCTTGCCTCTCCCAGCTTCTGCGGGTCCCTGGCGACACTCAGCACTCCCTGCTTTGGAGCTGCCTCACTCCAGTCTCTGCTCCATCTTCACGAGGCCATCTTCCCTCTGTCTCTGTGCGTCTCTCTTCTTATAAGGATACCAGTCATTAGTATGGCTCACCCTATCTAATATGACCTCATCTTAATTAAACTAATTACATCTCCAAAAACTCTATTTCCAAATAAGGTTACATTCTGAGATTCTGAGTGGACAAAAATTTGGGGGCACAATGCTCAGTCCATTGCAGTTGATTGTGCTAGTACTAAAACTGAGTGGACAAAAATTTGGGGGGGGCACAATGCTCCTCAGTCCATTGCAGTTGATTGTGCTAGTACTAAAAGATGGCTAAAATGCAAGACAATGTTCTTTATGGTACCCCTAACTGGCTCTTTCTAAAACTCCTGTCCTAGTGATTGTTCCCATAATGCCTCACAACTGACTGATCCTACTTATGGGGAAGATGACTCTGTAAAACTCTAAAGTTAATTTGGTGGCTTCTCTTAAAAGTGGACTGGTGGTTGATTTGTGTGGAAAAAAAATGCTGAACAGTCTATTTAGAGAAGATGTAATTTAGGTTTAAAAAGAGTTACATTTTGAGAAGCCAAATATTCAGTGAATAGAGCTGACTAGATAGGGCTGAGTTGAGTCAACTTGAAGATTCTATCCTCACAGCAATAGTCTCTTCTTCCATAATCATTTACCTTCCACTCAGCATCCAAACCCCAGTGGCAAGAAGAGTGCTTACCTTGCAAAATTCTTCCTCACTATCAGGACAGAGCAGTGCTGTCTCCAAATCGCTTGTTTGGTGTTAACATTATTCTGAGAATTACATCTCATCCAACATGATATTTTAATGAGCCTTTGTCTGTTCTAGTTAAGTCAGTTGGAGCTGAGCTAACGAAACACAGGAACGTGGGGAGATAGCCCTTAGTGACGTTGGCTAGTTTTGTAATTTCACGGCTGGAGCAGCAGTTCCCTTCACCTCCCTCTTCACCCCCACAGTGAGCAGTTGTAAGATTATCTCTGAGAATGTTATTTTCTAGGTGTGACTTTCCCATACAATTTCTTGGCAAGAAAAGTGGAGAGAATGGAGGGTGTCCGTAAAGACTCCCTATCCAAGGCCTACATGAATCAGTCACACTAGCGGACAGGAGGAATCAGGCTGCCTCGAGAGTCAGACAGGAATCTGGGTCAGCTAAAGAAGGGTGGCAAGCAGCACTTGGAGAGTTGGAGAACTCAGGTTTATTACACCAGCAGTCCCAGAGAAGCTAGCACTCTGAAGATCTGGGCATGGAACTCAGTTGCAACATTGCTTATATAGAACTTATTTGGCATGGGCTGATTGGTTAATTTGTCCTCAGACCTGTACAAAGCATGAGAGTTGCTATGGTTGTAGGTAGTTACAAAGAGTTACAAAGCACAGGAGTTGCTAGAAGGTACAGGCAGTTACATTTGTTGCTTAGATAGAGCAAACCAAAGGGAGGTTGAATTTTTAGTTACTTTTGAGTATGGCCAATGCAGCAAGCATATCTACAGAAGCAGAACAAACAGCTGCTTAGCTTTTTGTTCCTCTCCAGGGGAAGCAGAAAAGACAACCTAGCCATTTCCTCCTCGGTTGGGCTATGGGGAAGCAGCCCTGGGAGAAGGAAGAGTGCTGTCAACCTGTGGTTTAAAAGTGATCTAAGGAAGTTCATACACTCAATCTACTAACCCTCTCTTCTACCCACTCCCCACCCTCTTGGAAAAGCATCCTCCCTCTTGGCCTTGATGATAGATACTCTCAGTTCTTGGTGACTGACTCCTTTCCTTGATGACTTAATCTCCATCATGATCTGATTTCTTCTGTGGTTTTTGGTCTCTGCGTGATATTTCTTGGCATCTCCTTTATGAGACTCGCCCACTATTTGTACTTTACTGCAAATGTTAGATCCTTGAAAGTTCTGATAAGCAAAGAGTTGGAAATTACAAAAGGAAAAGAGTGGATATTTGTCTCTAAATAGGAAACGTTTTGAAACGGAACCAAATATTGGTTTTAACAATATTGTTGATGACCAAAGAGAGCATCTATAGAGGTACAGAAGGAAAGAAAAAAGGAATGAGAAGGAAGAGAAAAAGAGAAAAAGGCAGAAGGGAGAGAAGGGAGGACGCATAGCACTCTAGAACACCACGCATGCCCTTCGGTTTGATCAGAAAGCCTGGGCCCCCTGAATAACTCCAAGGGCAGCATCTAAGTATAGTTACCAAGAGGTAACCTGGTAATCTGACAGGTTCTGGTAGAGCAAACATTGCAAAAGATAATTAGCACAATGATTTAAACTCTGGGTCCTAGAGTCAGAAAGACCTTGGTTTAAATCTAGGCTTTTCTCCTTTACAGACATGTAAATTGGGAAAGTTATTTAACTTTGCAGAGTTTTGCTTTTTTCATTTGGAAAATAGGAATAATAATAACCTTCCTAACAGGCTTTTGGGGAAGATTAAATGAATGCCTAATGC
>NW_006443124.1:7899145-7920901 GCF_000325575.1 Pteropus alecto
CCAGCACAGCAGTAGGGGAACGCCGAGTCCACAGTATTTTTACTGTTTGTGCACAGCAGTGTGCAGCAGGGCTGGGATGGTTTTTGGACAACCCTTAGAAGGACCCAGCACAGGCTCAAAGCTCAGGCCTAAAGGCTGGGCCTGAGATCCTTGCACGTCTGACCAGCTCCCATTTCCGAAGCCTTGCTTTCTTCATCCCAAGGATTCACATGTTTTGTTCAGTACCTTCAGTCCCTTCCTCTCGGGGACCCGTCCTTTCAACCCACCTTCTCCCGTAATTTCCTGTGCCATGGGCAAGAACATAGCAGGGGAATGAGATTTCCTGACACTCCTGCGCTCCTTGCCCAGTAGCTTCCATGCTCTCCGCCACCGCAGTGTCTCTCGCTCTTGAGTTGCCGGCTTCTCCCCAGCTTGTTATTCTAGTTCTTTTGTAGTCTTGCCTTCTGCCTCCAAACAGTGTTACTCCTCATATGTGAAATGCTACAGTTGGGGATTTGAGATGACAAGCCAAGTGAAGCTCAGTGGATCCTGTCTGACTGGGCTAATATTGTGCTTTCAGGTCAGTTACTCAGAGGGTGGACAAAGTATCAGTTTGAAAAGTAGCAACCTTTCTCTTTTTCTAAAATGACTTGATTTCTTAAGCCAGGTCTCAGAGGGCCTAGAAACACTCTTCTTTACAGACCCCATCAGCAATTCTTGAAAGCATTTGTCCTAGATTTACTTGGCTCCACAGCTGAAAAATATAGCGGACAGAAAGCTAACTTTGGAACAGCTGGAGGGTTTAACCCTTGACACCAGCATACATTTTCTCTGCGAGCCGCAGATCAATTATGTAAAGGACCATATGGAAAAACTTTAGTGGAAAAGAAATAAGTGTATCTAAGTTTAGATTCAGCCAGCTGAGAGCAGCCTGTTGCGGCTGGGGGCTGAATTGAACATTGGCAAGATAAGGACAAAGCTTGAGGAAAGGGGACGTGGCATGGGGCCTGGCATTTCAGGATGCTTGAGGTCCAGGCTAGCCTTGTCCTGGATCGCTGTGGGACCCTGAGTGAGTAGGTCATTTGACCTCCTTGGGCCTCAGTTTCTTCATCTGCAAAGGAGAGGATTGCACCTAATCGCCCCGGTCCTTTATCATGTAAATATGCAACTGGGCAAAGGCAACACTGCCACAGGCAAGAGAAAGGCAGATGAAAATGGGATTTGTATTCAAAGCGCCCTTGTTTTAGAAAGAACATTCCTAAAAATCTGTGTTATAACATATATTTAGGGAGTTTAGTTTTTAAAGAACTAGCCCTTCAATTCAAAATTGCTACTTAAGCAGAGATATCTGGTAATGGACTTGTGTCTTTTCTGGTGGAGAATATACAGACACCTGAAGAGGCTAGTAGCTGAACACTCAGGGACAGGAGATGGATCCGGAAATGTGCGCATGCACGTGCGCACACACGGAACCACCCCGCACTAATGAGGATTCACGGAAAGATAGGACTACTTTTATCAAACAAAAATGTCTTAGCGATTACTGATAGCAAAGATAGAGAACTACCTAAATTAGGACTTCTTTAAGGGCATTCATCATAGGGTGGCAATTTCACAGTCTCCCATTGTCAAGTCATTATATACAGTCCTAGAGTCTGTATGTTTGAACTTCTGGATTTTTCCTCCTTGTCCCTCCGCAAACTCATCCACCTCCTCTCCCAACAACTTGGCTGCTTCTGCCCTTTCAACAGGCTATGTATAGATGAAGGAATTCCCAGAGAACGGGGATGTGAGTAGAACCAAAATATTCAAGAAAGCTTACTGAGAAAAATGCAGTGTGTATAACAGAAAAACTTGGAATCAATTTTTTGCTTCCCTACCTTCTGATCTCCCCAAGCCCTCTCAAGGGCAAACTACAGATGTACAATAATCCTCTAAAAGTCAAGTGATAATGAGCCTAACATTTTCTACCCATCCTTCAGGTCTCCAATCTTATTTACAAATAGGGCAAAAATGATACACCAAATCCCCCAGGGCAATTCAGAGATAAAAGAGATATTCAAACTTTTCTATTTTTTCCTGTCTTCCAAAGCTACTTATCATTTTCAAATGAAGGACTACTCCTTTTTTCCATGTTAAAAAAAAAAAAAAAAGGCATCTAATATTATCAATTCAATGAACTTATTTGGATTGCCTACTACATCTCAGCAATGCCGGGCACTGGGGCACCAGACAATTAACAGATTTCCACAGATTGGTGAGACAGAGAGGTGCACAGGGAATTCCAGCTCAAGCAGTGATCATGATGATTTCGCCTCATTCTTCTCACAGGTTTTTTGCAAAGCCCACTGAAGCAGTGCCAGCTAGAAATAGATGCAAACATGACCATAAGCAGGCTTAAAGATTAATACAAAGACAAGAGGGTTCGTTTTCCCCAGTTTTCCCCAAAGGCTCCATCGGTCCTTACCATGCGGCAGTCTCCCTCCCAACACCAACATACGACTTTACCCCTGTCTGAAAACATAGCACAGTGATAACTCATCTACTACCGCTTTCTATGTTATAATAAATATAATTTCACCGGAATGGACAGCCTCTCGGATCTATTCGGCCCTTGAGATACCAGGTTTCTCTTTTCATAATACATTATCTGTGTTTACAAGAAAGCATTTCTTCCATTGTTTATCTGTTTTTTTGGAACACAAACTCCACGTTATCGTTGCTTACTTGATTTTCTCTCTCTTTTTTTTCTAATACAAGTTGAGATGCCTTGATAAACTGTAAGAAAAAAAAAAGAAGCAAAGAAAGAAAAAAAAGCAAACAAGCTTCTTCCACCCCTGGCTGTCTCTTCCCCTTTGAGAGTTTGTATATCAGAGGCATGAAAGAACACTAGAAGAAGCTGCGAAGCCTGAGCTCACGTCCATGAAAAGTAAGGACAAACAGCTGACCCCTTCTCATTGTACATACATTGTACAACGATGTATTTAATTGCTTTGAGGGTGTTTGTGAAATAGCCTCTACACTTTGTCACATGTGAATTTCTTAATTTCCTCTAATTAGTCATTTGGTATAAGGGATGTTATTTATTTACTAATTAGCAATGTATTAATGTATTTCAATATTGCCTTATAAAAGTTATTTATCCATTCAAAAATATTTATTATTAAGTGCCTGCTATGTACCAAGAACAGTGGAACCCTTGGAGTTAGCATATAACCTGTTGCATATGTGTGTATGTATGTATGTATGTATGTATATATGTATATGTATATATATGTATACATGTATATGTGTATGTATATATGTATATGTGTGTGTGTGTGTGTATACCAGCATAGAATGCATGAATGCACTGTCCCTCTCTTCTGGAAGCTAGTACAGAAAAGAGAATTTGAATGAACTATTATGATACAGATGAGGGAAGCAGAAGTACAAAGTGCTATGAGAACACACAGTAGGCACTTAGAAACCCATTAGGACTTAATTCTGTAAGTGGTATGCGTGCGTGCATGTGAGTGTGTATGTGTATGTGTATTTGTGTGAAGGGATTAGGGAAACATGGAGGAAGGTGCTTCCTTGGTTTTGGCTACTTTGAACATAAGAATTTTTATCAAGTTATTCAGGGGATGTCTACTTAGTCCAGGTATCTAAATATCACAATGTTCAGTGAGTTTCATTAACTTGGGATTGTCTAAAAAAGATAATAGGATCGACTGAGAAAGAGAATAACAGAATTTCTTGAAAATGACAACAGCCTCTATCAGTTAGATTTTAGTTCAACTAAATCATGGTAAAAAGAAGAAAAAAATAAAAAAATACTAGTAGCGTGAATAAGATAGAGAACACTGCAGGCAAGCAGTCCAGAGCTGACATGTACCTTCCTGGCATCAGAGACCAAGGCTGCTTCTGTCTTGTCATCCTTGACACAGATTCCTGCTCATGGTCCAAAGGGCCTGGGCCCCAGCCATCCTGACCACATTACGGGCGTTGGTAAGGAAGAAGAAAACGGTGGGAGGAAGCTCCCTTCCTCTAAGAGCACTTCACCTTACACTTCTACCTTCTCTCCCTGGCTAAAATGTAGCGGCCCAGCCACACAAGCTACAAATGAAGCTGGGAAATGGAGTCTTTACCCTAGAGGATCATGAGTTCAGTTAAAACTTTGGGGTTTTATTACTAAAAAAGAGAACAGGAGTTGAAAAATGAACAGCATTCTTAGCCACGTTCCCTACTCAAGCCTCTACAGAAGGCTTACTGCATGGAGTAAATATGACAACGTATTGTAAAGAACTTCAGTAGCTTCAATCCTCACTGATAGGCTTGCCATTACCCTCATGCGGGGCAGCTGAGGGACTAACTCCTGTCGGTTCTGAGCGATCCCATTTAGCCAACATTGTCCTTGTTTGCCCACAATGGATGTGTAGTTCTCACTTCAAAACCTTGTTATTGAGCTCAGAAAAGTCTTTTAAAAATATTCCTTTAAAAAAAACTACAAGGTAATCTGTGTTCATTGTAGAAATTCTGGAAAATTCAGAAAACTATGAAGAAGAAAAGCAGTCAAACATAACCTCACCATCAGAGATAACTTCTATGCACCATTGGAAGCATATTTTTTCAGTCTTTTATTTACCTTTTTACTAAATATTATAAAAGTAATACATAGTATATCCTTTAGATAAAAGATTCAAGCGATGCATTAATATACAGAGAAAAACTTGAAGTCTCCTTCACTTTGACTCATTCATGTACCCATTCATTCATGTATTTTTGAATGCAAAAATACTGAGCTTTAACTAGGGTGCTGATCCCTGGGGTTAAAGCGGTCACTAAGACAGACATGTGCCTGTCCCTCTGGTGCTTACATTCTACAGCAATAAACAGACAATCTATGTAAAGAAGACAAACGTAGGGCAGAGGGGGCTACTTGAGATAAAAGCATGGTGGTGATGCTCTTAGAAGTAATAGAAAGCCCAGGCTCTCTAACCAAAACCTCCAGAGGCACAGACTGACCCAGTGGTTGCAATGACATAATCAAGGAATTGGATTCTCTCTCCACCTTTTGGCATATCTACCTCAGCACTGGCTTCATTCCCAGGTGGGCTCTGTCCACACAGACCCAATATAACTTCCAGCACCTCTTGGGACTGCGGTTTTCCTTATTCTTAACCACTACTTCGACAACACTGCAGAACATACTCTGGGAATTAAATTTCACTGAACTGCTTGGGCCAACTCGGTCCATTCCCAAACCAATTGTTATGGTTAGGGAGACTGAATACACTGATTGGCTCAAGCCAGCTGGGACTCACTCCAGGAGCTGGACGTAGGATCAGACCTGACAAAACCACACGGTGAGCAACACTGTGGTCCAGTTAGGAAGAGGGGCAGGAAGATCAGTGGTAGTGGTGAGGGTGGACAGCCGACTAATAACCACTACACGTACCACTTAATACTTCATAAATCAGAAGGAGGCAAGCTTATCAAGTCAGAGGAAGAGTGTTCCAGGAAAGTCAAAAGGTTCTGAGCCGAGAGAGAGACTGGCATGTTCAGAAAGATCCAGAGGCCAGAGTAGCTGGGAGAGGGAGAGAGACAGAGACAATTAGACGTCGTGATAGCCATCCTTCCGTTACGTTTCCATGCAAAGAAATACTTTTGTTTTCCCTTCATATAATGGGAATCATGTTCTATGAATTGTTTTCTGACTGGTCTTTCTCACTGACAAAAAAAAATGTCTTGGGAACATTTTTGTGTCAGTGCATATAGATATACCACATTCTTTCTAATGACAAGTTTATGTGTGTCAACAGTTTAACTATTCCTCTAATAATGAGCATTTTCCCCAATGTTTTTACATGAATCTTGAAGAAAATGTGTCTTTCTTTAGAATACTAAGATACTGAATTTCTGGATTAAGGGGTATGCACATTTAAAATGTTGACAATGCTGCCAAGTTGCCCTCTAAAAGACTTTGCAATGGATACACCGAACAAGAGTGGGTGAGGTGTCTGTTTCCTTAACAACACAGAATATGATCAACATGTCCAATTATTTACAATCTAATAGGTAAGAAGTAGTAGATAATTGTTGATTCAATTTTCATTTCCCTGATTATTAGTCAAGTTGAACAACTTTTCATATGCTGGTATTCCTTCTTAATTGCCTATCTCTATTCTTCGTTAATTTTTCATTTTTTGGCATTTATACGTGCTTTTTATATATTCTGAATACTAATCCTGCCTATAATTTGTGTCATAAACATTTTCTCTTGGTCTGTTTATTTTTTAACATTTTGTTATGAAGATTTTCAAATATGCAGCAAGTTGAATGTTGCTTATTTTTTTTTTTTTTACTTCCCTTAAAATGTCTTATTTATACAGAGTTCGTATTTCACATATATATTAATAATTTTTTTTTTAACCTATGGCACTTTTTATTCTAGAAAACCTAACTTACGCTAAAGTTATCAAAATATTCTCATTCATTTCATCGAATAGTATCATTGTCTTGAATATAGAGTTCTTTAGCACATCTCAACTATATTTTGGTGCTGGGGGTGGAGAACTGGAGCATGTCTACCTTTATTAAATAAATGATGGTAGGACAACTGACTCTCCATTTGAGGGGAAACTAGTCCATTCTTTTTCTACCCATGTGAAATTCCATCTTTCCCATAAGGTAAATTCTTGAATATATATGGAAACGTTTCTGTATCCTTTGCTTTATTCCAATGATGTATTCATTAATTTCTCGTTTTAATTACTCTTCCTTTATTATATATTTTGATATCTGTCAGGCCAAGTATCTCTCTTACTGTACTCTTTCAATTATTCTTTTTTTTTTTATTTTCCATATAAACTTTGTAATCAGTTTGATAGCTTCTATGAAATATCCTGTTGGGATCCTGATTTGGAATTCACTGAACTTTTAGATGAGGTCAAGGGTATTGCCATCTTAACCACACTGGGTCTTTCCATCAAGGGACAATGTGCATCTTAGTCTTGGCTCTTTATCTCTGAGAAAGGCAGCTCTGGTTCTTTAAGAGGAATATTCTGGGTCTGCACCTCAGGTGACTGCCTCATCCCCAAGGGCTTAGCATCCTTCTGCTGTCTGGAGTAGGAGAAGGGAAACACCTCTTGGTTTGATAGAAATCCCCCCTACTCTCTCAGGAAAGAGATAAAGAGGTACCCCATTAGACTGAAACTGAGGTGCCACGATACCCTCTATGCAGATTTCTGGAACTCATCCAAAGCAACAGGAGCTGCTGGAGACACTGCTCTTTAATCTCTCCATGAGGGTGATGACTGCTTCACAGGGTCACAAAGGAGAGTATTGCCCTGTTGATGCTTAACTTAATTCATAGTAAAATTCTCACACTCCCCTCCACATTTGCTAACTTGTTCTTGGCCTAGTTCCTTTGGTCATTCCCTCATTCATAAGGAAGGGGTATACAGGCATTTATAAGAACTTGCCCTTTCTCATAAACTGGCCCCTTCTGAGGTGTTCAGATCATTTCTGTCATATCCTACTCTTTTCTCAGATCTCATACACCCTTCGGCTCTGGGAGATATCTATCTATCTATCACCCTCCCTCTATCCCTCTCTCCCTCTGCCCATTCAACCAAGTGCTATAACAGAACTGGTATGTGTGTATATTACAGACATATAATTTTTTAAACATTTAAATTTCAGAAGAGTCTGGAGAATAATATAACTGAGGAACAGAGCTTTACAATTTATCTATAATAAGGCAGTGCTGCTTAGTGGAACAACTTCAGCAATATAAGGCATAACTTCTCACTTATGTGGAAAATAAAGAAGGTAAAATCACCATAGCAGAGGGAGAGGAATCCTGGTCTCCTGGACAATGTTCCCACCCAGATGCCTCAAGTGGCTGGACTGACTCACATGAGTCCATACAAAGGTTCTAGATAAAAGGTAGACTCAGGTTAACAGTCCAACAATGAGTCTGAGTCATCTCCAGACCATCTCAATTGTATCTGCAGGAGTGAGAAATAAACTCACATAAACCAGGGTAAGGGATCACGCCTCACAGATGAAGATGTGGCTTTAGACTAAAGCCCCCTAAAATTGGGTGGAAGTCAGAATCTGCACAGACCTTAGACAAAAGTAACCTGTGAAACCAGATTGTCACCTGTCACGCCTACCATGAGGAGAAACTAGATGAAGTACCATGTAGCAGCTAAGAACGAGGACCCTGGGACAAACCGCCTCAAATCCAACCCTGGCTCCACCCTTCACCAGCTGAGTGACTTTGGGCAAGTTCCTTCAACTCCCAGGGTTTCAGTTTCCTCATCCACAAAATGGAATCGATCACTGTACCTATCTTACAGAGGTTTTGTGATGATTAAGTAACATTACGCATGCAGAATGCTCAGAACAGCACCTTATTCATAGTAAGAACTTAGGTTGGGTTAGTGGTTATCACACCATAATTAATGTTAGCTATTCTTCTTATATAACAATCTCTTCTGGAAAGGTCACAAGATGAGCTGGTTCCCAGAATGGGATGTTGCTCACGCTGATGTCCTATGCCTGGCTTTTCTGTCAGGGTAGTATTGTGATCTAGGCAGTTCCTAGGATCCCGTTAAATGTTCCTGCACAGTAGACACCGCAAACAGCCCACTTAAAGACTGCAGGTGGTGACTGGTTTAAGGCACAGAAAACTGATTAAGTCATAAACAAATGGAGATTCTCTGAGGATGAGCCCTGCAAACATCACATCCACATCGGCTAGCTCTGAATGGCAGGGGGCCTGAGATGAGAGGGAAAGAAAGCTGGACAATCTTCTAAGGCAGTGGGAGCCTTTAGTTCAGTTGAATTAGGAAACGGCTTATTACTGTGTTGCCAGAACCTTCTACAGGCTGGCTATCTCGGCCAGTGTACCTCTGCTCTCAAAATCCCCTTGACACATTTTCCATTCCAATAACAAATTGCTAATTTCTATGCTCCCTCAGGCTGAAGTTCTGCATAATTTTCTCATTCTCTAATTGCTCTTGCCATTCCACTTTGTAAAATAATAGGAAGGTTGCCACTTTGCTACCAGAATTTGAAGAGTGAGGCAAGCTCCTTTTGCCGTAGCATTCACTCCAGTGCAGCCGACTGCTGGCGGGGGCCGTGGGAAAGTACACTCAGGTGAGTAACGGCAGTCCTGGGCTCACACGCGGCGTGTCTACACTGCAGAGCTGGTGAGGTGTTCTCCAATTCAAGGGCTGCCTTGGCTTGGCTGGTCACAAGGAAGCATGTGGAGACTGCCTAATGGCCACTCAAATCCCAAGCCCCACGTGCCTTATTTCTCTCCCAGGTTTGCTTGTGCTGATGGCTCCACTTGCATGCCTTTACTCCACCTCCTTTCTGCTTTTTTTTATTTCCTCATTCACCCTTTTGTTTCTTTCCCAAATGCCACCTGCAGAATAATAAGGCTTGCTATCTTTTTTGAGGGCTTCCTCTAAGTACCACATGGATATTAACTCAGTGGCGGGGATGAGTTTTGCCTCCTTTTGTTCACTGATGTATCCTGGCACTGAGAACAGGGCCTGCCTGGCACATTGCAGGTGATCAATACACACTTTTGAATTATGAATGAATGAATAAGTGATGAGTAATGCTAAGTACTTTACATAGATTATCTATCTCACTGAATTCTTTAAGATTCCCATGTTATGCGAGGAAACAGACTCAGAAAAACGAACTTACCTGCAATCATACAGCCAGCAGGTGGTGCCAGTGGCCTTCGAACCAAGCTGCCTGGTTCCAGAATCAAGCTCTGAGCCACTCTCACCGCCCAGTCAAATGAACACACTCCCAACCACTGACCACACTGCGTTTGTGTTCTCCTCACACCTGTGCTGACCTGTCACACAGGATTTATCAGGCTGAATTTCAACTGATGGCTTATGTGGGTAACTTGAACCACAGTGACATGTATCCCACCAGCTTTTGTTAGGAAACGCCCCCTTCCACCTGTTCCCTGGCTGATGCCTGCATGTCCTCACAGGTCCCATCAGAGGGACACATGTCTGAAAACACAAGGCCTTCTGTGCCTCTTACCCCTGCTCCCTCCACCATGTAGCCTAAGGTGACTCTGCCCCATGCCTGTCTACTTCTCCATGAGAAGGGACCTGTCCTTTCTTTCATGGCCTGCAGCGGGGCATCGGCAAGGCTATAACTGAAATTTCACCAAAGTCTCAAGAATGACGAGAGAAGTCGGATGCAGAGGAGCAGCATTCAGCCGTCAGCACGCAAGCCCCTGGGGTTTCTCAGCCCACTGCCTCTTTTTCATAACTGAGCATCTTCGTTTTGGCAGGGTAAGCTCACTCCCCACAACCCTCCCCTAAATCAGGACCTTCCATGCCTTGGAGTTGGGCTCATTAGGACCTTGAGAGGAGGAAAGGTTTGCTGTACCCCAATCTAAAACCTGTCTCCCAAACCGTTTCTGGTCGGGGTGATGGGCAGTGCATGTTTCCAGTCCCTTCAGGCAGAAACTCCATCACTGGTCTGGCCCTGAGGGCCTAAGTCAATAACGATACAAGCGACTAGCACTTGATACACCTCAGTTTAGGTTATTCAGTGTCAAGAACCTCAGGTGAGACACAAACAGTTCAGTCCAGCTAGCACCACAAACCCAGGTTGACACTGTTCCAGATCCCCCCATGGTGTGAATCTCCCCGCTGTCCATGTAAGTTTCTCGGAGTACCTGTGACTGCCCTGAGGACAGAGCTCCCATCTCCCATGCTCCCTGCCCAGGCTCTGGCACACAGTTCTCTAGAGGTGCTGGTTGTGGAAACTAGATGCCCACTGTCTCTCTCTCCGGCCTCTGAGGCACTGTCACCTCCGAGCCCTGGACAAACATCTTTCTGCAGAACATCTACGGACTCCGCAGCCTGGAGCCAGAGGCTGTATCTGACACTTCAAGCCCCGGAGAGAAAAAGCCTTTTTTTCATGTTGCTTTGGGGATAGGTGCCAGGCATCCCCTGGGATTCTAGACTTGCAGTATAGGACAAGATGTGGAAAAAACAGGGTTGATAGAGCTCAGATTTAATGTTCTTTTCCCAGTCTGTATTGACAAGACAAATAATGGCTCTCATACAGTATTACCCAAAGATATGACAGAGACAGATTCAGGTAAACAGGTTCAGGATGAAACTCTGAATTCTCTGCCACTTAGTTCATCTGGGGATACCCAGGGGCCTGCTCTGTTTATACAAAGGAGGAGGCCTGTGTGGTCAGCATCCCTGCAATACATGTGAATTCTTTAATCTATTTGGCATCTATAGGTACTAGCTGCAAAAAAAAATTACACAGGAGAATGGGAAAGGAGTTTGCCCTTGGCAAGAAAATGTTTTGTTGTTTTGTTTTTTAAGAAAATTAACTATATTTGTTTATATGAGACTCCATTGACTCGATAACCATTGCACAGTATCATAGGTTGAAATGTCTCCCCCTCCCAAATTCATAGGTTGAAGGCCTAACCCCTAGGACCTGAAGATGCAAACTTATTTCAAGACAGGTCTTTACAGAGGTAATTAAGTTAAACGAGGTGTTTAGGGTGGGTTGTAACCCAATATGACGCGTTCTCATGAAAAGGGGGAAGTTTGGGCGGAGACACACACAGAGGGAAAACAATGTGAAGAGACATAAGGAGAAGATGACCATCTACAAGCCAAGGAGAGAGGACTGCGAATGATCCCGGCTCACAGCCCTCGGAAGGAAACGACCTTGCTGACACACTGATTTTGGACACCTGGCTCCAAAATCGTGAGGCACTTTGTTGTTTATGCTGCCCGATCTTCAGGACTCTGTTACAGCGGCCCCAGAAAACACAGGGGGCATCTGGGTATTGACAGTTTGTATCGTTTACCTGCTGCCAACCTTGACGGTAGCTGGGTGTCTATTTAAGGGCTGTGACTTTTTTATTGTGTCACCAATAAGGGGCCTCCTGGCTCCAAAGGCCTGAATACTGTTTATGCTCAGGACACAACTGGAGAAGGCCAATAAAACAGAAACGTGTACTTCATAACTAGTCACACCCAAAGATAGGCAGTCTTTCCCAGACTTGTCTTTTGCCCATTTCCAGTGGAAAACTTAACACAACCAGAGATGGAGAGATTGGCCACGCAATTTTGGTGCTGCCTTCGCTAATAAACATCACCCTTCACCTAGGTTCCTGCAGTCTGAACCAGCCAGATGAGCTAATTTGCTGGCTGTGGCCCTGGGGTGACCACAAACGAAGGGCATGCTGCTGGTCCGAGGATGCACACCACGCCAGCCTGCCAGCCCCCCAGGCATACGCAGCTCTATGAAAAGGCTCATCACTGCACTTATTTTTGTGAACTTAACTAAAGGTGAATTAGGGAAAGGGGTGTCCAGACATGTTTGCTGACAAAAGGAAAGAATTCCTTGAAGAGAGTAAAATTGCAAAAGCAAGAGAGAATACTGACATGATTAAAAGCATGCAAGCAAAGTAAGGGTACTTGCCACTTCCTGAGGCTTCCTGTGTACTGGGTTTTATACCCACCACAACAGCCTCATAAAAACCCTATAAAGAGATATCATTTTGCAGAGGTGAAAAGTGAGATGCATACAGATTAAATGGTTCATTCAAGATCATACAGCAGGCAAGATTCAAACAAAAATATTTGTCCATTATATGATGCTACTTTTCTCGGGATAAAATAGTCACTCCACTCTTTTTCCCTAAGAAATAAAGTAGGGTGCGATGGAAAGTGTCTTGGATCATCTTCTCTTTGCTCCCCCAGACCTATCCCCCATCTCCCTTCACCACCGTGTGCTGTGCCCAGGAGTTTGACCTCTGTGTATTGCCTCAATGGGCTCTCCTGCCCTCTTGCTAAGCTTGCTGTGGAGGCCACGGCAGGAGATCAGAAGGCAGGAGGAGCATGATGTTGGGGTGTCTGTCCCTCTCTCTCTCTGTGGGGTGGCCCATGGATTGGCTATGTCCCTTGACTGCAGATCAGTTTCCAGCCCTCTCCACAGAGCTCCCGCTCCAAGTGCTAGTAACAGTCACCTCTGTTCCTGGTCTGCACCACGGCTTGATCTCTCTTTAAGCCCTGACCATACCTTTGTAAAACATCCATTTGTCAAATTCTCCATAAATTATCCAATCTGTGTATGCCATTTTTTCCCTGCTGGGACCTGACTGGTACAGAGAACACGGCGAACTTTCAACAGAGAAGAGCAGAAGGTGTCAGTGAAGTCAGCACTGAGGATGGTGTGGGGTCCCTGGCAGGCAGAGAAGCTGTAGAGGGGCCCTGTGAAGAGGGGTGGAAAGGGGGTCATGCAAAGTAAAACAAGAGTCCTGTAGGCCCCCTGCAGGTTATGTGGCATTCATACAAAGTAGAAATAATCTGACTTCTGGGCATGTTAACTCTGAGAACAGGAACAGAAGAATGTGCACCAAGCGCCCGACAAGGGTAGAAGGAAAAGGAGATGCGCTCCTGGAGGCCTAGGACCTCCTTGTCTAGCAGAGGGAACAGATGTAGAAAGAGACAATGATGATGAGCAACTCAGGCACTGTAACAGAGCTGCGCCTACAAGCTGAAAAGCCCGTGGTGTGGTGCGTAGGCTTCAAGACCCAGGTGCTTTCTCTCCCACGCCTAGGTCTCCCCAACTGCTTGGGAAGAGACTCCAGACTCAGCCTCAGTCCCTCAGATCCTGTGGTTCTGGGATCTGGCCTGAGAGAAGACACGTGCCCGCCAAATTTCAACAGTGTCTCCAGCTCGCATTGATTCTGAGTTCCATTAGATACTACTTTTGCTGAGGACTTGGGAACTCCTTAATCCTTCCCTGCCATTCACATCCCTCTCTCTGATGCCCCAAAGGGAGAGATAAATAAAGGGAAATGTCCAGCAAAAATAACGTACAGGAACTATAAGAAAACAAAGTATTGTTAGCTGCGGTTTTTGCCTCAAACCCCCAAACAGAGAACTCTAATAAACTGGTAAACACCTTTCTCCTAAGCTCGTTAGGCCTAAAGAACTGTAGATCAAAGGCTGATCCAATACAAACCCATCAACTACAAGACAGGAGCGGCAGCGGGAGAAAGGGCTTGGGTCCCAGTACGCAGCACCGAGCTATCTGGGCCTCTCCTGAGGCAGGTGTCAGGCCAGCCGCCTGGCGGGAGAAAGAGGAACATCCAGAGAAACAGGCACTGGCTGAGTCAGCTGGAGGGAGCTGACCTGTGACTGTTGCCCCTTTGCCACAGGAAAGGAAGCAGCTGAAAGAGAGTCCCCTGCCACCACCAACTGTTTAACTCACAGAGATAGATACCACTCACCCGAGTCCTAGAAGCTCATTCATATTCTTCCTTTCTGATAGGACCCCGGAGGGGAGTGACAAGGAGAGGAGGAGTTTGAGAATGTCCCCTCCAAGGCACCGTGTCCCCACCTCTCCCCTACGACCAGGTAGGTCCTAGCAACCCGATACCCTGCCAATAACAACTAGACCCAACAAAACACCGAAACACTGGAGAGTGACCGGAATCAGGCAGATTCTGGAGGGGAGATGACACTCAGAACAAAGGAACGGGAATGGGTTAGGGCGCAGTTTTTATGGGGTGTGATGCCAAGGGCAGGCTGATATCTTCCCTCTGTGGAGTACCTAAAACTCCAGTAGAAACCTCATTATCATTCTGGTGTGAAAAACCCAAGAGCTGAGTTTGAGGCAACCACAGCTGCTTGAAAGGGAAGGGGGACCCAGAAAAGAGAGAGCCTCAACTGTGTGTGTCGACTCTGCCCGAGTCTGGCTGAGCCCTGAACCACGCGTACGCAGAACAGGCTTCAGGAACTGCTGCCTGAGAGACAGCTCACAGCTCGAGCTCACGTGTGCTGTCAGATAGGAAAAACAAAACAAACCCAAACCACTCTTTATAGGATATAACATAATCCAGAATCTCCTGAGTGTGACGTTCCAAATACAATCCGAAACTACTCTGCATACGAAGGACTAGCAGTTTGTGACCCTAAAGGCCTGGCTCCGCTCTGGGAGAGAAGATGAGGAGCAGCGGTTCTCGAAGCGAGGGTCCCTGGGACTCTGGACTATTTTTATAATGACACCAGGATGTCACTTGCCTTTTTGTCTCTCATTTTCTTACAAGTGTACAGTGGAGTTTTCTAGAAGCTATATGACATGCGATGTCAAGACAGACTTGATGTAAAAGTAGATGTGAGAATACACCTGCCTTCGACTAAGCCAAACATTAAAGGTTTGCGAACATGAAACAATGCCACTTTTCTTACTAATCTGTTTCCTAATTTTGAAGATGTTATTTTTCATAATAAAAATTATGGCTCATTATTACTTTAAATAAATTGATAAACTATTTTTTTGTTAAATAAACCTCTTAGTTTTCATTTCTAATGTGGTAAATATAGGTAGATATGACCCACATAAATACAAGCTCTTTGGGTCCAGGTAAATTTTAAGATGGTAAGGGGTTCTGAGAACAGTCTGAACTGCTGGTGTGAGGCAGTTACTCTCAAACTCCAGCCTGCATCAGAATCACCTGGTGCGCTTGTTCAAAAGATTGCTAGGGCCCATCCCGAGTTTGATTCAGTAGGTCTATGGTAGCACCTAAAAATGTGTATTTCTAACAAGTTCCCAGTTCCCAGCCGGTGCTGATCCGGGGCCCGCTCTCCTGTAAGAGATGCTGAGATGTGCAGACCAGACCCACCTGCGGGCATTCATTTCTCACCCATCCCAGCTGCCATGATTGTTGCCTGTGTGATGGCTCACAGCTGAGTCCCTCCTCAGGCACTGCCCTAGACAGAGAGGGCTGCCTGTCCAACATTACACCCCCTCTCCAGGGACGGCCCACATCCAGTGACTGGGCCCTTTGCCCCAGTGCGGGATGAGCACGCAGAGCCCTCCGGCTGCACACCACATGGCACCACTGGGGCCTCACTGCATCTGCACCGCAGTTCGGCTTTTCCCTCTGCCCAAGCCAGCTGCCTTCACATCTGCGTGGTTTTGTTCCTAGCAATGCTCTAACGAACACAGATCGCCCTGACCCACAGCAACCCAGGCTATATCAAACGAAAGAAAGGACAGACCTGCTAGTGGCCTCGGGAGTCTCCCCTCTGACAGACAGCAGCGTGGCAGTTCTTTTGACGTCCAGACTTTTCTGTGTATCTGAACAAGTTCGAGGCTCAGGTCGCTGGTCTGGGTGTGTGGATTCTCCTGCCAGGCACTGCCGCGGGTGCATGAGCCCTGGAAGGTGGCCAGGGCAGCATCAGGTTAGCCATCCTGACAGTGGTGTGGGGCCAGCACACAGGGGCTTATTGTCACAGTTTGGGGGATTTTCCAAGCTGGTTGTTAAACACGGCCATGTTAAAATTATATAAAGTTATGATTAAGTTACATTAAAAACAAAGGTAATATATAATCAAAATATCACTTTAATTATTTTGCTACTTTTTATTACCTATGCTCTTTAGGCATTTACATCTCTTGTGTCTGTATGGTATGCCATTATGTATTTTTTACCTACAGATACAACAGTTATAAATTACCATAAGAGCTTAGATAATAGTAACATGTAGTAAAATAATTAGGAAAAAAGCCAAGCCAGGTAGCCAGGAGAGAAAAGAGTTGCTAAGCTCTGTGGGAAAGGAGCCAATACGGGGCTGAGCTGCAGCTCAGCTCAGCTCAGCATCTGCTCCTTCCATCTCACCTGGGCGGCCATCGGAGGCTCTTCCTTCCCTCTTAGCTCTCTGCTGATGGCAACTCTAGGCCTTCCCCACTGCTGCGGGTGAAACTGATTTCTTATTTATTCATCTGGTCCTACCTATTCATAGCTTCTCATTCCAACTGTGCTGAGCATGGGAATAGAGGAGAAGACATGCCCCTGTTCTTGAGCAGTTTAAGTCAAACAAAACATGTACGCGAGTCATAAAATGTAGTGACATGGGCACATCCAAGTGAAAAGATAACCTCATAAATGTCTACTGAACAACAGAACTGGAAGCGACAAGTGACTGATGGGGTGTTAGGGGAAACTTCCCAGGAGAGAGGACACATAAGCCATGTGTTTCTGGAGCAGCAGGGATCTGCCAAGTGGGCAGCGGCTGCTAATTGGAAGGAACATTGTGTGCAAAGGCACAGAGGTAATTCAGGGTACAGCCTTTGGTTTTTGGACATGGGACTGTGCAGAGCTGCCCATGCTCTCCCCTGTTCCCTGAAGACCATGTTATCAGATCAGCATCAGGTCGGCAGGCATCAGAGAGGCCAGCTGGCTTACATGAGACTCACGGGCCTAAGGCCATGCTCACAATCTAGTGTAATCCCCTAAGCTAACCGAACATTATTTCTATATTCATGTGCTTCCACAGCTGTGTATGATTCAGAAGTTTTATGATTAGCCTCATATTGGAAGGGGCATCTGTGGAACTGACTGCCTGAAAATCTTCCAAAAGTCAGGACTTATCTTATTCACTGTTTGGGAGGGTGGGCAGGTGGTGTTGAGAGGGCATCCGGGACCTGCAACCTTTGCTGCCTGTCTCTAGTATCAAGCCCAGAGTTGGTCCACTGCCCCTCAGCTTGGAATAATTGATTTGGATGGATTAAAATTCTGGCAAAAGTCCTAGAAGCTCCAGCAGCCTGAGCTAAAAAGTTGTTCTATTTCATACAGCAAAAGAGGACATTATTGTGGTATTGAAGTCAGGATATAGCACAGGCCCCTTCAGACCTCTTTGTAGCCATAGCTTCTAGCTTTTGCTCGGGAAACAAGAGGCTTTAACGAGCAGTCAGGAGCAATGAGGACAAAGAACACTGTAGCCAAATGAGAAAGCTCTGTTTAAACTGTCACATCAATGGGAAAGACTGACAGGTTCCAAGCTGGCTTTAAGCCTTTCGGATAGGTCACATCATAATAAACATGTTTGCATTTCTATCTCCCTGGTAAAACTGCCAGCTCCTTGAGGGCACAGACTGGGTCTGGTTTATCTCTGGGTTCCAAGTATGAGATGGGTGGATGATAAATCTTGTCCTACAGAAACTTATAGTGAAAAAAATGTAAGTAATTTAAAAATATTTATTAAACACTTAACTATGTGCAAGGCACATTTCTGTGTTCTTTATGGATCTTATTCTTCATAGCACTACTATAAGACATGTATTATTAGTATCCCTATTTTACAAATGAGGAAACTCTTCCTTAGAAAAGATTAGTTGCTTTCTCAAGATCACACAGCAATGAGAGGAAGAGCCAAGATTCAGATCCATTCTGTATGACTCTAGAGTCTAAATTCTCAAACACAATTGAGTGAGGGTGGTAACCTAGTGCCACAGATGTGGAGCGGAGCCAGGGAAAGAAGCAGGCCAGGCACTGAGCGAATGCTGATTGGGGGAGTGGGATTGCAACAGAAATCTGAGGGATGGTTACCATCTGGAGAACTACGAAGGGGATGTAAGAATGTTCCAGAAAGGAATGCAGGGTGAGAAGATTGTTGATAGTGTGACGATATGTGCCAGTCAGTGAGATGATGAGACGAGGATAGGATGGGAGGAGTAAGTAGTTCGGGGCTAGATAGGACTCCGGTCCAAGCTTCTTCCTTTGATCTTCCCCAGGGGCCTCTCCATTAAGCTGAAGGAAGATGTCAGTCCTGCACGTTACTTCCTCCATCGGCGGGTCTGGACCTTGCATGACTTAGCCCAAGGGAGTGAGTAAAGCAGAGATGCCCACATTGGTGCCAGGCTGGCATGGGAGTTGTTTCCATATGAGGTAGCTACCTGCTGACTACTCCCTGTGGTTTAGCCAGCCTCGCTTGAGGGCTTCATGGGGGCTAACACTGGCATTGTGAAAGAGAAAGAAAATAGGTTCAATTAGAGGCAAATCTGCAAGTAAGCAGGAAGCCACTTAGAACTCTTCCAAGAGGAAGTGCAGTGTGCAGCATTCAATTAGGAAGCGTTAATAGGAGAGGGCACTTGGAGCAAGTTACAGGGCAAAGGAAAGCCATTCCGTCATGTTTGAAAATGGGGCACAGAGAGCTCCCCATTTCAGATTATGAGGTCAGGGTGTCAACTGGATCACCAGTGCAGATGTTGAAGGGGTGGCGAGAATCAATAGATATAATCTGGGGGTCTACATGCAACGCAATGTGCCAGGGACTCCTTATATGTCATCTAATTAAATTCTTAAAACAGGTCAATGGAGATATAGGGATTCTGAGGGGTTAAATGACTTACCTAAAATCATCTGGCTTTTAAGTTGTTGAGTCATATTTGAAAGCCATGTCTATTGGGCTCCAAGTACTTTGCCTGACAAGTCCCTTTGTGCAAAAATATTCCACATGTTCTCCTCCTGGGGGCAGAGTATGATCTCACAGGACTAGTAGTAGTTGGGATAGCTGGTTTTCACTGGAATAGATCACACCCGTCACGTCTTTCCTTTGAAATACCAAGTTCTCAATATCCTTTTTTCTAGGATGAATTCTATGGAACAACAAAGAGATCTTCCTGTAGCAATGAGTTGTGAGAATAATCATTTTCTCCTGCATGTCTCTAATTTACAAAACATAGATATCATCAATTTCTAATGCAGTAGATAGTTACGCTTAATTGTTTTTTACATCATTTCCCACTAATGTGTTTAGGGAAATTATTATTGGAGATGTGATTGAAGCACTAGACATGCCATTTGGGAGACAGATGGTTTGTCTCAACCCAAGAGCTCCATTCATCAACAGGAAAATGGAGCCATGCCCCACGTGGCACAGCGGATGTGTGAAGTTCCGCGTTTGTGTACGTGCATGCCCATGTGGGCATGTGGCTATAGAGGCTGTTGCTTATGACTCTCTATGTGGCTAAAGGACCAGTATAAAGAGGCTCAAGACTCATTAAAATAGTGCACGCTGTCAAGTGACGAGCTCCAGAGATCTCTGAGTGAATAACTTTCCCTCTAGTGACTTTCTGCACTTCAGGATGTAATGATCGTTCAGAACTGATTACCATCTGAAAGAACACGGGAAGTTAGTAGAAACTTGGTGATTGTCTTTCACCCATTTTAATTTCTGCCCTTGGGAGCAGAAATAGAAGTCATAGGAGGAGGAAGAAATGCCCAAACTCAGGCCTCTCTCTCTCCTAACCCACTCCTGCTCTCTTTCATCTTCTCCTTCCCTACAGAGAGACTGAGGACCCTTGCTTCCCTCTCCACTTTGGTCCCTCTGCTTCCTTGTCAAATGCTCTGAGCAGCTTTCCCTTCTTGCCCATTAGAAAATCTCCCTCATTTCATTCAAATTCCATCTCTTTTAAGAAAGTTACGTTGAACTTTGTTCAAATTCTAGCCTCAGAAATTCTCTTTCCAAATAAAATCATCCAGAGAAAAAGGGAATAAAAGCAAACATAAACAAACATCATTATCTTAAGTGTGAATTATAAAATTATGAATAATGATAGCTTAGAACCTCCAAAAATTTTTAGAATGGTATAAATGGCATGTTTCAAGCATACTGAAGTTCATGGAAGGCCTCTCTATCTAAATGCAAAGGCAAACAATAATAATAGTTTATTGAGGGTCTATTACATACCAAGCATAAGCCTGGATTTAGAAATAAAATGATGAAGAAGATGCAGCCCCTTTCCTTTAGGACCTCTTTGTGCAGAGATACTAAGGGACAAAAGAAAAAATAAAAATGAGAAAGCATGATGTGGGCCTAAGATCACCCATGGGATGGATTACCAGCAGAGGAGTGACTATATCTAGAGATCTGGAGAGGGCATCAGGAAGAGGTAATTTGTTAGTTGGATTTTGAAGAATAAACAGGAATTTGGTAGGATGAATATAAAAGTGAAGAACTCCCTTGATTTTTCAAAAAATTAAAAATGGATATACCTTTTGACCCAGCAATTGCACTTCTGGGTATTTATCCAAAGAAAACCAAAACAATAATTCGTAAGATTTATGCACCCCAATAATCATGGCAGCACAATTTTCAATAGCCAAGATATGGAAGCAACCGAAATGCCCATCAACAGATGACTGGATAAAGAAATTATGGTTCATATATACAATGGACTATTACTCAGCCATTAAAAAAATGAAATCCTACTATTTGCAACAACATGGATAGACCTAGAGGTTATTATGCTGAGTGAAATAAGTCAGACGGAGAAAGATAAATACCATATAATTCCATTTATATGCGGAATCTAAGGAACAAAAAGAACAAACTAATCAAAAACAGACTCACAAATATAGTGAATAATTTGGTGACAGACAGAAGGGAAGGGGCTTGAGGGGCTGGGAGAATGAGGTGAAGGGTTAAAGAAGTACAAATTAGTAGCTGATGAATGGTCACAGGGATGGGGAGCACAGCATATGGGATGCAGTTAGCATTAATATGTTGGCTAGGTGAAAGGCCAGGGAGGGAGGGAGTAACTGGGGAGATCGTTTTATGAACTATATAGATGTCTAACCAATATGCTTGTATACTTGAAATTAAAATAAACAAATTAATATTTTTTTTCTTTAAAAGTGAAGAACTTCCCAGGCAGGTGCAAAGCTATGGAAATGTTAAAAAGAGAAGCCTGTTTGGGGGAAGGCAGGAAGTTCGCTGCGGCTGGCTGGAGCACAGCAGTGGGAGAGGGTCCAGGAAGAGTGGCCTAAGAGAGGCTGTGAACTGGCTGGAGACCTGATCTTGAAGGTAGCCGAAGACATGCAAAGGCTTTCATCTGACAGATGGCGGAACACCACTGGAGCGTTTTTAGGAGAGGAGCGATGGGATCCAACTCTTTCTTAGAAAGTTCACT
>NW_006443124.1:7920930-7947070 GCF_000325575.1 Pteropus alecto
CGGAGGGAGGAGATGTGGCAAGAGGGGAAGGAAAACCAATTCAGAAACTCTGGCCATGCCCGACAGGAAAGGAGCTCACATCCTCTGTGCACCCCCAAAGGGCACACACATTCTGCACGGAATGCACTAACAGTTGGAGCTCATCAACATGGTCCAAGGAACAGAACGCAAAAGTGCCCAGAGATTGTTTCTGACATACTCAACCCTAGTGAATTCTAAAAGGGTATTTTGCATTTGGCCCTGTTTCTCTGTTTACATTTCACTGTTGCCTGCAATCATGAGAACTACACTAAGAAATATCTATGATGATTTTTACTTAAAACAGTTCGTTTTATCATGACTCCCCTTTCATGTTGATACCAGGTGGTTTGTTTGTGTGGATAAATTACCTGAATAGAGAACCCCAGTGAGCCTCACTGGAAGACAATTCTGTACGCCAAACATCAGCTTGATATTCCTTCAGTAGTGAAGGTCTCTCTCTCTCTCCTAGGGAAACCATCTCAAAAACTGTCAGCTTCCTCTTGAGTGCTTTTCTGTTTCTGAAGCAGATTCTGGGCTAGCAGTGCCCTCTGCTGGCAGCTTGAAGTAACGTTTGACATTCCCCCTTTTCAAGCACTGAAGAGGTTTTTCCTGTAGAAAGAAACCCTTGTTAATATTAGTTCTAACAACTTGGAATCATAAATTAATAAGTCAGTTGGGTCCAAAAGTTGTGGGTAAAATAGGGATCAAGGAAAAGGCTATTTTTCCATGAGCAGTGTAAAAGGAGATAGACAAAGGAGATAAAATAGACCAAAAAATACCCCCCAAAACCAGAAAGCCTAAATGTTTAGTCTAAAGCTGGGTTCACACATCAGCATCGCCTCTCCCCTACCCTGCGACTCTGGAAAGGTCATTTCCTCTTTGCTCACCTTATAGGACTCCTGTGAGCACTAGATGCAATAATGCACCTAAAAGCATCTGCATATGGTAAATGTTCAATATGTCATACAAAAACCTGAAATTTCCTTAAAGGACTGTAATTGATAGAACTTTTCTGGAAAAAAAAATCTGCTAGCAAATACTAAGAATATTAAACAAAGTTTATGGGCCTTTTGACCCAATAATTATACTTTTAGAATTTATTCTAAGGAAAAATAACTGAAATATAGGAAAATTTGAATGTATAAAGATGTTCATTGTGGTGTTAAGTATGATACAAGTTAGAAATAATCTCAATGACCAAAAACTAAGGAAATGGTCAGATCAACTCACTATATCCACTTAAATACAAGCTTTATAAAAACATTTTAGATTAAAATGTTTATGATATTAAAAAGAATGTAGTGCAGGCTGTACATTGCATCAAGCAGAATTTCAAAAACATAAATACAAAAAATAAAACTTTGAAATGAAAAAAAATGATATCAGGTATTGATAAGGATATGTGGGAAATGGATACTTTTATATATTGCTGTACAGAAGTGAAAATTTGTAAAGCCAATCTGGACAGTCTATATATATTTGTTAAAATTTAAAAAGTTCACATATGACTTTATTCTTGTGTAATTACCCCAGAGAAAAGCTTACATGTGAGCACAAGAAATGCTCATAAGGATATTTATCAACACATTTTTATAAAGTAAAAAATTTGGAAACAACTTCATGTCCTTCCACAGAGAAATGATTAAATGAATTATGATATGTGTGTCTGTCTGGATAGACTAGGTGATGCTGTAAGAGTTAACAACATCTTAACAACAGCCACATCTTGATGCCTGACGAAAACAATAAAAAAATGCTTATTTCTTATTGTATCCCTATCACACTTTGGTTGTGAACCCAGTTCTGTGTCCTCCTGTATCCAGGTAGAATTGTAATATCCTTTATGGTAATCGCTAGCCATGGTGGCCATTGAGCACTTTGAAATGTGTCTGGTCAGAGCTGATATGCACTGTACGTGTAAAATACACACTGGATTGCAAAGGCTTAGTTTTAAAAAAAGGAAAACACCTCAATTTTTAATCCTGATTGCATGTCGAAATGATAATTTAGATATATTGGGTAAATAAAAGATATTATCAAAATTAATTTCCTGTTTGTTTGTTTTTCAATTTTTAAAAATGTGCCTTCTGGAACATTTTAAACTACATAGCAGCTTGCATTTTATTTTTATTGGACATTCCCAGTCTGGGTGGCAGAGGAAACGAGAGAGGTGGTAAAGTTGTTGCTGGTTCTTAAAGCTTTTGGAAGTGACACATGTGACTTCGATTTATATGTCCCTGCCTAAAGAAAATTACACTAGCACACCTGAGTTTAAAAGAGTGGGGGGACTACAATGCCGCCCTGTCCCCAGAGGAGAGAGCAGGAACTCAGATGCTGGGGAAAGTCTTCCCGTGGACTGCCCTGTAGGAGTTTAAAATAATGTGTTTAGTCTTTACGAGCTGACATAGAAAGAGTCCAAGATATAGTGTTGAGGGAAAAAGCAAGTTGTTTAACAATACATACTGTATTGTACCATTTATAAAACACATACCCACAAGGGCAGAACAAAACTGCACATTTTATGAGGGCATATATTACACAGGTAACTACCTAGAAAAAGGTCTTGGAAGGATCTGTGCCAAACTTAAACCAATGGTCATCTCTGGAGGGAGGGGTCTTCAGCCTAATGGTTGACTCCCAGACCACAGGAACGTGCCCCCGTTTGGACTGGATGTCTTCCACTTGCCCCTCCAGATCATCCTCCACCCTGCCCACCTGTCCTGTGCCTGGGAGGCTGCCTGTGACAATGGGCAACCGTGCTCACTGGTTTCTGGGGGCCGCTGGCAGGGAAGGAGGAGAGTGAGGACAAGGTATTTACTTACTCCCTTCCCATGATGTCCCATCACCCCTCTTCCTGTCGGGGGTCCTTCCCACACAGCTCTCCAGTTCCCCCTTTGTCTTGGGTCTTATGGTTTCGCCCCTCTCCTCAGGCTGTGGGTGAGAACAGCAACCACTGTCACTAGACTCCGCCCTCTGCCCCAGGGCTCTGCGTCTCCTGTGGTTTCCTTACACCGTGCCCACCTCCTTACAAACTAACTTTACTAAACTGTCTTCAATGGAAGTGTATTACCTGTTTTTATTTTTGTTTTGTTTTGCCTTGTTTTGTTTGCTGGGACTGTAATACAGTATGTTATGTACAAAATTTAAAATAAATAAAAATCACAGAAGAAGAAGACCTTGATGGAATTAGGACAAAAATGTTCAATTTGTTTGCTGCACCTTCTTTGGCAGTAGGATCATTTGTGAATTATTTTACGTGGCCACACTTCTTTGTCATTACTAACCTTATCTATAATAAATGTTACTTTTATAATTCATTTTAAAAGTAAAAGCCTAAAGTGAACAAAACCAGTAAACCAAAGAGGTTACTCTAAAATCCAATTTGCTCAGAAGCTGCTGACCCTGGATTTATGAAACGGGCCAACAGGGAGTAGGTCCTTTCTTATCTGTCGGAGAACACGCCGCCACCTGCCACCTTTGGAACAACCAGAAGGAAAACCACAACTAGCATTTACTATGGGCTCATGATGGGCTAATGCTGTATTGTTCCTGCTGCCTGTGACTTTCCTGTGGCCCACTGCTCAGAGGTGGGACAGCTTCCCCATTGCACACTGACTGACTCAGGCACCACCCACCAGGACAGACGGGGCCACACCCGTGGGATTTCTTGGGGTCCGCTTCCCATGGCCGAGGCACTCGAGTGTGATGCACTGCGCCAGGACACCCCTGCCACGTCCCTTCTTTGAGATGTTCCTCAGCACACTGCTTAGAGATTTTCCCAAGCGCCAGGACCACCAGAATCCCCTCCATGGCCTGTCTGGGGCCAGGGCACTTGCCATCCCTGGTAACTCTTGTTTAATTTTGCCATCCACGTACGTCACAGAATAACACACTGCCAGTGTTTTCCAGAGTCCACAGGGGCCTTCCGCCTGTGGGCAGGCCACGTCTGGGACGGGAACTGCTCCCTCCTTGAATTCAGTGTGTGTGTCCCGAACAATAGGACTGGCAGCACACTGGGCGGCAGAAGCAGGAGAAGAGACTAGCTAGCACACCAAGGAAGCCTGAGCGCCTGAATCAATCAATCTCTCCCCAAAGAGGTCTTCCCTGAGGGCAGTGGTTCTCAACCAGGGGCAGTTTCACCCCTCGGGCGGCATATGGCAACGTGTGGAGAAGCCCTGTCTTAGGGCGATGGACAGACACCCCTGTTTGGTCTCCTGAGAGCACTAAGGGCATCAGAAGAAATGGTGCTGCCCAAGACAGGCCAAGCCTGATGCACTCAAACACTCCTCCAGGTTGGGGGGTGGCGGGTTGCTTAAGGCTAGACCATCTAATAAAAGCTAGTCTTTCTTCTTTAGCTCAAGGAAGCCCATTTCCTGTGCACCATTTGTATAGATTTCTTGTCAGAAGAAGATCTGAATGGCCCAGAGATTAGATAGATTTACTTAGAACTTGCCTATTACCTTAACTGTAACTGCTTTCAAATTAAACAAGTCCAGAAGAACTTGGAATCTCATCAAAGCTCATCTTCAAATAACAGCTAACAGTCCACCCAACTCAGGGTCTGCTTGGACTGAGGGCACTTTCCTGAGGAGAAGCATGGCCTGCTGGGATGGTTACGTCCAGGACCTGAGTTCAAGTCCAGCCTCTCCCGCTGTGGAGCTGAGAGGAAAGCCCTGAAACCCTCTTCTGTGTAAAGCAGAAATAACAGCTTCTATCTTGGTGCTGGTAACATGCACAGACTAGTACCTCAGTGCATGGGAAGATGCCATTATTTGTAATGAGAGCAGTATCAATAATTAATCAGCTACGGCATGTCATCGCAAAACGATGTCCTTATCTATGGGCTGCAGGTCTGTCCCCTCAGACCATTTTCTACTCTTTTGCAACAGCACTTATTTTCCCAAGATGTTTATTTTTTTTTTTAATTTAAAAAGGGTTTTATTTATTTGTACTGTGGTAAATATACATAACATAAAATTTACCATTTTAAACCATTTTTAAAGGGAATGATTCAGTGGCATTAAGTACATTCGCAATGTTGTGCAACCATCACCACTATTTCCAGAATTTTTTCGTCATCCTAAACAGAAACTCTGTACCCATTCAAGAACAGCTTCTCAACTTTAGAGAGGATGTGTCAAGCCCAGTTTAGTTATCTCACAAATGTTATTTTTTATTCAAGAAATAGCTTCTCATCCTCCCTTCCCCCCACCCCCTGGTAATTTCTATTCTACTTCGTCTCTATGTGTTTGACTATTCTAGGAACCTCATATAAGTGGAATGATACAATATTTGTACTTTTGTGTCTGGTTATTCTACTTAGCAGAATGTTTTCAAGGCTCATCCATGTAGCATTCCAGGATGTTTTAAGTCAAGCCACAGTAACTGAATTCCAGCACCTTCTTTGTGCCAGATGCTAAAAGTAAAGTAGTGAACTTTCTTGGACCTGCCTCATGGAGCTGACTCTCCCCCTGATGTGGCCTCACCCCTGTGGTCCATCACCTCAGAGAGAGCAAACAAAGGTCTCAAGTCCTGTCCTGACTCAAATCCAGATTAGTTCCACTCAACCATGCTGCCTACTAAATGCCATTTTACTTGCTATTTTCTATATATTCTCTTTCCCCCTTGGGCTTTAGAGTCAGACAGACATGGGTGTGGTTTAAATCTCTATCTCTGACACCTACCAGCTTATTTTCATGAGCTGAAGCTGTGCATTTAGTGCAGTGTCTGGCACAGCACTCTTAAATATTAGCCACATTTTTAATCATTCATCAAATGACGAGTATCTAGATGTAACCCTGAAGGCTCCATGAGGCAGAGACCATGCCTGTCTTATTACCATGACAGCTCCGATGACAGTATTGTGCCCTAAAATCAAAAGCTGAGGCCCCAGAGTCTTAACTCTGTCCATGAGCACTCACTGTCTCTCCAGGAGTGTCCAGCCATCACCCCCTGGGGAGGCAAACAGGCCAACAAACAACGGTCACAGAATGTGACACTAGCCACTCTTTCTGACCCATAGGTCAAAGATGTTGCCTCAGCACTTGGGGATGGGGTGTCACAGTGCTTGACTTCAGTCCTCGCTCTGATGTTGATGACCCTGTGCTACTAGGAACTTCAGCACTGGCTTCAGAGGAGAAACTTTTGCGATAGTAAGATCATAAAGAAGAAAAGAAAGAATGAACCAATCCAAGAAACAGGAAGGGGTCCAGGTGGGAGGATGTGGAGAAGGAAGATGCTTGGTTACCTCTGACTAGCCTCGCCTCTGTTATGGTTCTGCTGTGTGTAGCTCTTGGCTTCAACACCCCAGTGCCTCTGGTTCCTTACCTGTAAAGTAGAACATACGATTCCTACTTTTACCATTCTAACTCTAATTGCATCAAGCTCGAGGGCCACCCCATAGAGCTGAAGGTAGAGGATGCAAAAATGCTTGAAAAGAAGAACGGTGAAGGCACAGTAATTTATCTGATAAGCATTTTAATGTTCACCTACTATGTGCCAGGTGCCATGCCAGGCAAACAGAGGCTAGTAAGATACTGCCCCTGCCCTCAAGACTCACTGTTTAGCACTTTTCATTTTAAAATGAAGACACTGACAGCAGAGGTTACTGTACGACTTCAGTATCCTTCCCACAAACTGCCATGTGGTAAGATAATTAAAGTCACTCTGGAGTCGCAGCTGGAAATTCTGAAGAACCAACTACCCTCAGAGAAGTTCAGGATACGCTGTGAGGGAACTGAACTTTCTTTGCCCTTTCGTGAAAAGGATGTTAATTCCACAGAAAAAGTAATGATGACATAATGGGTGACAATTAGGAGCATTAGGATCTGTCACTTGGAGACTGATAGTGCCCTGGAAGCACCAGCTGTGAGAATTCACAAAGAATCCACTCTGCAGAGAGAGCTTCGCAGAAGGAGCAGTGAGGTCAGTCGGGGCAGGGCGGCCCGCTGCAGAAGGAAAGGTGCCTTCCCACCGGCCTCCAGAGGGATGTGCTACGGACCGGCCAGGCTTGGAGAATCAAGTCCATCCTCCCCGTCTATTGAAGCTCACTTAATTCACAGTGGAATAGCCAGACTAGTAAGATTACTGACAGGGGAGATGAGCCAACAGACAGAAAATGAGTTTGGTGTCAGAAAGATGTAGGTTCCGATCTGACCCCAATAAATAGTAGTATCTGCCTACAAATGGGGATATCAGTAACTATCAACCTCACAAGGTTGTAAAATAGGATATCTTGGTGTTTGATCAAGGTACTAACTCAGGAAGGAGTTTATATACATTATATGGATCACTGTCATATAGATAGATACTTATAATAGTTTTATATGTTATATATATGTATATCACATATATAGACCGTGAGTGTATGTGTGCGTATGTATAGCATGGCTCATGGGACTGAGGAGGCTTGGCAAGTCCCGATCCGGTGGTGGCGGTGGTGTGTGTGGCGGGGGTGTCAGCAGGCTGGAGCTCCAAGAAGAGCGGCAGCCGAGTCCAAGGCAGTCCGTAGCAGAATTTCCTCTCCTTTCGGGGAGGCCAGGCTTTTTCTGTTAAGGCTTTCTACAGTTTGGATGAGGTCCGCCCACATCACGGCGGCTAATCTGCTTTACTCAAAATCTACTGATTTTACTATTACTCTCATCTAAAAAATACCTTCACAGAAACAGCTAGACTAATGTTCGGCCAATTGTGGCCTCATTGACTTGACATGTCAAACAAACCATCACAACCTTCCTAGTTGATTGAAACTGTTAGCACTATGCAGTCTCTCTCTCAATCTTTAGTAATGCTTTTTGCCTTAAAGTCTAATTTGTCTGATATCATAACAGGTATAAAAACTTTTTTGCATAGTTGTCTAGTCTGTTCAGGCTGCTGTAACAAAATACCAGACTGGGTAGCTTATAAACAGTAGAAATTTATCGCTCACAGTTCTGGAGGTAGAAAGTCCAAGATCAGGGTGCCAGTATGGTTGAGTGAGGGCCTTCTTCCAGGTCACAGACTTCTCTCTCTGTCTTCATGTGACTGAAGGGGCAAAGAGTCTCTGTGAAGCGTCATTTATAAAGGCACTAATTCCATTGATGAGGGTTTCACCCTCATGACCTAATCACTTCTCAAAGGCCACACCTACTAATACCATCACTTTGGGGGGTAGAATTTCAACATATCAATTTTTTTTTGGAGCAGGGAAACAAACAGACCATAGCAATAGTGTTTCTCTTTCATCTTTTTTACTTCTAATCTTCTTCTTATATATTAAAGTTTATCTCAGTAAGCGGCAAAGGTTTTGAAAAATTTTTACCTAGTCTGACAATCTCTGTCATTTAATTGCATACTTATAGCAATGAGAACAATAAAAATACCTTCTTTATATATTAAAGTTTATCTCAGTAAGTGGCAAAGGTTTTGAAAAATTTTCACCTAGTCTGACAATCTCTGTCATTTAATTGGAGTATTAGTTTATTCACATTTAATGTGATTAATGACATATTAGGTTTAAATGCTTGCATACTTATAGCAATGAGAACAATAAAAATACCACAATTAACATTTCGACAAATTATCCTGCCAGTCTTCCATTTGTTGATTTATTCAACAAACACTGATTCAACACCTAACATGTGCCGGACTCTGCAAACTACAGGGAAGAGAGTTGGGAATGACGAGGACCTGGCCTTTCCTCTCTCCTCAGGGACATGAAGGAGCTTAGAAGCAAAGTTAAGAACTCTGGCTCTGGTGTCAGAAAGATGTAACTTTGTGCTCTCGGGGACCTCAGAAAAAATGCTCTAATTTAAAGAACAAAGAATGTAATTTACTTTTTTGCAATATTATAAGATAAAATGAACATTTGCTACAACTGAATGAGTGAATGAGATGAGGTGAGGTGAGGTGATTAATCCTTGCTCTGCTGTCTCTAGTTTTGACAGGGTGACCATGTCCTTTTCTCTCTGGTCAGTTGCTCATCTATACAAAGGATGATGATGTTCACTAGGTTATCTCTGATGGTTTTTTTTTTCATTGACTTCTAATATTTTGATTTCTGTGACTCTATAAAATGATCTACGGCCAGCACTGAAAAGGCATTTTCAGGTTCAACAAGTTCTTAACACTCTGAGACACTAGAGGGCAGGAAAAGCACACTAAAAAAAAAAAAAAGAAAAGAAATGCACATCATCCCATTGTTGGGGGTTCTTACAGTGAAAATAAAAGCTCTTGCTAAACTGCTTGTTTTCTTCTTGCCTAGGTTGAGTCTGCCCTGACCACCAGGCATGGATTTTGCTCATCATTTATATCTCTGACATACATCAATTTCATAACCATTTTCCTGCTCTTAATCCTCATTGCAGTGACTATTTTTTAAAGTGTAGTTGACACACAATATTTTATTAGTTTCAGGTGTACAACATAGCGATTTGAAATTTATGTAGCTTACAAAATGATCACCATGGTAAGTCTATAGCTGTCACCATACAAAGTTATTATAATATCACTGACGAGATTCTTCATGCTGTACATCCCTGTGACATTTATTTTATAACTGCAAGTTTGTACTTCTTAATCCCCTTTACTATTTTTATCTATCCATTCACCCCCTTCCCTTCTGGCAATCATCAGTTTGTTCTCTTATCTATGAGTCAGTTTGTTTGTTTGTTTGTTTGATTCTACATACAAGTAAAATTATACAGCATTTGTCTTTTTCTGTCTGACTTATTTCACTTAACATAATGCCCCCCAGGTCCATCCATGTTGTTGCAAATGGTAAGATTTCATTCTTTTTTTTTTTTATGGCTGAATAATACCCCATTGCATGTATATACCACATCTTCTTTATCCACTCATTTACCAATGGACTCCTAGGTTGCTTCTATATCTTTGCTATTGAAAATAATGCTGAAATTAACATAGAAGTGCATATATATTTTCAAATGAGTGTTTGCATTTTCTTTGGATACCCAGTCTTAGGTAGTTCATTCTTAATTTTTTGAGGTACCTCCATTTCGTTTTCCATAGTGGCTGCACTAATGTATAATCCTACCATCAGAGCATGAAGGTTCCTTTTTCTCTTCATCCTCACCAATATTTGTTATTTGAGCCTGAAGGTTTCTTTTTCTCTTCATCCTCACCAATATTTGTTATTTGTTGTCTTTTTGGCTGTAGCCACTGACAGGTGTGAGGTGGTATATCACTGTAGTTTTGATTTACATTACCCTAATGACTAGTATTGTTGAGTATCGTGTCATGTGTCTCTGTATGTCTTCTTTGGAGAAATATCTATTCCGAACCTCTGCCTATTTTCTAATCAAATTGTTTCAGGGTTGTTGTTGTTGTTGTTTTGTTTGTTTTGTTTTGTTTTGTTTTTTTGGTGTTATATTAACCTCTTATCAGATATATAATTTGCAAATATCTTCTTCCATTCAGTAGGATGCCTTTTTGTTTTGTCGATGGGAAATAAATAAAAGGATATATCATGCACATGAATTGGAAGAATCAATTATCATTAAAATATCCAAACTGTCCAAAGCAATCTACGGATTCAATGCAATCCCTATCGAAATACCGATGGCATTTTTCATGGAGCTTAGAACAAACCATCCTAAAATTTATATGGAACCACAAAAGACCCCGAATAGTCAAAGCAATCTTGAGAAAGAAGAACAAAGCTGGAGGTATCATGCTCTCTGATTTCACAGTATATTACAAGGCTATAGTAATCAAAACAATATAGCACTGACATAAAAACAGACACATAGATCAATGGAACAGAATAGAGAGCCCAGAAATAAACTCATGCTTACATGGTCAGTTAATCTATGACAAAGGAGGCGAGAATGTAGAATGGGGAAAACACAGTCTCTTCAACAAATGGTGTTAGGAAAACTGGACAGATACATGCAAAAAAAGAAACTGGACCACTTTCTCACACTATATGGAAAAATAAAGTCAAAATGGGTAAAGACTTAAATGTAAGACCTGAAATCCTAAAACTCCTAGAAGAAAACATAGGTAGTAAACTCTTGACATCGGTCTTAGTAATGTCTCTTGGACATGTCTTCTCAGATAAGAACAACAAAAGCAAAAATAAACGGGATGACATCAAACTAAAAAGCTCTAGCACAGTGTAGGAAACTGCAGCGACTATGTTCACATAGTGAAATTCAGAACTGGTCATTTGAAAACAGAATGCACTGTCTGAGAGTGGGGCTATGCTGGGAAACTCCTGATACGAGGGTGGCATAGCCAACAGCCTTTCGTGTCTGATCACAGTCCCATCTGGCTCAACTCATTTACTGAATCAGAGTAGAAACAAGTAAACTTGTATACTGTGCACCCAATATTGGTTGGTGTAAGTGATGGAGAGAGGGCTCATCCATTGTGCTGACAGCCAGCACCCTGGTGGGCTCGGAGCTGAGGCTGAGAACCTCAGTGTGACATTATGCAGTAAGAAATCAGAAACCAGAGTAAGGTCCTAGGGTTCTGGGAGCCTGTGGCAGTGAAAAGCTATTCCTTGTCTGCTAAAAGAACAGGGAGTGCAGAGGAAGACTTCAAATACAGCAAGAGTGGTTTTGAGTCAAAGTCAGGGATCAGTTTCCTGATCCTGAAGTATAAGTTATCATGGACAGAGGCTTACACTACTGATCATCAGGCATGGTTGGGAAGGGCCTTTCAACTGTGCAGGCCCAACTCACTCGGTATACATGCCTAGACTAGAGTTCAGCGAGGGGTAACCTTGAATGAACTCTCATAGCAAGCCTATGACAAAGCCTACCCTCATTGCCAGTCTTGGTCCAAGATGGTAATTCCTCAGACTGAAAGTCCGGGTTTAAGGAATGAGTAATTTTGGGGGAACCAGCTGGTCTCCAGTTGTTGCTGGCATGCTCCCCAGAATGTGCTGAAATGGCCCACTCAAACCCAGAAGGTACAAGTTCTAGCTGGCCATGAATTTGAGACTTGGAAAACCATCATCCTCCTAGGATGTACTTTCAGACAAGGATCTTTGCTCAGTAGGTCAGCTCCTTTTCTTGTGTATTCGAACTCTTCCATTACTCAAAAAGTTCAGTGGTCACTGAGAGAGGCTGGTGGGATTCTGTGTGACCAAATCTCTCACCCTTTTCTCTGATAACAGAGACCAACAGCTATCTTAACCTGATATTCCTACCTTCTGTCTTAACAAAAAGAATCTGTTTTTCACTCATCCCTATTAGTAATGATGAGCTTTTCAATTATTGAGATCATTTAAGAGAGAAATGGAAGAGAACTAATGAATATTTTATACTCATTACAAACCAGATAGTAAGAACACTACTTTGAGAATGTGGCTTTATTTAACCCTAAAAAACATCCTTGTTAGGGAGAGATGACCATCCTATTTTACAGATGCAGAAACTGAGGCTCAGGAATGTTAAACTGGCCAAGGGTCAAGGAGATCGTAAGTGCAAAGCCAAAATTCAAAACTGGTAGGTTTGATTCTAAAACCCATTTTTGTCCAAATAGAATGAGGACCTTGATTAAGGACGTTAGGTACTGGAATATGGGGTACCTAGAGCAGGGTAGAGAGAACCAGAAAGGGTTCTCAGAGAGAAAGAGGATCTCTCCAGGTTGGCTCAAGGCTGAACCCAGGCTCTGGGATGTAAGCTGAGGTAGCCGGGGTTGTGCTTATGAAGCGGAGGCCTGCCGCTTTAATAATGTTGGATATTAATGTTGCATGACGCTTTGTGCTTTATGAAGCACTTTTATGTGCATTATCTCATTTGTTTCTCACTGCAATTCTGCAAAACAGGAAGAAATGGTGTTGCTAATGTGAGGTTATGTTTCAATGGATTTTTATATAATTTGATATAGTTCGACAATCTTTCAGAAGGAAGGAAATGCCTGGCCTGTTGTACAGTCTTGCCACATTCAAGACGGAAAGACGGGGGCTCACGCGACTCCATTTCGCTGCTGTGTAGGAGAAGGCAGTGCTGATATATGACAGGGTCTTTGTCAGCCTCAGAGAAGAAAAAATACTTGAGACAATGCCCAAAAGACTCTCTATTTTACTGAGAGATTGGGTGACATGTGTGCAGTACACAGTATGGAAGCTCTTCCATGTCTCATTCTCATTCATTTATTCATCCATTCATCCATCTATAAATGGGCTTTGAGTGCCTACTATTGGTCTGTCACTGTGCTAAGCTTATAAACAAAATGGTGAATGAAATGGGTACCATCCCTGCCTCATGGAGCTGAGACTTTACATTTTGGGCCAATCTGATGGGAATGGACTGATCTCTAATGGTGGTTTTCAATTTCCACTTACCGGGTTGAGTACGTTTTCTCGTGGGCAGTCATTAAAATGTCTCATGTGAGGGAATGAAGTGAACAGACATGTGTTTCTGTAAGGTCTCCCTGACTCTGGTACCGAGAATGAACTGGAGGGAACTCATAGCAGGTTGCTTTGGCTATCCAACCAGAGAGGACGGCAGCACAGGGCAGGGGCAGAGACAGCACAACAGACCAAGAGAAAGTGAGAGGATAATTTTGAAAGCAGTGTTTCCAAATTCGTGAAGGTCTTCAGGAATTTGGAAACCAGAAATTGGAATTCCTGGAATTCTTTAAAATTTCTGAAATAATAAGTTTTTCTTAAAACACTTTCAACATTCTTTATACTCCTTAATCATTATTATGGTTATCTAAAAATTTTGTTGATGTGTAAGAATAAATAAGAAATCTAAATTTTAATGTCTTTACAAAGAACTGTAGCTTATTTATAGCAATATCCAAACACTGGGAAAATACCAGCAAATGTTATAAGGTAGTATCTCAATACTGTAGCATTCAGATATCCTAGCAAGATTAGTGACACTACACAGAATCACATGTCAAAACTGCCAATTTAAGAAATTAATTTGTTTGTAAAACTTGTTATTTCTTGGATCACTCAATAGGATTTGTATAAAGCACATTATGTATATAAGCTTATTAATATACATTTTATTCGCAAGAATGACTCAACCATTAGCAGCAGACAGGGCCAGTGACACCTACTTATAAACATGACAACAGCTACAAAAAGGACAGATTAGTCTGTGATCATCTGGGTTCCCAGAACTTCCTCCTTAACCTGTCACTCCCCTTGTCAGCTCCTCCTGCTGGCTGTTATTGTGAAGTCAGCGGACTCCTTGCCACCAGCACTGTCTCTGTGTTACTAAAGTCTTCATTCTCAAAGGAGATTTATAGTACTTGTTTCCCATATTCCTGACTTCTTGATTGATTTCTTCTCAGAACTGGAGATTCAGAAAACTGCAAATTCTCTGAAAAATGCTGTCAAGAAATCCAATATGGAAGCACAGGGCTTGTGGTAGATTGGCACGTGGGAACAGTCTGGTTGAGAGGTGGCTAATGGATACCGGGCTTGTTTTTATCAGTGTTCTCTCCAAATTGATAAATCTCCCTAAGACTGGTCGTCTCATAGGGTAGATCAACAATGAACACGATCTGATAAATAACCAACCCCACCCTAGTGTCCAAAATGAGAACTAAATTCCCAAACACTGCTTACTCTTCTTCGAAAAAGTAATATACCTTTTAAAAGAACAGAGAACAGACTGAAATGCAAGTTTCCCCAAAATCTGGAGCTTTTTCCGTGGAACCATCAAACTCTAGACTTGGAATAGAGACAAGATGGGTCAGCTAGAGATCCGAGCATGACTCCTGGAGGCTGATTTTCTTTTAAATATATTATCAAATTATTCTTTGATTTAAATGTTGAAACAAAATATTTTACTCTATCATTAGCTACTCCTAAAGATTAGGTGGTTGACAACCTATAAAGCATGGCTATGTGTGTCATACTGAAGTACACATGATTTAAAAGACAGGATCAAGACAAAAACATTAATGCAGAAATAAGATGAAATGATTGCAATAAAAAAATCTGATTATCTCAAGTGGCAATAAACAAAATCCTTAAGTCACCAAACAATCTTGATCCTTTTCTTTTGGTTTTGAACCCAAACATGTTTTGTCCACAATGCATCAGAGATTCAGAACAGATGAAAGCAGAGAGTGGATTTTCTATCTGTTGGCTTATAGTAGCGGCCACTGGCAAAGTTTCTAATAGCACAGTTTTCTCTAGGTGCTTTTCTAGAACTGTGACATGTATACCCATCTAGGAATATGTGGTGATTAGTAGTGCTGAAATCTATACCTGAGCTGGAAAGACATTTTGCTATGTTTCCATTCTTACATTAGGTAATTATTAAGCACTCTCTGGACACTTGGCATGGTCCCTTTGGTTTTGGTGCATTTGTCATAGCTTTCCCCACGGGGAAATCTTTTTCAGGCTGTGGAGGAATAAGAAAACTGAGAAGAAAATGAACACTGCAGAGAACAGAGGAATACAATGTACTAGAAGAATCTTAAAAACCCACAGCTATTTATAGATCTTGAAATAAATGGCCTTCCTTTGATTGGAAGAGGCACTTCTAAAAGAACTTTAAAAAAAAAATAGGACAAGAGAACAGTGGTGAAGTGGGAAAAATTATCTAAGACCTGTCTGTCTGCTATAATTTTTTCTTAGAAAAAAAATGTCAGAATTATCACATGTACCAAAAAACAAAACAAACAAAAAAATAGTTATCTGAAGAGGTGGCAGATCTTCCAAAAGGTCCTTTTTGCGGGGTGGAATGGGGTGGGGAGTGGTGCTAAAGTCAAGGAACTGATTGAAAATGGAAGAAGAAACCTTTGGCTTGCTACTGTTTTTCAGGCTTGAAGTTTATTTTGCAAAGGTATTTGTGGCTAAAGAAACTGGATAGGATGCCATTGTATTCTTAACAGACGTATGCTCGGAGAACTGAGAAATGCTTTCACAATTTTATGCAGTTTTTAAAGTATAAATTACTTGACTCCAGTTCATGTTCATTTTGAAGAAATCAGTGCAATTAAATAAGGATAGAGAGTATCAGAGATGGACAAGGAGGAGGATTTGGAGCTAGGTCCTAACTGACCTACATAGATGAGGGGTATAAAGCAGATTATCAAAATCTATCAATAATCTAGGAAATTAAAAGTCAATGGGAGTATTCTAGAGCAGCGGTTGGTTCTTAGCTTTGGCTGCCCATTAAATCACTTGATGAGTATTTTTGTTTTGTTTTGTTTTTTTGAATCTTTGAAGAGTGGTCTCATCAATTCTCATGTAATTGGCCTAGGATGTGGCCTGATATTAAGATTTTTAAAAGCTCCCAGATAATTCTGACATAAAACCACTGATCTAAGAGGCTGATCAGGGCAGTGAATCGGTAGTATCTCTGTGTCCCTTTCACAATGTCTTGGTAGCCTAGGAAATCTAGACTCTGGACGTGCTCCCTGCGCCCAAGTCAAGCCAGACAGAAAAGGCTTGCTGTGGGCCACGATGTCTCTCCCCACTGGGCCCTGGCTCCTTTTCTTACGTAGATTTAAAACTATGCCTTTGTTCTCCTTGTTCATGAGCATTTCTCCTTCATCTAGGTGATCAAATGCTTAGCATGACTTGAGTGGTTGGTGGTACAACCCCATTTATACACATAGTTTTCCTTCTTTTGTTTTTCTTTTCCTTCTTTTGTTTTTCTTTTCATTCTTTATTGCTTTGTTTTTGTATTTATCTTGATCAAAAATACTGTGATTCTTACACTGACATAAAGCAAATGGATCTGTGACTTTTGCTTCTCAATCTATCAAGCTGGCTTCATGTAAGGTCGTGTTTCATATACTAAAAGCTGTTTTTGAAAAACATTTACATTTTCCCATTGGACACTGCCATGTGACCCACCAATAGTCCCCAACTGCTGCATCTGACACTCAGGCAGCCCTGGAATTGTAATATATGGCAGCTACAGAGCAAAGAATTTTCAACATAGGCTTTTAGATACACCTCTTACAAACTACCTGCTTCCTTGATTGTGTGTTGCTCAGTTAATGAAGATCCAAATGTGGAGTCATTGGAAAGTTTGTTTTCCAACTGGACAACTCCTTGCACATATACTGTATCTGCACTTGGACTGTCTGTCCACATTTAGAGCAGAGGGTCAACCTGATCTGAGACAGAGCAGAAAAGCAGCCACAGGAAAGGATGGTTACCATTCTCTTACTGTGAATTTAAATCTTTTGCCACCACCTGCAACTCGAACTTGGCCAGGACTCAGCAGAGAGGGACAATGCCTAGGACAAGAAGGGGTAGGGTCTTCTGAGCTCCTGCCTTCACCACCTGCTGGCTGCTGCCTTTTCCTCTTCCCTTCTTCTTCCTCCTGTCAATTGTCACTGTCCTCTGTTGGGCTATATGTGGGGTAGGGGCGGGGAGGAAGCTATATGCCCTCAGAGTGGCAGGCAGAGCAAGTGTGTCTGCTTCTTGATCCTGAGACAGTAAGACCAAACCTCCAGGGATGCACAATTCAGACTTTTGTGGTTTGGATAAAATGAGGAGTAGGGTCTAGCTGCCCCTGATTGTGCTCATGGCTGGTGGTCTCTCCCTCAGCTGGATCTCCAGCACCCACTGGCCGTTAAGACAGTTCCTGAAGCCCACCAGGTGCTCTTCGCATGACAGATGAACCCACTGGAGTTCCATTTGGGGTCTTTAAAGGCTCAGTAGTGCAGAGCCCACCTTTCTGCCCTCTCCACGAGAACCAGCCATGAGAGAGAGGATCAGCTTCAGTGTCAGCTACTGCTATAGCCCAAGCAGCCCACAGACATTACTGGCCAGGCCAGGGCAGGCCAGGGCAGGCCACCCTCAATGCAAGATGATACATATTGAAGGAAGTAAATCTCTTTTGACATGAACTTGGGTTGGTTTTGAGCAAATTATTAATTAGCTATCCAGGCTCTAGAGCAGTGGTTCTGAAAGTTTCCAGATCACCTGGGAACTTAGTAAAAATGCAAATTCCCAGGCCCCACGCTAGACCTATTAAATCAAAAGGTCTGTGGTTGGGGCCTTCCAGGTGATTCTGAAAGCCAGTGCTTCTGGATACTGTATCAAAACAGATGGGAGGGAATCAAATCAAAAAGTCTGTGGTTGGGCCTGCATTATGAACCCTTGAGCGAGTCACCTAAGTTTACTGAGACTGTGTGTGTCTGAATCACATAGAGCCATCTATGATTGTTCTATAGTGAGTTGTGAGTCCTGTATGAACCCATCTGTAGCATTCAAAACCAAAGACATGGCCCTGAAATTAGTTTACTCTCACAGTCCATTTCAGTAAAGGTTTTTCAGGAGGCTGATAATACAGATCCACAAAATGAGAGCCCTATTTTAGAAAGTGTATTATATTGTTTACTCTCATTATATATGGAATAATATGTTCAGCTAAGTGACTTTTACTCAATAATTAAATAAAATTATTAAATTTTGGAAAAAAAACAAAAACAAAAACAACTACTGGCTTCAGCAGTTTCTTCGTTCTGCCCTCCCTGTACATCGACTACTTTCTTGGTAACCAGAGGTCTTAGAGGTAATTTCTGTTACCCCTGCATAACTTTTCTCTTTCTAGGCAGCTTTGAGGCTAGCTGAAGCTCAGACGGACTCAAACTTGAACTTGGCTTAGCATCAAGGACCAACCCAGCACTTTACTTTCATTCTAGCTACTACAGATAACGACAATCAAAGTATTATATATTAGCATGTGCTTATTATTTGGCATTTCCTTATATATCCAGTGATTCAATGCTCCAAGAATTAGATCCATCTCTAATTCTTTTAGTAATTGAGTATAGTACAACTGTTGCTCCATACCACAAATGACCATGTGGACACCCAGGAACAAAGGTTCTTCATCCCTCATCTTTTCATCCTTTCTCTTCTCAAACCATGTTTCTGCAAGCCATGGCTGGTCTAGCTAATCCCACCTCTGACACCAACTAAAAGGGTTCTGGGACTCAAATTCCAATGGTGGTTGGGGGTGAGGAGTAGGGATTCCTTCACATCACCAAGCAATTCTACAACACAAGTTGGGTGTTCTACAATTCAACTCAATCATACCACTAACCACTAGGATAAAGGTTAAGAGCTCAGTCCCACAAGACTGCCCACCCCACCCCACCCTATCCCTGCCAGTGAGAAACCAGATGCAAGGCAGGCTGTTACCTGTGCTTCTGACTGACTGTAGGTGGAGGATTCCAACTGTCTACTCTTTGGGTTCAATTAATTTGCTAGAACGGCTCACAGAAATCAAAGAAACATTTTACTTACTAGATGACTGATTATTATAAAAGGATATCACTCAGGAGCAGCCAGATGGAAGAGATGCATACGGCAAGGCATGGGGGTGGGCTCGAAGCTTCCACGCTCTCTCTGAGCACACCACTTTCCCTGAATCTTGACATGCTCACCAACCTGAAAGCTCTCCAAACCCTGTCCTTTGGGCTTTTTATGGAGGCTTCATGACATGGGCATGACTGATTAAATAATTGGCTATTGCAGCCTGATTCAACCGCCAGCTCTTCCCCTCTCCCCGGAGGTGGGGGGTGCTGGAAGACCGAAAGTTCCAACCCTCTAATCACATGACAGGTTCTCTTGGCAACCAGTCCCCAACCTCAGGTGCACTCCAAAAGTCACCTCATTAACCTAACAAAGGCATCTTTATCACTCTCTTTATTTAGGAAATTCCAAGAAGGGTAGGAGCTCTGTACCAAGAACAGTGGACGAATACCAAATATATATTTTTCTTATAAATCACAACATCACACTTTTCCTGAGAGCACGGGCTGCCTTATTTTGTTCCATTGTGGGTTTGCATTCACCTCCTGGGGAGATTATACTCTTTCTAGGGCTGGCACTGTGTCCCTTACAGTCCCGGCGAGAGGGTTAGGCACATGGTAGGAATGCAGTGCCTACCTTGTTTAAGGGAATTCAGGAAGTAAATAAGTAGCAGGCTCAGCAGCTAGGGTGCAGTGAGAGGAGATAACCACTGGGGGGCAGTGGAGGACCAGACTGTGAGCGTGGCTGGGGCCTCTGGACAGGAACCCAGATGGGGATTCAGGTACCAGCGTGCCCCTTAACAGCACAGCCAGGGAGGATGATCCAGGGAGAAGCTCTCCAATGATTTGGAGGCAGGCTAAAAACCCAGGAGAGGAAATGACCCAGAGTCAGTCCCTTCCAATCTTCTCATACTTAACAGGTTTGCCCCCTACTCCTCCATAAGGGCCAAGGGCTGCCTCTGGAGTGCCTGTAATTGTGTATGTGTGTGTGGGGGGGAGGGGGGATGTTCTTCCAAATGAGCATGTCCCCTTTGTGCCAGACACAGCACCGATGCAATGGGGTCCTGTCCTTCAAGGAAGCCAGCTTACCCCTGGCACAAACTCCAGCCAGAGTCATGGGGAGGAGAGACCACACTGCCTAAGGCTTCAGGAAGTGAAGAAAAATACCCCAGCACAGAGGACTCCTTGGGCTCAACTGAGCTTTGCTCTGAAAGCTGCTGCTAAACAAAGCCAGCACCAACTGGTCCCAGAAAATATGCCAGACGGGCTCTATCCCTTCTGGGGTTCCCAGCGTAGCTGTCCTATCCCACTGCTGACCCCTGCTCAGTTCTCTGAGCTGACACAAACTGCTGCCTTCCGTTGAAAGGGGCCCCCTGGGGCCCACCCACATACAGCCTCGGAGAACCTTCTGGGCTGGGGTGGCGTGAGTAGAGGCCGAAGCACTGAGAATGTTTTGGTATCTTTCAGTAGCTATATTTCCTTTAGGCCTTGACCTTGGCAAGAGGGCTACTTTCTGACTATTCGAAGTGAGGGTTTTGAGGTCAGGTCTTGTCAGTGGGAAGCTTTGACTGCAACTGCAGGGGTCAAGCGAGGGTTGGCGGGGTTAGAACACACAACGGACTGTCCCTGGCGGCTGAACCCAGTGGGGCTTCTTTCATCTGGTGTCTGTGAGGACAAGCTGGGGAACCACCCTCTGCATGACAGTTGCAGTTAATTCTGATTTATGGCCACTGCGCCTCCCTCTGCCACCTGGAGAAGGAGCTTTCCAAATGGCTTTATGGCCGACGATGCTGGTAGTTTTATTCTTGGTGCTCCCTGCCCTGGTCCTGGTGGAGCACTGCGCATTTTCCCTCTGCTGGCCACGGGGAAAAGGAGAGAGGGCCAGCCAGCCTGGCCCTGCTGCCTCTGCTCCCCTCCTGATGGGCCTGGCCCAGCTGCCTCTGGGTCTGGCAGTCCAGGACCTCACCCTCTGGTCTGCAGCACAGCCTGTGACAATGGGTGCCGCACCCCACACCCCAGCTACCTTGCCAAGGAGGAGGCACCGGGCTCCATCTCTGCCCCTTTGTCACTAGGTATTTCTTTGGCCCTGACTGCACTTGCTCTTTCTCACATTTGACTAATATTTAGTGACATCTCCCAGGCTGTGAGCCCCTTGAAGACAGGGCCATAGTTCCTGTTCTTTGTTAAATTAACTTGAATGTTTATTGGGCAAGCAGCATGGGCCAGGCACTGGGCTGGGTGCTAGGGAGCAAGAGAACCATGGTTCTGACTCTCATGGAGCTAAGAGACTAGCAAATAAACAAATAAATGAACAGAAAGCTTATGGATAGTGATAAATGCTACAAAATAAAAAAAAAAAAAGCACAGCTTATGTGATTGGGAGGGGGTGGGAGCTACTTTCAACATATGGGCAGGAAGTGACAGTCCTGTTGCGACCTGAGAGAAGGTCAGGGGGGTCAGAGCCCTGTCTATCAGGGCTGCTCCCCATTACATACGAGAGTTGGGGAGAAGCTGGCTGAGGGTACAGAAAGTACAATCAGCCTAAGGTAAAACGAGCCTACATTTTCTACGACCTGATGCTTGGCCACTGTGAGAGCTCAGTGATTTGGGAGCGCAGTTGTAAGAGATAAAATGATGAACTCGGCATGTCCCAGCAGAACTCCTGACTCCCCTACAAAACCTGCCCCGCCCAGTGTCCTCCTCATCTCAGTAAAAAGAAAAGCTCTTCTCACACTGCTCAGGTCCCAAACCTCGCTGTTACTCTCCGCCTTCTCTCTACCTGCCACCAACCACCAGCAAGCCCAGTGGGCTCCCTGGTACATTCAGACGCTGGCCACCTCCTCCCACCCCCGCTGCAGCCAACCTAACCTGGAGCATGTCTATTTGATTCCCCACTCTCCCCACACCCCTAGCAGCCAGACATCCTTTTACAATGTCAGATACAGCTTTCCTCCGCTCAAACTCTCCCATGGCTCCCATCCCACTCGGAGTGTAATCTGAAGTCTGAGTGGTGACCCGCGAGACCCTACAGGCTCCTGAACTCTTCCCACCTATTCCAACTCCTCACACTGCTCGGCAGCCACTCTGCTTTCCTCAAACACGCCGAGCACACGCCCGCCTCAGGGCCTTGCACTTGCTCCTTCCTCCTGCTGCAGCCTTCCTGCCTGACACCTGTCCCCTCCCCCAGACAGCCACATGGCTCCCCCTCTTAAAGCTCTTTATGTCTCTGCTGAAATGTCCATTTTTCAGGGATACTCGGTCTCCTCCCCCTCTGTGCCATCTCCCTCACCTGCCCTGGGCACTTTCTTTTCCTCCATGATACTTATCATCATCTGACACACTGTGATTTGCATGCTGGTTGTTGTCTGTCCTTTTCCACTATGATGAAGATTCACTAAGGAAGGAACTTAGTTTTGTTCACTCTGTATTTCCAGCACCTAGCAAAGTGCTTGGCATGTGGCAGAGCCTCAAAAAACATTTGTTGAGGTCAGAAACCGGCAGGGCCAGGCCGTGGAGAACACTGCAGACCACGTGAAGTGATGCAGACATGACTCTAAAGGCAGCAATAAGCCACTGGAAAGCTGTAAGCAGTGGAGGAAGCCATGTGCCTCATCTTTGAGGATGTCATGTGGAGCCAGAGCTGCAGGGCCTGGGATCGCCCAGGAAAAGATGCCGGTGGCTGGGACCATGGTGTTGTCAGTGGATATGAACTGAAGGTTATCAGCAAAGTAACTGGCAGATCGGCTGGGAAGAAGCCAGTTTCCAGGGCTAGACGAACTCCTCGTGTGGCCCCTGTCATTCACCCTCACCGGGCTGGGCGGCCCTCCGGGCCTGCTCTCCGGCAGAGGCAGGCGGATCATACTCGGAGCCCTTCTGCAGACAGGAGTCTAAGCTGAGCCACCGGCTCTTCTCTCCTTTCTCGATGACGAGCATCGTAAGAGCAAAGGCTGAGCTGTGTATTTGCATCACTCTCCCGCCCCATTCCTCACACATACACACCCCTAAAGGGGTTCAGTACTGTTGTAGGCTGCAGTCTCTGAGAGCAGATGCTGAGACAGACTGTGAAGTTCCATATGTTTATTAGGGATGGACATCTGTGAGAGGAAAGGGTGGAAGCAGCACTGGGCAGAGGGAGAAGTCGAATTATGGTGTAGGCCTCACAAAGCCTTAGCCACCCCGGTGGGGAGCTCAGGAGCCGGCATCACCCAACCCATGTTGGGCCAAAATGGCCGGGCCTTACACCACTGACCGTGTGCTGCTCCGGAAGGATGTGGACCCCGGTGAGATGGGTTCTGCACCTGAGGTGGATTCTGAAGGAGCTGACAGCAAGAGGCATCTGACAACACTCCCAGGATTTGGGTGGTGCACCTCTGTCTGCCATGGAAAGTGTCCTACCGTTGAAGGCTGTCTGGGCGGGGCCACAGTCCCTCCCTCTGTGGCTCCCAGGAGGTTTCTGCAACAGTTTGGCTCTTTCTTGTCCTCTGAGCCAACTGGTGTGACTGGGCTCATGAACAAGCCACTGGCCTTATATCAGAGCATCTCTTCGAACTCTGGAAAATGCTTACAGATGGAAGCAGAACACCTGAAATTCATTTAGAGGCATTTTAGCATCTGTTGTGTCATGGACAGATACAGGCTTTGTGTCCAGATAGTCTAGTGTTCCAATCCAGCACCTGCCACGCACCAGTCCCATGACCCCAGACAAGTTAACAAGCCTTCTGGAACTATTTTTCCTCTTGTATAAAATGTGTGGAATAATGTGTGGAAAGATAGGCCACTTGAGATTAAGTGCTGTGTCTTACCAGCCTCGTCTTCTCATTGGCATACAGGTGTCTGTTGAACCAACGAGTGCCATTTGCTGTCAGGTATTTGTGGCCTTGTCTCACACAGGCTCTGGAGAGCAGGGGCTGTTAGTCACACTTGCACAACACCTGTGCAACAAGAGCTACCCTGACTCTAGCACTTCTCACACTGCATGAGATTTATTCATCTGACTGCCATTTTGCCAACTCTTGGGCACTGCCAGTTTCATGGCTGAAAACTTAGGTTCAGCCCAGAGTGTGGCCCAAAGTCAGTGCCTCCCACGTTAGCTGCGTTACTGAAACTTGCCATGAAACACTGGGGGTTCAACAGCACCTAAGAGTCAGCTCACGGTATCCTCTGAAAATAAGTCCCACTTTTACCCTGACCTCTGCCCTTCTCTCTGGCATCTCATTTGTATGGCAGACAGCACGCTGTCCCCAGCTGGATTACGAAGCTGTTCACGAGTGGAGCATTTACCATTGCTTGCTGGGTCATCGGCCACTGAACATCAATCACCCTGGGAAGCCCTCCTAAGCTCCTTCCTGTCAGTTCTCTCCCATTGGCGGATATGTGTTTCCTCTTAAGGTCATGAGAGGAAAGGCTGTAGTTCCACAATGAAATACCGTGGCCTTCAGTAAGGCTGCAAAGGACCTAGGTTCGTTCATTTCAGCAATTTTCCCTTTTTCCATCAGAACCCTTCATTTTACTCCATAAAGTCTAGTATAGTGGGATTAGCACTTGCTACAGATCTAACAAGACCTGAGTTCAAATCCTGTGTGGTCTTGAGCAAGTATGCCTAACTTCTGGGAGCTTCTATCCCCTCACTTGCGATGCTTACCTTGCAGGCTGGCTGACGGCTTAGAAAAGTAATTGCCTGTGACAGAACACCCGCTTGGTAGCACGCAGCTATCATTTTCCTTTTGCCAAGGGGAGGGAACAAAGCGTGAGAAGTACTGGTGGCAGTCCTACAGAATGCCACGTGATTCGCCCTCAAGGTGGGGAGATGGAAAGTTCGGGCATCTGCTGTACTCAATCTTGCCCGAGGAGGTCAGCAGGAGAGCAGGGGCCAGAAGGATGCGTAGCTGTACTGGGGCCCTGAGAGGAACTGTCACAGGCAGTAGGAGCCTCTGAATAGTGAAACAAAAGATAGATTTTGCTTCCCTCCCACCACTGCCATCCCCATTTACATTATTCTCTCTGCAGGCAGGACTGAGAATATGGCCCAGACATAAGCTCTGTCTCTACCTGCAGGAGAGGCTGGCTGTATACCTCAAACACTGAGAAAGAGACTGTCAGGTGGATTTCTCCAGGTGGTGAGAAGGAAAGGAGGTCTGGCTCATAAACTTATAAACCCACCTAGAAGCTCCTTAAAGGCAGGAACCATGACCGTCTGGTGACTGTTGAATTCTTAGCACTTAGCACAATGCCTGGCACATAAGAGGTATTTGATATTTGTTGAGTGCAGATTTTTATCCATCCATCCATGCGTCCATCCATCTGGCGAACATTTGCTGAGTGCATGCTCTGTCCTTGGGGTTGGTCTGGGCTGGACGTACAGAGACAAAGCCAGCATCTTGCAGCTCACAGTCTAAGTGATGGGAATGAGTACTTTAATGGACAATCCCAGTGGGGGCCAAGTGTTCTGACAGAAAGCCAGGGGATCTGTGGGAGCACAGGGGAAGACGCTCAACCTGTGAGGGAGGAGGCGGGGCAGGGAAGCTTTCCCAGGGGAGGGGGCATCAAGGCCACGCCCCAAAAGGGCAGGCAAAGAGAATGAGGACTTGAGATCAGCTGACCCATCTAGTCCACACCGTATCTTTCCATTGCCAATGTGGATGTTAACACAATAAAGTCTGTAAAACGGCTGGCACATGGCACTTGCTCTCCAAAAGTCGGCTGCTGCTGCTGCTGCTGCTGCTGCTGCCGCTGCTATCGCTGTCGTCATTGTCATCGTCGTCATTTCCTTTTTCAAGGAGGGCAGAGGAGCGTGCCTGCGCCTTCCTGGTCTTTGTGCTCTCCGCACTATCCAGCTCCAGCTGAGCTCAGGGCCAGGGCTCTTCCTTCCCTCAGAGGTTGGAAGGCAGAGACGGTGTCTGGGGCCGGGGTGGGGGTGGGG
>NW_006443124.1:7947091-7956822 GCF_000325575.1 Pteropus alecto
GGGGTGGGGGTGGGGGAGGGGGTACTCCGAGGGCCCACCTCGGGCATCCTTGGGATCTGGAGGAGCCGTGCGTATAATGAGGCGATGCCCCCAAGGGCTCAGGAATTGATCTTCGCTCTTGAAGTTGGGCCTTATGCCCATAAGCTCATAGCAGACATGAGAAAAGTGGAGCAGGGGTCCAGCCCTGCTGTGGACCTATTATTTCAGGAAGGGAAACTGGGGGACACCAGTATTGGCTTCAGGCAACACTCTCTGTCCAGATGCTGGACACACACTCAGCAATCTAGGTTTTCCCTAAGAATTCTGGTTCTGAGTTCTGTCCTCATGGTGGATGGGAGACTCTACAGGCAGTCCCTTGAGGGAAGGTTGAAGGGGGACCCAAGCTCCCAGACCTGTCAGGCTGCAGCATGGTCTGTGCCCGCCCACGGCCACCACCCTTCTGCTTCTTTCTTTTGGCGATGTGGCACTGGCTGTGAAGGTTTCTAACTGATGCAAATGCCAACCTATAATACTCGACCTCTGGTCAGTGGGCAATTTAGCAGTGACTAAGGTCTCCCAGAACTGGCTGCACTCTAGTTACATGCAAAATAGAAACTAATACATCTAATTAAACTATTCAAATAAATTTACTTCTGCTCAATTCAGAACAGAGGAGCTATAGCGTTCAACGTCTCTATTCTCTTGGCATTAGGCTTCTAAAATCACCAACGTGGCTCTTATGAATTCTAAACATAAAATTTACTTTTTTACAAACTTGATCTGTGTATGTGTGTGTGTTTCACAAATTATTTTGTGTGTTTATAATGACCTTTAAGTGACTACGTTGCTAGAATATACACTTTTGGAGGCAAGAGATCCAATGCTTAGCCTTTCTGCAGTGAATTGGCAAATCATCAAGTGAAAAAAAAAGAGTTCCAACTGGTAGGAAAAAGAAATCACCATATGCCCCTGCCAAATTCACTATTTTTCTCTCTCATGTTCACGTGATCCCATGCTCATCACAAGAAAAAACCTCTAACTATGTATGGTGATGAATGTTAACTAGATTTAGCGTGGTGACCATCTCGTAACGCAGTTGGTCTGTGAACAACACAGGTTTAAACTGCGCAGGTCACTTATACACAGATTTTTTTTTTTAATCTTATAAACAGATGATGTAAACTTATAATATCGATAAGTACAGTAAAGTACTATAAGTGTATTTTTTCTTCCTCATGATTTTCTCAGTAACGTTTTCTTTTCTTTAGCTTACTTTATCTTAAGAATACAGTATATGATACATATAACATACAAAATATGTGTGAATCAACTATTTATTGGTAAGGCTGCTAGGCTATCAGAAGTTAAGTTTCTGAAGAGTCGAAACTTGTGGATATTTGCATGGGGGGGTCCCCACCCCTAACAAGGGTCAACTGTATATACTAATATCAAATCATTATGTTGTACAGCTGAGCATAATATGTTGTAGTATATCAATTACACATCAATAAAAACAAATAAGTAAAATTGAAATAAAATATTAGGACTTCAAGATTTTAAAAATAATAAATTAAATAGACATTAGTGGTAAATATCAAGGAAGATGTAATAAAGATTTTTAAAAAACTAAGAAAACATAAGCATATATGAGATCATATATATTTTAGGATCTTGTTGGGAAGTATTTTAGTTAGATTGAGACTTTCTTGGGGAATACACAGGGGAGAATCAATCACAGAATAAAAATTAAAAAATGACTGCTTCAAAAGGAATGGCTTTAGAACTGTAATTATTTGATCTTCAGAGGAGAAAACTAACATATAATGTTATAAAAGCCCCAAGGATTTTCTTCTTTTATATAATTTCCCTCTTAGTCAAAGTAATACATGTACTTATTTTCAAAATGAAAAAAGTTGTCTCAAGAATCTTCTGTTAAAACAGGAATACATACGTTACCTGGCAGGTAGAACACATTAACCAATACAGACTACTGACAGTTATGCAGAAAGTAGGTCACATACTCACCAGGAAGCCACCTCAATATTCTGTGGAAACAGAAGCTAGGGCGAGTCTTTCCCAGGAGTGAAGGCTGGGAGGGAGGCAGCAAAGATGGCAAAGGTCTAGCAGAAAGGGCTCTACCCAGCAAGGTACTCCTGGGGGCAGAGAGAACAATGAGACACTTTAGGTTGGAGCCTGAAGGAGGACTCTAGCAAATTACACTCCTCTCCTGGCATATCGAGGTGTGGCCTTGACCTATTTGCAGCATCACCGTCTCCCTTCCTACCCACCTACCTGGGAGAGCTGCAGAGGATGGAAGTACTAGGAGGAGATTAGGTTTAAAAAAAAAAAAAAATCCTACTTCCTATTCTTTCCTAAGATGGACCCGAGGTGGTATTTCTCAAAGGGATGATGCCATTCTATTCTTTGAAACTGCAGTGTAGTGTTGCTAGAATGCTTTCTCTTATTCAAGCCACGAAGTGCCTGGAGCCAAAGGGAAAACTTCTTTGTGTCTTTTCAACTTCGTCTTGTGATTTCTGGCAGTGCTATGGTCCCATACAAGCTGCCTTCTGTGACAGTGACCCTTCAGATGTCAACAAACCACTCTCCTAGAGAGATGAGAGGAAGGCAGTCAGCCTGGGCATGACATCTGGAACTCCCTTTGCCAATACTGCTAAGCTTTTTGCATGCCCTTATTTTCAGTAAAAATTCTAGTCATCTGGGGGTACAAAATTCCAACTATTTTTTTTCTTCAAATATCTGCTCTCAGAATCCGGTCTCATCTCATTCAAGAGAGCGCTTTCTTAATCGTATAGTGGTGCAATATTAGCACACAGCTCATAAACTGAGAATAAGACAAGGTAATGTTTCTAGAAATCTGGAACCCAGGAGGCTGGTCTCTGTGGTTGTCATGTTCTATGACCTTTGAGATTTTGTGTAACCTTTTCTGGCTCACTTTTCTCAATTGCAAAATAATAATAATAATTCAAAGGGGTGCCATATCGTTTTATTTCCTTTTTCAATGCTTACGTTTAGGTTTATGTATAGTGTTTTCAAGGTCCTTAGTGTTAGGGGAAATAAAAGCATTAAAATGAGAATTACAAAACAATGATTATAAAACCTTATTTAGTGACAGATGGAAACTAGGAGGGTGTAGACAACTGTTGGTGAAGCTTCCTCATAGCTCATCTGGATGCAGTCTACATCATCAGCTCAGCACGTAATAAGACCAGGCCTTTCAAATTTCATACTAAATCTCATAGCCTCTGTCCATGTACAAATTCCATGCTGGCTCAGGGTAATTTCTGCAAAGTGAATGTGCCTTTCTCATAATTTACGTTCTTTTTTCACTCTGTGGGGGCTGTATGCAGATGCCTGCAGGAATGTGAGTTTGATTGAGTCGTCGTAGGTCCTGGCCTGTGTGGGTGGCTCTGCATTGTTCCTGGCTGGGCTGGTGCTTCGAGACCCCACTGGGCAGAAGGGCTGAAGGAGGACAGTTCTCAGTCTTTGCACCAAAAAAGATGTGATGGCTCAGCTAGTGACCCCAATAAGCAAACAAGGAAAAGAGTGGTCTCACATCCCATTAGCTAGAGCAACCTCTTTTATATTCCTCCAAGGGACACCCTGTATGTGAGAAAGCTGTTGGAAAGTTCAAAGGTTTATTCCTAGGGTCGATGTAATGTGCCTAAGGCTGCTGGAGAAATTCCTGACCCAGGAAGCATAGGAATGGGTGGAGGGAGGTATGTACGTGTGTGTGTGTCTGTGCGCGCGCGTGCGTGTTGGAAAGGCAGGGTTGGAAAGGTCTGCCATTGCTGAGAATCCATGGTCCTTTCAGGAATAAGTTGCTTGCATGTGTGATGTGATGAGGCAAATGTCCCAAAAGACTTGAGGAAACAGCCCCTTCCCAGGAAGCACCAGGGCCAGACTTGGACTCCCAGACATTTCAGAGGGAAGGTCTCTTCTGGCTTGAGTTGAGCCTCTCTGAGTGGCTTATCTCATTATCAAGACATTGTTCTTCTATCTCCATTTGTGGTCCCACAAAAGGATGATACTCATTGGACCATGATTCTATTTAAGCCACCAAAGGATGCTAAGCACCTACTTTATGTCAGGCATTCTGCATCAGAAACTGAGCACAGTGGTGAGCAAGATGGTAGTTCTCATTTCAAGGAACTTAAGAAACAATAGCTTCCCATGTGCTAGCCATATACCAAGCTCTATTCTAAGCCCTTAACATGTAACCCTCACCACGGCCATATGTATAGGATGTATTACTATTATCCCTATTTTACTAATGAGAAAATGAAGTCACAGAAAGGTCAGTTAACTTACCTAAAATAACACAGCTAGTCAGCTGCAGAGCCAGGATTTGAATCTCGGCGTGGTCTGACTCTAGAATTGATGCTTAAACTATTATAGTTTGCTGCATTAGGCCATCAGGCGGGCGGAGGGTGAGTGGAGTGTCTGTACAAAGCAAATATAACGTGTTAAGTGCTGTTGCGTTAAGTAAAGACTAGGAAAGCAGAGAGAATCGCGTGTGGGAAGTGAGGCAACCAAACACTCCTTCCAAAGGAGGTGAGGTCTGAGACCAAATGTTGGCTGCTTGTTAGCCAAGCCGAATGGGGTTCTAGGCACCAGGAAAAGCAAATGCAAGAGTCAAAAATCTCATGGCAAGAGAGAACATGGTTTATATTAAAATAGAAAGAGTTGAGTGTGGCTGAATCATAAATTTCACAGCAGGTCCTACTTAGAGTGGAGGGTGAAAAGGTTTATTCATCCATTTAACATCTATTTAGCACCTGCAATTTTCAGGCATGGTGGCAAGACCACGTTAATTGATCCAACTAAGGTGATGATCTCATGGAGCTTAGAGTCTAGAAAATGAAACGATGTTTCCTCGTTTCACCTGTTAAGAAAAAAACTAAACTTGGAAAGTAGGCAAAAAGGTGAGTAGCGTGTTCTTTTAATGTTGACTGGGGCATTATTTAACATTCACTCAAAGATTATTTACTTATCGAGAGTAACGAGCCTATATTTGATTTTGCTATTCACTGTAAGTTATGAAATCAGACTCTTATGCAGTTATATGCACCACATAGGTATCTATCTGGTGGAAGAGATAACTTCGGAGTTTATGTTTTAATGGCCTATAGGATGGTAACAGATTTTATCTCTTTCTCAGTGTATTAGTTTTCTGTTGTTGCCATAACAAATTATTACAGACCTAGTGTCTTAAGATAACACAAATTTGTTATTTTACAGTTTTAGAGATCAGTAAGCTCAGTATACATCTCACCAGACTAAATTAGGCTGTAGGCAGACTGCATTCCTTTCTGGAAACTGTAGGGGAGAATCCTTTTTCTGCTCATTTCAGTTGCTGGAAGAATTCAGTCCATTTCAGGTGCTGGAGAGAGGTCTCTGAGCGGTTGCTAATTGTAAGCTGAAGGCCACTCTCAGTTTATAGAGGCCATCAGGTTTCCTGGCGCATGGCCCCTTCTCGTCTCCAAAACCAGCAAGCAGGTTCTTCTCCCATGGCATTGTCCTGACATTCCCTTCTGCCTTCCTCTTCCACTTTTAAAGACTGATGCGATTAAACTGAGACCACTCAGATAATCCAGGAAAATCTCCCCTTCTCAAGATCCTTAACCTAAATTACATCTTCAAAATCTATTTTGCCATGCAAGGTAACATATTCACAGGTTCTGGAGATTAGAGCGTGGACATTTTTGGGGGAATCATTTTCCAGCCTACCATATTATAACCACCACCAATTGCTTAAGAATGCCTTTTTTTGAGGTGGGGCAGGGGGTGGGAGGGGTAAATTATATAATCCTTGTTCCACAAAATGCAATTTAACTAGCTTTACCATCTTACTAGTTCCCTTATTAATGAGTCAGTAAATCTTTGACACATATTCATTCTACATTTGTATGTTTTTCACTTTCCTAAAACTGTAATAATTATAATTTTCAGTTTGGGAGGCTTCAGAGACTGCCAGTACAATTCAACTGTGTGGTAAGGAGCACACACGTTGTGGACTGTACTGCCTAGAATGCTATTTTGGCTCCTGGAATGGATCTCAGAAAGTAAGAAACTTTATTTTCCCATTTTCTTTCTTTCTCTCTCTTTCTCTCTCTCTTTCTCTCTCTCTCTCTCTCTCTCTCTCTCTGTTTTCCTTTTTATTTCTAGTCCTTGAACAGTTTCAGTTCTGGTTCTGATTTGAGCATCACTAATGTGTCTACAATGCCTGGGGCTCCGTTTTCATGATCTGGTCATCTGGTGGTTTCTACTGGGATGATGGGATCTATTCTCTGAAAGAACAGAGAATCCAGTTTGTTAGTTGTCTTGACCACTGGTGAGCTCAAAACAACTAAGAAGATATTTTGTGCTTCCTGGAACTAAGAACAGCCCCTCTGAGGTCTGGACCAATGAGTTTTTGTATTTTTACATCTCTTCTTGATCTGTGACTGAATTTGTAGAGCTGCAGCTGAAAGTTCTCTGTAGGTTTGTGGATAATTAAGGAAAAACTTTACTTCTCATTATGAGAACGTGAAATATTCTCCTCCTGAAAGGTATTAATAAATTAGATTACAATGTGTTAATTAATTGGTTCATAGATATTTTAAGCACTTACATAAATAATATTCTCAGAATTCCCCCCAAATAAAGAAACTGAATTGCTAATATTTTAAATGGGCTTAAAATTTTAAACGATTTACAAAAATCCTTTTTTAAAGAAAATGCTAGCTAAGAGGCATTTTTATAAAGAATCAAAAGTCAAGTAATCAAGTTGTATCCTTAGGCAAATCAGATTGATTTAATAATTTTGGCTTAATAATAGTTATATATATTTCTTCTGGTTTTATCAGTATGGGGAAATATGTGAGTTTTTCTTAAAAGGTTTTGGTATGTTTTTCATGAAGAGAGCAGTTAATCTGAATTTCCAAAGCTTTTTACACTGCTTTACTGATCAGACGAGCTAATGTTATACCTACACAACACTTAGAATTGTCAAAAATGTGAAAATTACAACTAAATTATAAATCTAACAAACCTTTTATATCAACAGCAATTATGATAATAGCATGTCAATTTGAACATAATTTACAACACATTAACTTTAAAACCAAAGACTGATAAAAAATTGAGTAAATAACTTTTGGATATCTCGATAATATCTAGGTAAAATAGAATACATAAACCTTGGTTATAGAGCACAGTCTTAATATGTAAATACATGCACTTTTGCTTTTTATTTTCCTATGCTACAGAGTGGCTGTACCTTTGGCTCATGGAAATGGATGTTTCTTTTTGCCCGTTGAGGAGGTATAAAGGCCTGTGGGTGGCTGCAGATGGTCATATTATATGTTCCTGTGAGCTTCCGGGTCTGTTTAAATGTTCGTGTATGGCAGGTAATTCTCAATTATCTGCCTGCATCTCGTTTATCTCTTTAAAATAAAACTTGGTTACTTTAGTTAAAAATTTTAATGGTTAAGACTAGATACTAGGAGTAATGGCAGTGAAATTCAACTACTTGCAAGATAATGGGATGTGTCTCTCACGGGAAAAATAGGGTAGTTTTGACCTAAAGAGTCTGATTGTTCATGAATGTGAAAAAGAATAATGAAGGACAAAACTTGGATACAGAAAGTTGTAGGTTTATAGAAATAAAATTTTATTTACTTCGACTTATAATCCCTACAAATAATGAGTCTGAAAAAATTCAAAGGAGTGTGCTAAAATTTTGGAAAAGTTTGCTATGTTGATGGGCCTGTTCAGAAGATACGTTTAATAAAGGAATGGGAGGAGCTGGAGAATCCTTACTGCCAAATCTGATACTAATGTAAAACTTGAATTTGATTTCTCTCTGTTAAAATGATAACGTGATCTTAGAACATTTAGTCTGCTCTTATAAGGGAGTGCAAAATGTTATTCTCTACATTCTGTGTTATCTGTCTGGATAGCAAGGATTCCAATTCTCACCAGAGTTATTTTCCATCTTTGTGTTGGCTTTATCATGCCTTTGATATGTACAGAGCTATTTTCATAAAACTATGTCACCTTCTATATTTATTTAAATTATCATAGTGCCACTTTGATTAATAGGTAACCAAGCTATTGTTTCTACCTTAATCAAAGTGTTCACATTTCCTCTCATAACTCTTGATTTTGCCATCCCCAAATTAGACCATAATTTAGAAAAAAAATTAGGATTTCTTTTATACCTAAACATCCTTGCAATGTTCCAAATTTCTCAAGAAAACTCACAAAGATTTGTTTTCTCATCTTATTTTAAATAAGGAAGGCTAGAAATAATTAGGTTTGTTTTACATATTTCTTAATTAGCTTCATACAGTTGTAAAAGCTAAATGACAAAAATTGTCATGTCAAATCAAAAACAGTTTTGTAGAGGTAAAATGTTATTAATATTACTATTTCAGAAAGTGTCCTCATTACGGAAAGAATTGGGAGGGGCCAGAGATCGGTCAATGCTCTCACTGTCCATAATATGCTCTTGTCCAAAAGAGAACATTAATCAAATTCTCAGGAAAAAAAGTTATGTGTTACATCCCAAAAGAGAACTCAACTCCTCTATTTTGGTATTATTTAGTATACTAAGTGAGCCACAGACACACAGTCTCTCATCTACAGGTGGTTTCCACTTTCCTCTGACATTTTCCCAAAGGCCCATAGCCTGGAATCTGTATCTTCCACAAAAAATAGACTCAGTCTTGAGTAGAGGACTGGACTAGGTACCAATAACTACTGATGTTTCAAGGACTAGAATTATGGGTATAAATTCTAATGTGTAAAGCTGACATCATAGAGCCAGGCTGTCTCAGGAGACTGGTCAAAATGTCCAGAATATTTTTAGTTCGGAAGCAGAAAATTTCAGAAAAGAACTCCTGACTCAAGACCCAGTGGACTAAATTTAATTACACAGGACTGAATTAAAGTTATTTACTTTGGCATATTATTATTATTTTTCTAATATTTTATTTCTGATAGGTAAATGAGGAAATCTTTTTATTTCTTTTTAATCTATCTCTAATTTAGCAGACCATGCTTTGACAAACTGAAATACAACACTTTTTAATGGTATCTGATTCTCGCTGACACTTCAGAACATAGAAACTAATTCCTCTACTGAGTTTTAAAACTCTGAACATGAATTTAGTTGTTTGCATAGTTTCAGTGATAATTTCATCTCCTTTTCACCAAGATATACTTTGACAAATCAACTTTGCAACCAAGGCTGTATCTCAAGTGGAGTGTAATGCTGCTCATTTAATCAAGTATGATAAGCTCATGTTTTTTTTTTTTTTAATTTTTAAAAAACTTTTAATTAAGTTCATTGGGGTAACATTGGTTAGTACAATTATATAATTTTCATGCGTACATTATCATTTGACATCTGTATATTCTATTGTGTTTACCACCCAAAGTCCAGTTTCCTTCAGCCACCATATAGTTGATCCTCTTTACCCACTTCACCCTCCCCGTAAACCCTATATTTGACCCCCTCCACCCTGTCTACCTCCCCGCTCCTTCCCTACCCCACTAGTAACCACCAGTCTATATTCCATGTCCATGAGTCTCTGTCTGTTTGTTTCCTTCACACCATATAGTTGATCCTCTTTACCCACTTCACCCTCCCCGTAAACCCTATATTTGACCCCCTCCACCCTGTCTACCTCCCCGCTCCTTCCCTACCCCACTAGTAACCACCAGTCTATATTCCATGTCCACAAGAG
>NW_006443124.1:7958522-7961465 GCF_000325575.1 Pteropus alecto
ATATTATCTTTCTCAAAGAACCAGCTCTTTGTTGCATTTAATTTTCTATTTTTTTTATTTGTTTGTTTGTTTATTTGTTTATAATTTCATCTATTTCTGCTCTAATTTTGATTACTTCTTTCCTTCTACTGACTTTAGGCTTCATTTGTTCTTCCTTTTCTAGTTTTATTAGATGAAATGTTAGGTTGTTTATTTGGGCTCGTTCTTGTTTTTGGAGATAACCTGTAATGATATGAATTTTCCTCTTATGACCACTCTTGCTGTGTTCCAAAAGTTTTGATATGTTGTACTGTCATTATCTTTTATTTCTAGGTATCCTTTGATTTCTCTTTTTATTTCTTCCCAGACCCAGTTTTCTTTAGTAGCATGTTGTTTAATCTTTATATATTTGTTCTTCCCTCTTTCTCTTTACAGTTGCTCTCCAGTTTCAAAGAGTTATGATCAGAGAATATAGTTGGTATGATTTCAACCCTCTTATATTTGTTGAGGCTTTCTCTATGTCCCAGTATATGATCTATCCTTGAGAATGTTCCATGTGCACTAGAGAAGAATGTATAAGTGGCTGTTTAGGGATGGAAGGCTCTGTAAATGTCAATTATGTCCAGTTGGTCTAATGTGTTATTTAAGGATGTTATTTTCTTATTGATTTTCTGTTTAGATGATCTGTCCATATCTGACAGTGGGGTATTTAGGTCCCCTACTATGATAGTGTTTTGGTCTGTTTCTCCCTTTAGTTCTGTTAGTAATTGCTTTACATATTTTGGGGCTCCCTAATTGGGAGCATAGATATTAATAAGTGTTATGTCTTCTTGGTGCATGATTCTCTTTATCATTATAAAGTTGTCCCTCAGTATCTTTACATTTTTTATTTTGAAGTCTATTTCGTCTGATATTAGTACTGCTACTCCTGCTTTTCTCTGAGTGCCATTTGCTTGAAATATCATTTTTCACCCTTTCACTTTGAGTCTATATTTGTCTTTGGAGCAGAGATGTGTCTCTTAAAGGCAGCACACGGTTGGGTTTTGTTTTCTGATCCATCTGCAACTCTGTGCCTTTTTGTTGGTGAGTTCAATCCATTTACATTTAGGGTGATTATTGAAATATGAGGTCTTCTTATAGCCATTTTATCTTTTGCTTTCTGGTAGCTCAGTGTTTTCATTGCTTCCTTGTCCTTCTGTTTTCTTTATTTTGGTTGGCTTTTGTGGGTTTTCCCTCTGGTCCTTGTTTTATGTTATATACAACAGTTCTGAATCTTTGGCATGTGGTTACCATTATGAATTTCTTCTGTGTGTGCCCTATCTCCATTCCTCTTTGTGAATTTGGATCTTTGAATCCCCCCCACCCTTTTCAATCATTGTTGTCTCAATTCATTTCTACGTATGCTGAATGTTCAAAACTATCTTGTTATAACAATTCTCTTATTATTTAAGCTTTTAATGCCCTGTTCTTAGAAAGGTTTGTACTCCTCTGCTTCTATTTGTCTGATACTCATCTTACTCCTAATTATGGGTTTGTTTTTTTTTTTCATTTTGTTTTAGGTGAACTGACCCCTTTCAGTATTTCCTGTAGTGCAGGTTTCGTAGGGGAGAGTTCTCTCAATTTTTGTATGTCTGGAAAAGTCTTAATTTCTCCTTCATATCTAAAGGAGAGCTTAGCTGGATATATGATTCTAGGCTGGTAGTTCCTTTCGTTTAATAGTTTAAATATTTGATTCCATTCCTTTCTGGCTTTTAAGGTTTGCGCTGAGAAGTCTGATGATAATCTAATGGGTTTACCTTTGTAAGTTACTGTTTTCTCCTCCCTGGCTGCCCTGAGAATTCTATTTGTTGTTGATCTTTGATAACTTTAATACATGTGTCTTGGTGAAGGCCTTTTTTGGTTGAGATAATTAGGTGTTCTGTTGACATCTTGAGTTCCAAGCTCCAGCTCATTCCTTAGATTTGAAAATTCTTGTCAATTATTTGTCTGAAAATGCTTTCTAGTCCCTGCTCCTTTTCCTCACCTTCAATAATGCCCATTATTTTTATGTTTCATCTCCTGATGGTATCAACTTGTTCTAGAATTTCTCTTTCATTATTTTTCATTCTTCAATTTCTCTCTTCTTCCTTCTGATTTATTTCTAGATTTCTGTCTTTGATATCACTGATCCTTTCTTCCATTTGGTCGACTCTATTTCCCAAGCTTGCCATTTCATTTTTCAACTCTTGCAGTGTGTTCTTCATCTCCAGAAGTTCTATTTGGTTCTTTTTGAGAGTTTCAATCTCCTTGCTCTGCTCATCTAGCTGTTTTTTCAATTTCTGAAATTGTTGATTTGAGTTGTTTTGGATCTGAGTTTTTTCAGAAGTACCATCCTGAATTCTCTGTCATTTAAGTCACATATTTCTATGTCTGTAAGCTTATTTTCTGGAGATTTTTCTCTTTATTTCTGCAATGCCTTGTCACCTTGGTTGTTCATGGCGTTTAATGGACTATTTCTCTGCCTGGGCATTAATGGAAGTGTATTCTGCTGTTTTTCCAGAAAGATTTATTATATAAAGGTCTCTCTTTAGTCTGTTGCAAAGAAGGTGCTTTTCTTTTGGTTTCCAGTAGGTGGCGTCTAAGCCTCTCAGATTCCTGCTTTATATAAAGTCTTAATAATGCTTTTTAAATTTTCCTGTAGATATTTAATCACGCTCGCTATCCTCAGTTTCAGTCCCTGTCAGTGTCAGTGACAGTCTTGGCAGCATTTGCTCAGATTCCTCTGGGGCTCCGCAGTGATCGGTCTCGGAAAGTATGGCGGGAGGGGCCCTCGGGGTTCAGGGTTCAGGGTTGGGGGATGCAGCTCAGCCTCGGTTTTGTAACCACAGCCAGCAAAAATCAGCTATTGTTCCTCTGTGGTCCCATCCTGCTTCTCTGCTTTCTGCCCTGATGACTGGGCCCTGCAGCCAACTGGCCACGGGGAGC